>NC_092770.1:26068679-26393369 GCF_047496795.1 Chiloscyllium punctatum | reverse complement strand
TGTTGTTTTTGTGTTGTTATAATGAATTGTGAGAAGCTAGAAATAGCTGTGTTGTCATCTTATGGATTTCTTTGAGGTGGGATGGATAATAGAGTTTATTAAAGATGGCATAATAATGTAACACACATTGTATTTTAATTTTATATATTTTCTTATGAATGCAATGTTTTATTAAAAGAGAGGAATTTGCTCACACCTAATACTGTTAGTAGGATGCTAAATACCCAGGATGTAAAGTGACAAAGCAACCAGGTATGTGAACTCACTGTGTACTCTCTGAGGTGCAGTTCAATGCAGCACAGCCCTGGCTATGCCGTGAGAGAGCTGGGTTCGAAACCCGCCAGTTCCGGACATGCAACCCTGTCTACCCCAGGTAAAACATAATGTTACCCAGTCTATCTCTCATGTCTGATGGATTCTTGTGTCAGTGCTACCTCTGGGCCAGAAGTCCTGGGTTCAATTCCCACTTGCTCTAGGTTGATTAAAATATCTGTTCAAATACATAAAGAAGGTATTATACTGCATGGTTGGTTTCAATAAAACTCGAATCAGAGGACATATGCCTAGGCTTTGTCTAAAAGCATTTCATCTCAAGTGTACAACGTCAAGGACTCATTAAATTATCAGCCCAAATCCCACTGCTCCTGTACCACCTTTACAACTGTGCCCTTCATTTTGAAAGGTCGCTGCATGTTGTTGCTACCAAATAAGTCATACTTTGTTACACTGAACTTTGTTCTGCTACCTATTAGCCCATTCCACTAAATTGTCAAAGTTCTCTTGAGTTCCCTTCTCTCTTTCACACAGTTTACAATGCCTCTGAGCTTTCACGCACCTGCAAATTTTGAAATTGTGCTCCATGCATCAAGGTCTAGATCCTTCATTTTTATCAAGAAAATCACAGTCCCAACACTGACCCAGGGGGTTCAACACAAACCTTTCTTGAGCAAGAAAAACATCCCTGAACCTTGAATCTATGTCTCCTATCATGTAAACTATTTTTTAAATCAATATTTCTGCAGTTCTAGCTGAACTGTTTCCCCAATGTACTGTCCTCCTTCCCTCTCTATTTTATCCTCCTGGGTGACTTGAATATATAACCTCGTGTTTCAGAGGTGAACATAACGGTACCAAGCAAAAACCATCAACGAGTCACTCAGAATGCCTCATAAACAGCACATTATAAACCTTAGCATGTCTGATGGAGTCCATTGAGCACAATTTGTGGGCAAAGTGAACTTAATTAGTTGAATAGTCTTTTCCCATTCTATCTTTCTGGATATTAGCAATTTCTTTCCAATTATTTATTGAAGCCAAAAGCATTGAGATGGAAAATACTCCCATTCACCAAATGCTAGGCCATTTTGGCCCTCAGACAATTAGATTCTCTACAGTATGGAAATAGGCCTTTTGGCCCAGCAAGTCCACACTGATCCTCCGAACAGTAACCCACCCAGAACCATTCTCCTACCCGATATACTTACCCCTGACTAATGCACCTAAAACTCTGAACAATTTAGCTTGGCCAATTCACCTAAACGGCACGTCTTTTGGATTGTGCGAGGAAACCAGAGCACCCAGAGGAAACCCACGCAGACACAGGAAAAACATGCAAATTCCATACCTACAGTCGCCTGAGGTGGGAATCAAACCCAGGTCCCTGGCGCCGTGAGGCAGCAGTGCTAACCACTGAGCCACCGTGCCGTCCACGATTATTTTAACATGATCATTTTTTTCAAGAAGCCACTGATAAAGCTAATTCGCATGCAGGGCTATCAATTTTACTCCATGCATGGAAGGCTTGTTTCTTGACATGAGCTTTCATGTCTCCCAGCTTTTACCTGTGGCTATATTGTACAATGTGAGGTCTTCATTAGTCTTGGAAATAACATTTTGTTATTCAGGGATTTAATGTCTGTGTTTGGTCGCAAATTAATGCATGTTTTGTTTCTGATAATAGGAAATACAACATTGCTCCCAATTGCATGGTCTAAGACCTTAACTTGAATTGTGGAGCCAAATTGATTGATTGTTATGTCCGTTTTATCTTCTGTTTTGCACAGGTGCCTATAAATTCTAGTTTTGTTTAAATGATGACAAAATGCATCCAAATATTCAGCAAGGTTTACACCATTAAACATGCGATTGGTCTGGAAACACAATTTGAACTTGATAGATGTTGAAATTATATATGTGTTTCTGGTCATATGGAGGCAGAAAGTGAGATGAATGAGTATAACAGCAAGTCCACAAATCTATCTGCTCCCTGTTGATTTTGAGCAGCATGGTAAATTACTGACCTGGTTATCTGAAGCTGTTTCATCGTGGAAGAGCTTGCAAACAGCGGGGAGTGTAACACACAGCACTGTGAGGTCCTTACCTGTTTGGAGCCATTGGCTGTGTGGACAGCTGACTCCTACAGGCTCACAATTAGAAAGGGGGAAACCTATGTGAGAATATGGGGTGGAAGATCCAAAGGGAGCTTGCTTTGCAACGCTGCTGTGTTCTGAGATTGTTTTTGTTCTCCTGCCAGTGAGTGAGTAAGGAGGACACATAACCACAAAAACAGGATGCTACCACCACAGGAGTAAGCCCCTGGCTTCATCTTTTCCCACTGTGCAGTATGTGTAATGAGTAAGAATATCTAGAGCACACTCTCCACAGGAGTTAGCAGCCTGTTGCGTCTCGATACTCTTCCACCTTGAGACCGTTCCCTTTTATTAGTGTGTCCCATCATGTCTTGCAAGTAGAGAAGTTGTCTGAGATTTTGGGAGTCCAAATGCAAAGGCCTGAGGGGAAATGGCAAGGGCAAGAATCCATCCGGGGGACCGATTTGGATCACAGCTATTTGAGAAAAGACCTTTCTACTTGAAGGTTTGCTCAGGGAATCTGAGATGCTGCAACAACATTCATTTTCAGGTGCATGCTGCCATCTGGAGCTATGTATGGTGATGGGAGGGGCTGCAATATTCTTCCCATCACATGGCTGACAAAAAAAATCCACACCTCTACCATTTATTTGAAGCGTTCAACCTGTTCTGCCACATTATAGATGACTCCACCTCCCTTGACCAGGAAGTCTGAACATGGGACTAGATCCCAGACTGTCTGGCTCCGAGGTAGTGGGTATCCACAGCACCACAAGCAGTGAGCTAGGACATTTGTTTTGCTGCTTATTCATGGTGGCATCACGGAATGAGGCAGGATGCTGGGATGCTGTTAATTGCCCTAAATCCCAACAACCTTGCCTCAACTGCTCCTGCAATGTGACTTGATTGTTGGAGCTCTGCAGCATCTTGAATGTGGCATTTCCCACAAGAAATTTAGATTCTGTGCCTTTCAACATTTTTACCTCAGCCTACTCAGGTGTGCTGTGACAACGGACCACAGTACAGTTCCTGACTCCAGTTGCGATGAGGGCCGCATTCGAAATAGATTAACACAATTGGTTAGAATCTCTCGTATTGGAGATGGTCATTGCCTGGCATTCATGAGGCACGAACATTACTTGTTATTTTACAGCCCAAGCCTGGATAGTTTCCAAAAAACGGAAACTTCTGGAGAAACTCAGCAGGTCTGGCAGCATCTGTGGAGGAGAGCAGAGTTAACGTTTTGAGTCCGGTGGCTCTTCATCAGGATATTGTCCAGGTCTTGCTGCATTTGGAATTGTGCTGTTACATGAGGAGTCATGAATGGTGCTGAAGTCATCGGTGAACATCCCCACTTCTGACCTTATGGTGGAGGGAAGGTCATTGATGAAGCAGTTGAGGATGGTTGGGCCGAGGACACTACCCTGAGGAAGTCCTGCAGGAAGTCCTGGAGCTGAGATGACTGACCAATCTGACAGATTACTGACAGATGTCACATTTGTAATGTACATATGTCATGTGACAGTCCTTTAAGATAAAAAAAAGTTATCGGGTTTTGAGAAGATTTGTAGCTCAAGTTGAGGTTCTGGATGGAGATTTGCTCGCTGAGCTGGAAGGTTCATTTTCAGACGTTTCATCACCATACTAGGTAACATCTTCAGTGAGCCTCCAGGCGAAGCACTGCTGATAATTCCTATATCCATAAAACAAAGTTGCCAACAATCACTGCCTGTAAAGGTGGTAGAGGCAGAAACACCCATAACGTTTGAGATGTGTACTTGTGATGGCTAGGCATAAGAGGCTGTGGGCAAAGTGCTGGGAAATGGAATCAGAATAACTAGGTGCTTGTTTTTGACTGATGCAGAGATGTTGGGCGAAAGGGCCTTTTTTTCTGTGCTGTAGGTCTATATGACTATGACTCTAATAAAATGCACTGATGTAACAATGTCAATGCAGTACAATGGACCATGTGGCAGCTTCTACAAACCTGAGCCACATAAGAATGCATTAGGACAGGGAACCAAAGTTTTTAAGCAGAATCATACAGGAGGAGAGTGATGAAGAGCATTGGACAGGTTTAGGGTTCAAGTTGTAGAATATAGGATCAAGGAAGCTGACATTATGCTCCTAAGAGTAAAGAAATGAATACCAGCTTTGTGCAAACGGCCAGAGTAAGAAGGAGTGCAGAAAAATTACAGGAATCCAGAGGGTTGTGACACTAATAGAAAGGGTCAAAATGTTATCTTGTATGCATCAGTCGATTGGGCTGATCATATCTGCAGATATGATAGCAGCATTTAAGAGACTTTTAGATATGTAAGGGAGGGAGGGATTTGGACTAAGGGCTGGCAGAAGGGATTAGTTAAATTTGGCATCATGTTTGGCACAACATTGTGGGCCTGTTCCTGTGCAGTACTCATCTATGCTCTTTATCTTGCTGTATAGAATAAGTGAATACCAAGCCCTACAATACAGCAAAGATGGAACTCGACTGATCCAATGTGAAGCATCTCCAGCATTTCCAGTGCAGAGAGTGGTCCTGCTTCAATCTGTAAACATATGGTAAAAGCTTTGCCAGAGAGATGTTTCTAACAGTTGATGTTAATTGGGGCAGCACAGTGGCTCAGTGGTTAGCACTATTGGTTCACAGCACCAGGGACCCAGGTTTGATTCCAATCTCGGGCGACTGTGTGGAGTTTGCACATTCTCCCTGTGTTTGCGTGGGTTGCCTCCAGGTGCTCCGGTTTCCTCGCACAATCCAAAGATGTGCAGGTTAGGTGAATTGGCCACAGGAAATGCAGGGTTACAGGGATGGGATGGGTCTGGGTGGGATGCTCTGCAGAGGATCAGTGTGGACTCGAAGAACCAAGTGTAGAGCTCTACACCGTAGAGCTCTATGATTCTATGGTAATGGTGAAGCGGTTAGAAAATCCAGAGAAGGAGTTGTTGTTAAAGCACTGCAGCTGCCCAGAAAATCTGAAGTTGCATTGTTGGGTGAAAAGGGGCAGCGATGTGACCCACTGAAGACCCCTGAATGGAGAAACCTGCTCACATCCCAGTGGAAGGGTTGGAAGGGCTGCTGCAAGAGGTGTGACGAGAGACACAGGCCCAGTCAGAGGCTGATCTCCTCTCATCAAGTCACCCTTTATTGACACTGACCCAGCTCCCTCACAGCCAGCTCTCAGAGTAAACAGAACCTCTGACACTCCTGTTTATATCTGCCAGCCAGGGCTTCCTGATTGGGCCAGGTTAAGCTCCAGTGAAGCCATATTTTAAGAGGTCCACCTGGCTGACCTCGTTACCATCGTTACAAAGACCGTAGCAGTAAAAGCACTAGAGCATGAGCTACATGGGAAGATGTCATTATTGTCATATGGGTCCATTCCTGCGAAGGAAAAGGGGTTTTGAGGGCATCAGCAGCAGGGCTCCTCATTGTAACAACTATTTTCAGGCTTTGTCAGAAACAGGTATCTCAGAGAGGGACCATTTCCACCAAGTTTGTTAAAGACTCTAGCAATAATCACCATTGTTGGTACTTATATGATTCCTGAAGAAGGGCTTATGCCCAAAACATCGATTCTCCTGCTCCTTGGATGCTGCCTGACCTGCTGTGCTTTTCCAGCAACACATTTTTCAGCTCTGATCTCCAGCATCTGCAGTCCTCACTTTCTCCTACTTATATGATTGTCAATCTAGGAAATTTTATGGCACTGGTCATGGTATCTGCAGATCCTTGTGAGGCAGATGAGTCCAATCCTTGAGCCTCATGTCCAACCACACTTTTGGCAGGTGTTTCTGGGAGGTGGAAATGGTCTTTCACCTTGTCATCATTGGCATTCCTTTCTCCGGTTCCCTTTCTGCACTTCTTCTTGTTGATAGTGGTCTCAAAGAATTGTACAGGAGCTCCCTCCACGTCAGTTTCTTCTGGATGATTGTCTCCCAGATGTTGACATCTGTGGCACATTTCTTGAGGGAAGCCTTTGGGGAGTCTTTCAAGTGCTCCCTTTGTCCTTGTCCCATCTGAGTGCTTTCTATCAGCTGGGCAAAGAAGGTTTCTTTGGCAATCGGAACTCGGGCATCCTAAACATGTGACTGGCCCAGTGATGTTGCTTCTGGACCATCATGGCCTCAGTGCTAGTGGTGTTAGCTGTTTCAAGGGCTCTGATGTTTGGATACCTGTCCTTTCAGTGGATATGGAGAATCTGTGTCAAACAAAATTGATGGTACTACTTAAGAGCTGAGACACCACTCTTGCATTATATCAAAGTGGTATGGTGCACTTCCTTTTCAGGTACCAATGGCTGATATGGGATAGTCATTGCTCGCTAAGATTTTAAGCCTAGGAAGAGTTAGGAATTTTCTTAATGCGTTCATCACCCATGGACGTGAAATGCCTTTTAGTGATAAGATGATCATGGAACAATGAGGCCTTTTAAGCTTCTGATTCTCTGGGCTCCTGAGAAATGCTTTACCTGCTGATATATCATCTTTATCCAAACATACAATCATAAATTTTGTTCATTCACAAGACATGAGCATCATTGGCTGAGCCAGAATTCATTGTCCATCCTTGCTTGGCCTTGAGAGGGTGGGGTTAGCTACCTTCTTGAACCGTTGCACTCCATGTGATGTTGGTGCATCCACAATTCTGTTAGGAAGGGAGTTCCAGGATGTTGTCCCAATAACAGTGAAGGGACAACAAGATTGTTCCAAGTCAGGATGGTGAGCAACTGAGAGGGGGATTTGTAGATCATGGCGATCTCATGTAACTGCTGTCTTTCTGTTTCTAGATGGAAGTAATCATGGATTTGGAAATTGCTTTCTCAGGAGTCACAATACTTAACATTATGACATCTTTCTGAATGATCACCATTGATGTACATATTTATTTTCCTGTGGTTAAATGTCACCCAGCAGTTCATTAAATCTCTTTGCATGTTTACCTTAGGATTGCAGTTGGCACTGCTGCCTCACAGCGCCAGGAACCTGGGTTCAATTTCACCCTTGAGCAATGTCAGTGTGGAGTTTGCACAAATACCCCGTGCCTGCATGGGTTTCCTTCGGGTGCTCCAGTGTCCTCCCACAATCCAAAGATGTGCAGTTTATGTGGATTGGCCATGTTAAATTGCCCACCATGTCCAGGATGTGTAGGTTAGGTGAATTAGCCATGGAAAATGCAGGATTACAGGGATAGGAAGAGAGGTGGGTCTGTGTGGAATGCTCTTTGGGAAGGTTGGTGTGGACTCGATGGGCCAAATGGCTTATTTCTACACTGTCAGAATTCTATGATTCTATGACTTGACGGATTGTTAGATTACCATTCACAGCAACTTGCAGACAGAGGAATCAAACCAATCTCTTTGTAGGGAGTGGGCAAAGAAGTCACCCTAACCAGTATCTATCACTTTTTTGATGCAGGTTTAAACTGTCAACAGCCTGATGTAGTAACAAAGGTGAACCCAGTTGAGTCCATGTACTTATCTAAAATAACCAAGCAGCACTTTCAGCACTCATTGTAGGTGGAAATTAAGGTATAATTAAAGCCAATATGTCCTTTTAAATTAGGCATTATGTGCAGCACAGTTTAAATTATCCTCAAAAGTGCCTAACAGAATGTAATACATGACTGATTATCCAGTTCTGAGAGGTTCCAAGATTCCATCCCTAATGTTCCTTGGCATTTTTTTTTATCAGAAAGAGATTATTTCAGAGACTCTCTGTAATTTATTGATTTCTGGAAGATACATCTTCATATGTTCTTCAAATTGACAGTGAGTGCTTAATTTGTAAGGGAATGTCTCAGAAAGTTTCAATCTTACTTTTAAACATTAAAGTAATCGGGAAGTATATTATTCAGCAAGTAGACTGCCTACTTCGGTTGCCAATCTTATGTCTGACTGCAAAGACGGATCACGCTATTATATTGGGTTGTGTCCAATTTGGCAGCATTTACAGTTGAATACCCTTACTCGCATTGAAATATGAGCAGACCCTTATGGATCTGTAAAACGCTGATGTATTTAGAAACTTTACAAAGATCATGGATAGAAAGAATATTTAGTGAAAGGGAGAGAGCATCCAGATGCCTGACTGACCTTTGTCAGTGCAGTCAGTTTCCACTGAGAAGATTAAATAAGCATTTGGAGTCCATATGCTTACTGGATTAAATAGAAAGCATGGTGAAGTTAGCATGGCATGATGTCTAGAAATAGCACAGGCTCATGGCATTTAATATTCGGATGACAGCAAATAAAGAAGCCTTCCAAATTTATTTTTCAACTTTTGGGAATGCACTTGATGCAATGATATTCTGCACCAAAGGTGAGGATGAACGCTTTCTCTTGTTACCACTCTCGATAATGGTCTAGCTGCGTTGCGATAATGCAAACCCCTTGCAGTGCTCCCTCTGAACCTTCTGGGCTTTCTTGTAAGAATGGAACTTTCAACCAAGTAAGGACAGTCAAAACCCCAGAGACCATTTGGAATGGCCACTGTTGAAGATAGCCACAGCCCAATTCCGTTGGCAAGAGGCTTTTACCTGACATTGGTCAGTAAGTCGGGGATAAAGCACAGCCAGATCATCCATTCCAGCACATGAACCATCATCAAGTTGTTTGATTCATGCCTGATTTCTGTCACAACCAGACTCACTTAGGAAATCAATGAGAGGTATGTTTTTTTTTCTCTGTTTTTAAATGTAGTTAATATATCCACTTTTTACTTTTGCAAATCTAAAGTCCTGGTTCTAAAGTTGTATTCACTGTTCCTCATAGTGTCATAGACAGCAATGATTACATGGCAGATTTAGCTCTTACAATGTGTTTGACGTTAGCAGATATTATTGCAAGTCATTTTGAAATATTGCCAATACAGTGATATCCTGGACAGTATTAGTTTGCTGGGTGGAAGTAACCATTCGGCATTCAGACAAGGGAAAAGGTACGTGTAGTTTCAATTTCTTATTTACAAATAGACAATCAAGGATATTTTCATAATATTTTGCACTGAATGGTGAGGTATACGCTTTGGTTCCTGAAATGTTGTAAGCTAAAATTGACATCCTTGTGATCACCTTCACTGTGAAATTAATCTCATTACATTATGAGGTAATGGTACAGCAATAAGCAGGAGGAAACTGCAAGGTGATAATAAGGTTTCTAAACTACAATGGAGAAAGAAGGAACTGGCATTTATTTGGCACTTTTTACATCTTTGTAATAGCCCAATCATTTCACAGACACTTTAGAAGCATAGTCACCGATGTGAGGCAAGGAAATATAGCAGCCAACTCATAATTAACAAAGATTACATAAGCATAATGTGGTAACAAGCACATAATCTATTTTTCAGCGTGATCGCTTGGGAGCAATCCTTTGCTTTTCCTTCAAATAATATTTTGGAATCTCTTGCCTTCACAATTGAGAGGTCAGGTGGTGCCTGACTTTAATCTAAATTATGCTGTTAAGTCTCTAAAGTGGGTTTATGAGCCGACAGCCATATGACTTTGAAACTAGAATGCTGTCCATAAGCAGAGGCTGAAAGGCTGGATGCTAATCCAATTGTACTCTGCTCTTAAGCCAGGCAGATTTTAATAATATTATTAGAATAATAATATTAAGACATGAGCATATTTAATTATGATTCTTATCAAGACTTTTCTGAATGTTAGAAGCTACATGTATGTAATTTGAAAGGTTTGTTTGAATCTCTTTCAAGCATTTTTTAAAAATTTGATAAGTTTGAAAACTGTAACTGTATGTAGAGTATTATTAATTTTGATAGTTCCATCTGTATTTTATCATGGTTGTACTGAAACTTTCTACCAACACGTTATGAGATTAACTTTCCAGTACTTCTCCTTAAGGGGACGTGGAGAACAATTGCAAGTTAAGGAGGTCATTTGACCCCTTGAGCCTGCTCTGCCATTCAATCTGATAACAGTCAATCTGATAATTCGATATTCCTGTCTGTCCCCTGTAACCTTTCAACTCCTGCCTGATCAAGAAATAAAGTTGGTTTCTGTCTGTGTAAACTACTCGCAACATTAATTTCTTCCTGATAGAATTATACTGAATTGCTTTGTACACTATTTTGATGAAGTGAATAGGGTGAATCAAAAGAGGAAAATCGCATGCTCTATTTCCAATAGCTCTCACATGATCTTTTGCATTTATTTAAAGGAGGGGAAGGTATTAAGATTTCAACTGAAAAGCACTTGCTCTGACAGCACAACATTCACTCACTTCTGATGGGACTGAGTTTGCAGCAGAGATAACAGCAAAATTATCAGTATTCATAACAAGTATTCCTCTAAAACTGACAGCAGTTCTGGAGTCCATACATGTGCAGCCTCATGTAAAATTCCAAAGGTTTTGAACAATGATTCCATACCTTTTTCAACTGTGGGCTTTTGAATGTACCTCAGGCTGCAATCACGTAGTGAACACTGAACTGTTGAAATTTTTTTTTCACTTTGTAGTCTTGCTGGAACAAAATGAATAGAGGTTATTGAGGGAACTGTAGGCAACACTGTAGTGTCGCTAGTGTGTTGCTGGGAAAGCATGGCTGGTCAGGCAGCATCCGAGGAGAAGGTGAATCGACTTTTGGGCATAAGCCCTTCATCAGGAATGAGGCTTGCGGTCCAGGGGCCGCGACATAAAAGGGAGGGGAGTGGGCTTGGGGGGAAGGTAGCTGAGAAAGCGATAGGTGGATGAAGGTGAGGGAAAGGTTAATAGGTCAGCAGGGCGAGTGATGGACAGGTTAGGAGGACGGTGCCGAGTTGGAGGCTTGAGACTGGGATAATGTGGGGGGGAGAGGAAATGAGGAAGCTGTTGAAATCCACATTTTATCTCGTGTGGTTGCAGGGTACCAAGGTGGAATATGAGGCGTTCTTCCTCCAGGCGTCAGGTGTAATGGTTTTGTGGTGGAGGAGGCCCAGGACCTGCATGTCCTTGATGGAGTGGGAGGGGGTGTTGAAGTGTTCAGCCACGGGGTGGTGGGGTTGGTGGGTGTAGGTGTTCCAGAGATGTTCTCTGAAATGATCCGCAAGAAAGTGTCCTGTCTCCCTGATGTAGAGGAGACCACAATGGATGCAACGGATGCAGTAGATGACATTGGTGCAGGTACAGGTAAATTTCTGACGGATGTGGAAAGATCCCTTGGGGTCTTTTGTTCAGAGGTGAGGGGGTGGCATGGCCATAGGTTTTGAACTTTCTGCAGTTGCAGGGAAAGGTGACAGGAGTGGGGTGTGGGCTGGTGGGGTGCGTGGACCTGACGAGGGAGTCGCGGAGGGAATGGTCTTTTTGGAATGCTGATAGGAGTGGGGAGAGAGATATGTCTTTGGTGCTGGGGTCCATTTGAAAGTGATGGAAGTGGCGGAGGATGATGCGATGTATGCGGAGGTTGGTGGGGTGGAAGGTGAGGACCAGGGGGTTTTGTCCTTGTTGTGTTGGGAGGGGTGGGGTTCAAGGGCAGTGGTGCGTGAAGTAGAGGTGTTGCATTGGAGGGCATCGTCAACCACGTGGGAAGGGAAGCTGCAAAAGTGTAGTGGTAATATCACTGGACTAGTAATCCAGAAGTCCAGTAATGCTCTGGAGACATCCTTAGGCTTATATATGAACATCTTAAGGAGTACCTTTGACCTATGAGAGCAGGTCAGAGGCTAGGAATCCTGCAGCAAATAACCCGCCTCCTAACTCCCAAAAGTTTATCCATCATCTACAACATACAAGTCAGGAATACTCCCCATTTGCCTGGATGGATGCAGTTCCAACGATACTCAAGAAGCTTGGCACCATCTCGGACCAAGCAGCTTGCTTGATTGACACTATATCCAGAAGTATCAACACCCTCCACAACCTACGCTGAGCTGTAGCAGTGTGTACTATCTACAAGATGTACTGCAGAAACTCACCAAGGCTCCTTGGACATCAACTTCCAAATCCATGACCTCTACCAACTGGAGAGCAGTCACATGGGAGCACCATCACCTGTGAGTCCCCTTCCAAGCCACTCACCACTCTGACTTGAAAATGTGACTCCATTCTGTCATTGTAGCTGGGTCAAATTCCTGGAATTCCTAACAGTGTTGTGAGTGTACCTGCACTCTGATGACTGCTCTGGTTGAAGAAGGTAACTTAACCTTCTCAAGAGCAGATGGAGATGGGAAATAAAATTTGAACCCAGTAAGTGCAGCCCACATCTCTGAAGAGTAAAGGAAAATAATTAGAAATAAGGCTATTTATTTTTTCATGGAATGTGGGTATTTTCTGCCTACGAATTGCTATTTCAGTTTGGAATTATGGTGTGTCTGGAGTCACTTGAAGGCCAGACCAGGGAGGATTCTCTTCCCGAAAGGACAGGAGTACAGGTCTTTTTTTTTAAGAAGGGTGGGCGGGAGAAAGCAGGAAATTATAGACCAGTTAGTCTGACCTCAGTGGTGGGAAAGATGCTGGAGTCTATTATAAAGGATGAAATTACGGCACATCTGGATAATAGTAACAGGATAGGACAGAGTCAGCATGGATTTATGAAGGGGAAATCATGCTTGACTAATCTTCTTGAATTTTTTGAGGATGTAACTCGGAAGATGGACGAGGGAGATCCAGTGGATGTAGTGTACCTGGACTTTCAGAAAGCTTTTGATAAAGTCCCACACAAGAGGTTAGTGAGTAAAATTAGGGCGCACGGGATTGGGGGCAAAGTACTAGATTGGATAGAGAATTGGTTGGCTAATAGGAAACAAAGGGTAGTGATTAACGGCTCCATTTCGGAATGGCAGGCAGTGACCAGTGGGGTACCGCAGGGATCCGTGCTGGGACCGCAGCTTTTTACAATATATGTAAATGATATAGAAGATGGTATCAGCAATAACATTAGCAAATTTGCTGATGACACAAAGCTGGGTGGTAGGGTGAAATGTGATGAGGATGTTAGGAGATTACAGGGTGACCTGGAAAAGTTAGGTGAGTGGGCAGATGCATGGCAGATGCAGTTTAATGTGGATAAATGTCTGGTTATCCACTTTGGTGGCAAGAACAGAAAGGCAGATTACTACCTCAATGGTATCAAATTAGGTAAAGGGGCTGTTCAGAGAGACCTGGGTGTTCTTGTCCACCAGTCAATGAAGGCAAGCATGCAGGTACAGCAGGTCGTGAAGAAGGCTAATAGCATGCTGGCCTTCATAACAAGAGGGATTGAGTATAGAAGCAAAGAGGTTCTTCTGCAGCTGTACAGGGCCCTGGTGAGACCACACCTGGAGTACTGTGTACAGTTCTGGTCTCCAAATTTGAGGAAAGACATTCTGGCTATTGAGGGAGTGCAGCGTAGGTTCACGAGGTCAATTCCTGGAATGGCAGGATTGCCTTACACGGAAAGACTGAAGCGACTGGGCTTGTATACCCTTGAGTTTAGAAGACTGAGAGGGGATCTGATTGAAACGTATCGGATTATGAAAGGACTGGACACTCTGGCAGGAGGGAACATATTTCCGTTGATGGGGAGTGCCGAACCAGAGGACACAACTTAAAAATACGGGGTAGACCATTTAGGACAGAGATGAGGAGAAACTACTTCACCCAGAGAGTGGTGGCTGTGTGGAATGCTCTGCCCCAGAGGGCAGTGGAGGCCCAGTCTCTGGATTCATTTAAGAAAGAATTGGATAGAGCTCTTAAAGATAGTGGAGTCAAGGGGTATGGAGATAAGGCTGGAACAGGATACTGATTAGGAATGTTCAGCCATGATCATATTGAATGGCGGTGCAGGCTCGAAGGGCTGAATGGCCTACTCCTGCATCTATTGTCTATTGTCTATTGTCTTTAAACAAGAATTGATGGACACAATTACCGACACGAGCTTTATATTAATTGAGTTTAAATTCTACCAGCGGTGGTGGGATTGGAGCCTCTGCAGCCAATTCAAAAATGTGTCACCTCCAGTGACATTACCACGGCCCCACCGTCCCTCCAGAAATCCCAACTCAAATCCCACCACAGAAACTGGTGGAATTAAAATTGAACTCATATGTTTGGGATTAAAAGCTTGTCTAATAGCCAGTATAAAACCATTGTCATTTGTTGTCAAAAAAAACCTCAACTGGTTCACAAGTGGTCTTTGGGGAAGAAAACTGATTATCCTTACCTGATCAGGCTTCCGCAGTGCAGTACTTAACTCTTAAAAACTCTCTGAAATGGCCATAGCCATTCTTTCAAGGTGTCAAAATGTTACGTAATCTAAAGAAAGGAATACATTGGATGGTTCACTAGAATCATCGAGGGTTCCGGAGGTTAAAATGGAAAACCCAACCACTTTGACCCTGCAAAGTTCCCCTTTTTTAACATCTGGGGGCTTGTGTCAAACTTGGGAGAGCTGTCCCACAGAACGGTCAAGCAACAGCCGAGCATAGATCAGACGTTGGGAGTCCTGCAGCCAATAACCTGCCTCCTGACTGTCAGGTGGTTAGGGTTTGGCGATGGAGGAGGCCCAGGACCTACACGTTCTTGGTGGAATGGGAGGGGGAGTTGAAGTTCTCGACCACGGGGTGGTGGGGTTGGTGGGTGCAGGTGTCCCGGAGATGTTTTCTGAAATGATCTGCAAGTTGGCGCCCTGTCTCCCCGATGAAGAGGAGACCACATCGCGTGCAACGGATACAGTAGATGACATTGGTGCAGGTAGGGTAAATTTCTGTCAGATGTGGAAGGATCCTTGGGGGCCTTGGACGGAGGTGAGGGTCATGATGTGGGCACAGGTTTTGCTCTTCCTGTGGTGGCAGGGTAAGGTGCCAGGAGTGGAGTGTGGGCTGGTGGGGTGGGTGTGGATCTGACAAGGGAGTTGTGGAGGGAATGTTCTCTCCGGAATGCTAATAGGTGTGGGGAGGGAAATATATCTTTGGTGGTGGGGGGTCTGTTTATAGGTGGCGGAAGTGGCAGAAGATGATGCGATATATATGGAGGTTGGTGGGGTGGAAGGTGAGGACCGGGTGGGGGGGGAGGGTTCTGTCCTGTTGCATTGTGTGGGGTGGGTTTCGAGGGCGGAGGTGCGGGCAGTGGAGGAGATACGCTGGAGGGCATCATTGACCACGTGGGAGGTGAAGTTGTAACCAAGGAAAAAGCTCTGAAGATCCTCTTCAAAGATCATAATTTCCCCTCCCATGTGGTAAACGATGACCTCCAGTGCATCTCCTCCACTTCCCACAGTGCCTGTAAAATACAGGACCTTGTGCTAACTGTCACTCTCTTGCCTCTGAGGGTGGAAGTTCAGAGGTTCAGGAACTATTCCAGAGGTTAAATCCAACATTAGTGCAGGTCCTCAGGGAGTGTGATATTGCCAGAGGTGATGACATTAAAACAAGATCCAATCTGCGCTTTCAAGTGAATGTGGAGCATTAGATTGGTTAGATCTCTGTTGACCGATGTGGATATGATGTATCTGCTTCAGTACTGTAAACCTCTATGAGCCTACTATTCAAAGAAGAGAAGGGGCGTTCTCTTTGATATCCTGGCTAAGCCCTTTGTCCATTTTCAGCAACGTTTCTAAAAACAGGTTAGTGTTCTCATTATTTCACTGCTGCCTGTGGAAACTTGCTGTCTGCCCATGATTCTTATGTTTCATTTTATTTTATTTTAAGAATGCTCCATCAGCTCTGTGCACCAAGGCTGTGAAAGACACTGAATAAATACGGGAACTCTCCTTCCTGCTCCTCTGACCAATCTTCCAGAAAGAAAATAAAAATCCAGTTTTTGTTTGACATTTAAAGGTTGAAGTTCCAAGTGCATTCTGTCTGCTTTGAACTTGAGGAGATTGTTTTATTGCGACATAAACAACCTGCACTAGTGAGCCACTGCAAAATCACAACAACAAACCTGACGTTGTGGTGAAACTATGAAATGTTACAAAAATGTTTTGTTTGTGGCTTTTGTACTGGCAGCACAGCAGAGACTACATGCTGCCTTATTTGTTTTCTTTTCTTTGGAGCTAGACAGTAGGAAGCAGGCATATTTGTAAATTGTACTTACCAGTGCAGAGTGCCCAAGGTCAACACACTAGCAACAGTGACATAGCCCATGTAAAACACTGACAGATTGCATATACTTTGAAATTAATTGTACTGGGGGCTGGATGAGCTCCATGAGACCCATAATTATGGGGTTTTTTTCAAAATGTATGAAGAGAATTCCACAATAATAGCACATTCTCATAAAAGGTCTGTTTTTGCATTGATTGTATTCAAATTGTTCTTTCTTTGCTGTGTACTATTATGTGAATATTATAGATCATCTGAGATCTTTGTTATTGAAGCAGACCGTGACTTTGGCTGGGTGTAGCAATGACATAGGTAGATGGAGAGACCCAAGGACTGAAGAACTTCTGTCCTTGGACACCCATCAGAACTGGAGTCATCAACTCGAAGCCCTGACTCAACTAGAGGGTAGGAGATGGCCTAGTGGTATTATAGCTGAACTCTTAACACAGACTATTAAAGTTCTGGGGATTTGGGTTTGAATCCTTCCTTGGCAGATGGTGGAATTTGGACTCAATAAAGAATGATGACCATGAATCCATTGCTGATTGTCAGAAAAGCCCACCTGGTCCACTAATGTCCTCTGGGGAAGGGAAACTGCCACCCTTACCTGGTCTGGTGACTCCAGACCCCCAGTAATGTGGTTGACTCTCATCTGCTTTCTGGGCAATTAGTGATGGGCAATAAATGCTGCCTAGCCAACGACACCCTCATCCCACAAATGAATAATGAAAAAAATAAATAAATAAAGGAAAACCTGTCTTCCGCATTCTTGGAATTTCACTTGACATCAAGCCTAGGAGGGGCAGATTAGGAAGAGAGGAGTCAACGATGTGGAGCGAAGGTGGACAAGTTAGCAGGATGGTACAAGCTTTGAGGAGTAATGCTTGTACATCGTGACCTCAAACTGCAACCCCCCAAAACAAAAATATATTGGACCCATCTTCAGCATTTTGAATGAAGCACAGGAGCAGGGATATTTTACTGTGACTGTACAGGGTCTTGCTGAGACAAGTTGTGGAATGTGTGCAGCGTTGGTCTCCTCACGTGAAGACTGATGTTCCTGTTAAAGAGGGAATGCTGCAAAACTTTACCATTGCTGGACTAATGGCTGATCTGATAACCCTTAATTCCACTTTGCTGCCTTTTTGCTATAACTGTTGATTCCCTTCCTGATTAAAAATCATTGTATCTCAGCTTTGAATATACTTAACAACCTAACATTGACAACGTGGGGTGGCATGGTGGCTCAGTGGTTAGTACTGCTGCCTCACAGTCCCAGGATCCCAGGTTCGATTCCAGTCTCGGGCGACTGTCTGTGTGGAGTGTGCACATTCTCTCTGTGTCTGCATGTGTTTCCTCCGGGTGCTCCGGTTTCCTCCTACGGTCCAAAGATGTGCAGGTCAGGTGAATTGGCCGTGCTAAATTGCCCATAGTGTTAGGTGCATTAGTCAGAGGGAAATGGGTCTGGGTGGGTTACTCTTCGGAGGGTCAGTGTGGACTTGTTGGGCTGACGAGCCTATTTCCACGCTGTAAGGAATCTAATCTAAAACTCTCTGTGTTCAGGAATTTTACACCTCACTGAAAGAAGACATTCCTCCTCATCTCTGTCTTAAATACGTGCCCCTTGTTCTGAGATTATACCGTCTGACCCTATCTCTCCCACAAGGAGAAACAACCTCACCCCATCTGCTCTGTCAAGCCCCCGAGCTATCTTGTATGTTTCAATAAGTTTGTCTTTCATTCTTCTAATTTCCAATGAGTACAAACCCAATCTTCCCAATGTTTCCACTTAAACACTCCTTCCATACCTGGTCTCAGCTGAGTGAACCTTCTCTGGGCTGTCTCCAATACCAATATATCTATATTTATGTAACAGGCCCAATACTGTTCACTGTATTGCAGCTGTGATGTGACCTGTATCTTAGAACATAGAAAAGTACAGCAGAGAACAGGCCCTTTGACCCACGATGTTGTACCGAGATTTAATCCTAATGTAAAATATAGTAACAACCTACACGCCCCTCAACTCACTGCTATCCATGTGCATGTCTAGCAGTCACTAAGATGTCCTCAATGACTCTGCTTCCACCACCACAGCTGGTAACCCATTCCATGCATTCACAACTCTCTGCGTTAAGAACCTACCTCTGACGTCTCCTTTATACCTTCCTCCTAATATCTTCAAACTATGACTTCTCCTACCAGTCAATCCTGCCCTGGGGAGAAGTCTCTGACTATTGACTCTATCTATTCCTCTCATTATTTTGTACACCTCGATCAGGTCTCCTCTCTTCCTCCTTTTCTCCAGAGAGACAAGTCCAAGCTTGTTCAACCTTTCTTCATAAGGCAAGCCCTCCAGTCCAGGCAGCATTTTGGTAAATCTTCTTTGCACCCTCTCCAAAGCCTCTGTATCTTTCGTATAGTAGGGTGACCAGAACTGGACACAATATTCCAAGTGTGGCCTCACCAGGGACTTGTAGAGCTGCAGCAAAACCTCACGGCTCTTAAACTCCATCCCCCTGTTGATGAAAGTCAAAACACTATATGCTTTCTTAACAACCCTATCCACTTGGGTGGCAACTTTGAGGGATCTATGTACTTGCACACCCAGATCCCTCTGTTCCTCCACACTGCCAAGAATCCTGTCTTTAATTCTATATTCTGCATTCGAGTTCAATCTTCCAAAATGCTTCACTTTGCATTTCTCCAGGTTGAAGTCCACCTGCCATTTCTCAGCCCAGCTCTGCATCCTGTCTATGTCATGCTGCAGCCTGCAGTAACCCTCTATACTATCGATGACACCTCCAACCTTTGTATCATCTGCAAATTTACTAACCCACCCCTCAACCTCCTCATCCAAGTCATTTATAAAAACTACAAAGAACAGAGGCCCAAGTACAGAGACCTGCGGGACTCCACTCAACATTGTCCTCCAGGCAGAATACTTTCCATCTACAACCACTCTCTGCCTTCTGTCAGCCAATCAATTCTGAATCCTGATAGCCAAATCTCCCTGTATCCCATACTTCCTGACTTTATGAATGAGTCTACCATGGGAAACCATACCAAATGCCTTGCTAAAATCCATATACACCACATCTACTGCTCGACCGTCATCAACCTCCTCAAAGAACTCAATAAGATTTGTGAGGCATGACCTGCCCCTCGCAAAGCCATGCTGACTGGCTTTAATCACACTATGCTTTACCAGATAGTCATAAATCCTATCCCTTAGAATTCTTTCCAAAACTTTGCTGACAACAGACGTAAGATTGTATATAGTTTTAGCAAAACCTCCCTACTGGTAAACTCTATTACCTTTGTAATAAAGGCCACTATTCCATTTGCCTTCCCTTAGACCCAATGAACTCAGACACTAGCTTTTTGTAATTTATGGACAGGGACTCCCTAATCTGACTCTTCGTAGGTTTCTGCAGTCTCAATGCATTTAAATAATATTCATCGTCCACCTCATCATGTATATTTCAATACAGAGCTATAGTAGATTTATTTCCAAGTGTTATTTTCTTTTGATGGTCTTTGCCTTTGGATTATTAGTCCAATTACTACAACTCTACATTACTACAATGCTCTGTTAACCCCAAATAAAATATGTTTCTAAATTAATTGCTTACTGGGGGTTGATTGCCTCAGTTGACTGGTTGGCCAGTTTGCAATGCAGAGCGATGCCAACAGTGCAAGTTCAATACCTGTACTGGCTGAGATCACCAATAGAACTCTCCTCCTCAATCTCACCCATCACCTGAGGTGTGGTGATCCCCAGGTTAAACCATCATCAGTCATCTCTCTCTAATGAGAGAGCAGGGCTACGTTAACTTTTACTTCAGTTTCTCAGAAGAATATTGACCTTTTCTTAAATCCCAACTCAATTATGGAGCCATGATGTAATTGTAAGATGTCCAATGTATGCAAAGTCCATGAGGATGCATTGGACTCTTCATAAGTTTGACCCAACGATGCAGGAGATCTGTCACTCTCAATCAATCCAAACCAAATTAAAGCAAATTTATTCAAGTGATGAATTCTACGTCTGTTACTAGTTGGTTCATAAATTCGTTTTTATCAAGTTTTGACCTCTAGTGATAATGATGCACGGGCTGCATTCAGGATATTGTTTATAATGCAGAATGGCAACATAATGAAACGTCTTTGTTATTTCATGTGATTCACAGTACCATAAAGACAAACACTGTCTTTTGTAGAGTCTTAGCACTGACAGAATCATCATTGATAATACAAACTTTACAATAAGTTGGGGAAGTAAAATTATATATACTTGACTTTGTGGTTTTGTTTAATTGGAGAGTTGTAAGAAAAGAAAATGATTCACTGAAATTATTGTTTCTAGTCCATCCCCACCCATATACCACTTTAGTTCATCCTCTATTAATTCCTCAGAAGCGTGACAATCCAATTGCATATTTACTTGCAACATCTCCAAGCACTACCTGTGAGATTCTTTGGAATGTACAAAATTACAGTCCTTTCTGCTTTTCAATCCTTTATATGATGCAGAAAGCACCATTGTTTAGTAATTCCCACTGATGTACAGAAGCAGAATGCAGTCTTTCCAAACTGGGAGATAGAAATATGTTTGGGTTCGGGTTAGGTGTTCAGTCATTCTGTTTCCAGCATAAAGTGTTAGTCGATGGAACTGCAGGTCTACGGCCATCCAGGACAAAGCAGCCGGCTTGATCCACCACCTTAAGCATTCATGTCCTCTACCACTCATGTACAAAAACTGTGTTAACTCCTAATTATTAGGGTCCATGGGGAGGCCATAGAGAACGTTGATGACTTCCAATATCTCAGGAGTATCCTGATGACCAGAGCAGCTGTTGATGAAGGGATCCAGCATCACACCAGTGTACTAGTGCAGCCTTTAGCCACCTGAGGAGAAAGATATTTGAGAATAACAACATCAGATCCAACGCAGTGATCATTGTTTACTGAAGTGTGGTGTTTCCCAGCCTGTTGTGTGGCTGTGAGATGCGGATTCTATATTACAGACATGTGGAGCAGTCCCACCAACACTGGTTGCGCAAGGTTCTGTGAATCCCCTGGCAAGACAGATGCACCAACACCAGTATGCTCAACCAGACCAACATCCCCAGCATCGAGGAACTGACCTCCTTCCGCGCCCCGCCCCCCCCCCCCTCCCCCACCCCTGATTGGCTGTGATGGGCTAGGTACGTCGTCCCCATGACCGACACGAGGCTCCCCAGGCAGGTGCTCTCCTCCCAGCTCCGAAACGGCAGGCGAGCCCCAGGTGATACAGAGGAAGTGCTTCAGGGATACTCTCAAGGCCTTACTGGGGAAGTGCAGCATTCCCACCGACATCTGGGAATCACTGGCCCAAGGCTGTCCAAAGTAAGGAGGAGCATCCGGGAAGGTGTCTAACACCTCAAGACTTGCTGTCGGGAAAAACGTGGAAGCCTGGCACAAACAGCATAAGGAGCACGCTGCCACAACAATGCCCCACCTCCCGCCCCAGTGACCACCAACTGCCCCAAGTGTAACAGAGCCTATGGTAGCCCATTGGTCTGTTCAGACTCCCCCTGAGAGCGGGAGAGAGTCATCCTTATCTGTGAGAGACCGTCAATGATGATGAAAATAACTGCAGTGTGCACCACTTGGAAGATGCGCTGCAGCAACTTGCCAATATTCCTTTGAGAATACCCTATCAGCTCTACCCTGTAAAAGGACAATGGAAGCAGGTACATGAGAATGCCACCGTCCTAGTCAACTCTGCCCTGACTTGGAACTATAATGTTGTTACTTTGCTGTGACTGGATTAGAATCCTGGAACTGCCTGAGCAGGTAACTACATCAGATAGATTAGATTACTTACAGTGTGGAAACAGGCCCTTCGGCCCAACAAGTCCACACCGACCCTCCGAAGAGCAACCCGGCCAGACCCATTCCCCTACACCTAACACTATGGGCAATTTAGCATAGCCAATTCACCTAACCTGCACATCTTTGGACTGTGGGAGGAAACCGGAGCACCCGGAGGAAACCCACGGAGACACGGGGAGAATGTGCAAACTTCACCTAGACAGTTGCCCGAGGCGGGAATTGAATGCGGGTCCCTGGTCCTGTAAGGCAGCAGTGCTAATCATAGTGCCATCGTGCAGCCACCTTCTCAAGGACAGTTAGGGATGGGAAACTAATGATAACCTTCCTGGTGACTCTCACATTGCATGGGGGAATTGAAAAAATAAATGGACATGCAGATCAAATTAACAATTCACTGTATTTTGACTGGACAATGGTAAAATTGAGCCATTATAATTTGAATGCTATTTTCCACAGCCAAGTCTTCAACTGTGAAATTCGAAAAGGAGATCTGACACTTTTGCCTCAGGTTTTGCAGCTTATCAGTTTCGCCGTGCTTTCTTTTACTACTTTAACAAAACCTCATCCTGTTTTCCCATTTCCCAGTGGTTTTTTCAAACCTCCAACAGTGCAACTTCATGTGGTTACTTTATTACAGGGAAAACACATGAGATTTTATTTTACTTATCTTCTTCCCTCATGGGTTTCCTTTTTAACCTGTGGTAAACTGTCTATACTATCACCAATGAGAACTCCTATTCCCTTCCCACCTGAGGATTTCCCTTTTTCCCCAATTTCCATTGCTCATGAAATGTTAGAGGCCAAATTCATGAGTTATGAACCAACTCATAATCATCTGCCATTTCTGCTGCTAAGCCTGAACTTTTACCTTTCTGCTATTTCACACGAGTTCTCACTATTTCAGGAAGTGAATTTATAAATTCCTTCATTTTGAATCAACTTTCAGATTTCAGTTTCAACTTCCAAAGTTCAGAAGTTCGCTCTTTTTCCCTTTCGTCTCTCTCTCTCTCTCTCTATCCCCTTCTTCTGCTAGGGCTACTCTTTCTTCTTCTGTTTCTTCTGCTTTCAATTGTAACTCAAACTGTTTCATTTCCTTTTCACGTTCAAGCTGCTTTACTCGCAACTGAATTTGAGACATTTCCAATGATCCCGATTGCATTTCTGATGATTGCAATCACTTTCTCGTGCTTCATGGACAAAGTGAACCCCAACTCCAGCCTGTCAGCCAATTCTGAAAGCTTTCTTTTATGCACCTTCTGTGAACCATCCCAGGTGACTACTTCCACACCCAGGAAACTCTTGGCCACTCAAAGAGCCATATACAAGGCACACCCTGTTTAGACCAACCAAATGCAACACCTGAAAAGAGAGCACCAAGTCTCACCACTTTGAGCCTAATAACTCTACATTTCAACCTGAAATTACTGATTCTGATTTCGACAAGAGCTCTCAGTTTGTTATGGACTAGACCAAACCACCTCAGAACATATTAAGGAGATAGTCTAGACCCGAGCTTTTGTCTTATTTGAAGGCAAGTGCAAGGCACTGTGTTCCAAGTGGGATTCAATCAGTCAAACTGCTAGACTTTAAGCAAAAAACATTTTATTCATACACTGCAGTTCAAATACAAGAAAAAACAAATAAGAATTGGCATGACTTTAACTCTATCAAAATGTTTAACACAGTAATATTTTATTAAACTGGAACTCATTAGCTGTTCCAATATAGCAACGTCTCATAAGCACACCCTTGGCAAAGGCGAATTCAGCAAAATAGATTTGCACAAGTTCAGGAGAAGGAGCATTGTCAGAATGAATCTAGCAGCAGAGAAAGAACTCAACCTTTTTACAGCAGCAGGGAGAGAGCTGTATCCAGTAGCTTAACTCCAAAAACATCAACGTCAACAACAGAAAGCAAAAGCAAACCATTGAGTCTGTGTGAGCCTGATTCAACCCACTCATGCTTCTTTTGTCTAACTTGAAACCAAAACCCAAAGCTTTTTACTCTGCTTTCCTCAGTACCACATTTACAAGACCCCTCTTCAAGAGGAACAGGACAGCACAAATCCCTCTCTTAAAGGCACCTCCAGTCACGTGTCTTGTGTTGTAAACCCTGTTTCTTGCTCCTCGTTCTGATGAGGTCATGACAAAAAGCCACACCAAGAGGTTAGGACCGGGAAGGTGCTGCATAAAAGTGTGGTACAAGTAGATACATTGAAATTATAGGAACATAGAAAATAGCAGCAGGAGGAAGCCATTCAGCCTGCTCCGCTATTCAATACTATCATGGCCTATCATCTAACTCAGTCCCTCGTTCCTGCTTTCTCCCCATAGCCTTTAATCCTTTTAACACTAGGAACCATATCTAACTCCTTCCTGAAAACATTCAATGTCCTGACCTCAACCACCTTCTGTGGCAGAAAATTCCACAGGCTCCCCACACTCTGGGTCGCGAAATATCTCCTCATCTCAGCCCGAAATGACCTACCCCATATCCTTAAACTGTGACCCATTGTTCTGAACTCCCCAGTCATTGGGAACACACTTCCACCATTTACCCGGTCTATTCAAGGAATTCAACGGGAAATGTAGTTACTGCCTGAGTAGGAAGATTATTCAGGGTTATGGAAGAAATTGGGGCAATAGCACAAAATGAACCATTCCTTTGGAGAGCCAACAGTGACAAAAAAAGGTGAAATGGCTTCTTTCTGTATTGGAGCCATTCTGTCTCTCTGTGAATACTAGGCTGGGCAATAAGCTTTAACAGTAAGCTCATTGTGGATAGAAGATGATTTTTCGAATTGGCTGATGGATGATGATGTAATGTAATGTAAAGCAACATGGTAATATGGACTGACAAGAGGAAATAGAATGCATCCAAATGAAAGGGGGTGTATATTAACAAAGGAATAAAATCCGTCTATGACTATTAACCTTTTACTGAGTTATGTGAAACTGTTCCAGCTAAGGCTCATCGTGTACCAGGAGGCATCTCAAGGGCATTTGATTAGAAGCTGAATAAAATTGTTCAGAGCTTGTATAGATTTTTGCTGTGAAACTAATTGGATTGAGAAGGTTAATTCTCTGCTCCCTCACCCTCAGCGGGGAAGGTATGTAAAGCTGCTTGAAATCTCAGTGAAAGTTCTTGTGTTATGAAGATGGGCAGACCCACCAATTCTCTCAACAACAACTCCAACCCCCCACACCTTCCTTTTTACTCCACAGCATAAATGGCTATTTTTTAGCATGGATGTCATTTTTTAAATTCCTTTGTGGAATGTGAACATTGCTGGCTGGCCATCTACCAATAAAGGTAAGTCCTTGAGAACAGGAACAGGCCCAGGAGATTCCAATGTTGTAATCCTGAACTCACACCTCTGATTTAGGACGCTGTGAGAATGTTCAAAGTTTGCGCCTTGATTTCCTCTCTCACATACCCTGCAAGTAATGCCCGCGATGATGAGCCTGGAGACAGGGAGGGCACGTAATGAAGCTGGTGATGGCATCCCTGAATCCTGCCTCCTTCAGGTGCTCTGGTTTCCTCACATTAGGTGAATTGGCCATGCTAAAGTGTCCATAGTGTTCAGGGATGTGTCGGTTAGGTGCACTAGTTAGGGGTAAATATAGGATAACAAGGTAGGGGAATGGGTCTGGGTGGATTACACTTTGGAGGGTTGGTGTGGACTTGTTGGGCTGAAGGGACTGTTCCCACATTGCAGGGGTTCTATGATTTTGACTCTAATTGTGTATCTGTTTGGAGGAAGCTGACCCCACACAATAGGCTGAATGAGTCATAGAGTCATAGAGATGTACAGCATAGAAACAGACCCTTCGGTCCAACTCGTCCATGCCAACCAGATATTCCAACCCAATCTAGTCCTGTTTGCCAGCACCCGACCCATATCCCTTGAAACCCTTCCTATTCATATACCCATCCAGATGCCGATAAATGCTGCAGTTCTACCACCCTCCACCACTTCCTCTGGCAGCTCATTCCATACACATACCATTCTCTTTGTGAAAAAAATGCTCCTTAGGTCCCTTTTGTATCTTTCCCCTCTTGCACTAAACCTATGCCCTCTACTTCTGGACTCCCCCACCTCAGAGAAAATACTTTGTCTATTTATCCTATCCTTGTCCCTCATGATTTTATAAACCTCTATAAGGTCTCCCCTCAGCCTCTGATGCTCCAGGGAAAACAGCCCCAGCCTGTTCAGCCTCTCCCTATAGCTCAAATCCTCCAACCCTGGCAACATTCCTGTCAGTCTTTTCTGAACCCTTTCAAGTTTCACAACATCTTTCCGATGGGAGGGAGACCAGAATCGCACGCAATATTCCAACAGTGGCCTAACCAATGTCCTGTACAGCCACAACATGACCTCCCAACTCCTATACTCAATACTCTGACCAATAAATGAAAGCATACCAAATGCCTTCTTCACTATCCTATCTACCTGCGACTCTACTTTCAAGGAACTATACACCTGCACTCCAATGTCTCTTTATTCAGTAACACTCCCTAAGACCTTACCAGTAAGTGTATAAGTCCTGCTAAAATTTGCCTTCCCAAAATGCAGCACCTCATGTTTATCTAAATTAAACTCCAGCTGCCACTTCTCAGCCCATTGGCCCATCTGGTCAAGATCCTGTTGTAATCTGAGGTAACCCTATTTACTGTCCACTATACCTCCAATTTTGGTGTCATCTGCAAACTTACTAACTATATATGCTCATATCCAAATCATTTATATAAATGATGAGAAGTAGAGGACCAGCACCAATCCTTGTGGCACTCCACTGGTCACAGGCTTCCAGTCTGTAAAACAACCCTCCACCACCACCGTCTGTCTTCTACCTTTGAGCCAGTTCTGTATCCAAATGGATAGTTCTCCCTGTATACCATGAGATCGAACCTTGCTAGCCAGTCTCCCATGGGGAACCTTGTTGAACACCTTACTGAAGTCCATATAGATCACATCCATCATTCTGCCCCCACCATTTTCTGATTCGAATCAGATGCCAATAAATCTACGTAGTCTGAGGTCTCAGTGTGTTTGGAGAAAGATCACTGTACTCTATATCCTACAATCCTCATGTGAACTCAGACATCATTTTATGTAAATAAAGGGTTAGAGCAATAGTGTTTTTCGACACTTCATGAGAAAGTAGCCATACAAAGTAGTTCTGTTCGAGTCACCGTAGGAAGGAAAACAAGCTGTCAGTGTACTGTTTAGAGTTAAATTTCCATTCTGTTGGAGATGGGAGCAAATTGGGACTGGGATTGGAAGTTAAGATTTCTCCCTGTCTTGATTTGCCTTTGATTACCTTGCCTTTCCTAGCTCAGTGGCTACTTTTGTAGCTGTTTTGAAATTGCAGTAAAGTTTTTACATTTGTTGTGGAAATACGAGACTGTTATACAAAAACATTGATAGGTGTATCTGTGGTCAGGAAATGACACTCAACTGATTGTTCGCACTATAAGGAGCATTTATAATGTTCCTCACAAAATAGTTTTGCTGCAGAGCTTGGATTAAGAAAATAAAAGTGGTCCTTAAAGCTAAGATAAAACTGCAGGGAGAAATGAAAAAGAGATGCATTAGCATTGTATTTCCTGAGGAATAGACCTGTTCCCAACTTCCATGATTATGTAAGTAATTCATTGTTGCATTTTGCAAGCTTTATGCAAATATCAATCATATGGTCCAACCCAGCACAAATAGCAAATCACCTTCTTACTTCCAAAGCATCTGGAATTCACAGTCGGGAGACCCTGAGGCATATTTGAAACCAATATGAACTTTTCCATTAGAATAGTCTTTAGAAACCACAAAAGTGCGAATGACAAATATTGCATATTTTTGTTTCAAAGCTCTGAAAACTTATGATTTCAAATAAACGCGTTGGACTAAAACCTGGTGTTGTGTGACTTTTGATGTTGTCCATCCCAGTCCAACACCGGCACCTCCACATCTTAACCTTTTCATACCTTTTAGAATGGAGATAAGGTGAAACTTCTTTAGCCAGAGAGTGGCGAATCTGTGGAATTCACTGCCACAGAAGGCTGTAGAGGTCATTGAGTGTATTTAAAACAGAAATAGATAGGTTCTTGATTGCCAAGAGGATGAAAGGTAATGTGAAGAAAGTGGGAAAATGGGGTTAAAAAAACCAATCAGCCATGATTGAATGGCAGAGCAGACACGATGGGCTGAATGGCCTGATTTCTGCTCCAAGGTCTTATGATTTTATGGCCTTATGTTAAAATGATTCAGTCGCAGACACATCACTGAAGGCGACAGGACAGATGGAGAGAGCAGGTAAAAACAATGACTGCAGATGCTCGAAAGCAAATACTGGATTAGTGCTGCTGGAAGAGCACAGCAGTTCAGGCAGCATCCAACGAGCAGCGAAATCGACGTTTCGGGCAAAAGCCCTTCATCAGGAATAAAGACAGTGAGCCTGAAGCGTGGAGAGATAAGCTAAAGGAGGGTGGGGGTGGGGAGAGAGTAGCATAGAGTACAATGGGTGAGTGGGGGAGGAGATGAAGGTGATAGGTCAAGGAGGAGAGGGTGGAGTGGATAGGTGGAAAAGGAGATAGGCAGGTCGGACAAGTCCGGACAAGTCAAGGAGACAGTTACTGAGCTGGAAGTTTGAAACTAGGATGAGGTGGGGGAAGGGGAAATGAGGACGCTGTTGAAGCCCACATTGATGCCCTGGGGTTGAAGTGTTCCGAGGCGGAAGATGAGGCGTTCTTCCTCCAGGCGTCTGGTGGTGAGGGAGTGGCGGTGAAGGAGGCTCAGGACCTCCATGTCTTCGGCAGAGTGGGAGGGGGAGTTGAAATGTTGGGCCACGGGGCGGTGGAGAGAGCAGTCAATAAAGCAGACAGTGTTCCGGCTTTCTTAATTGGGATAGAGAATACAAGACAGGGAGATGATGTTCAGCTGTACTCAACACTTGTTAGACCTCAGCCTGTGTATTGTGGGCAGTCGTGGGTGCTACATTATAGGAAAGTCATGAATCAGATGGACAGAACGCAGAAATGATTTACTCGACTGGTTCCAGGAATGGGAACCTTCAGCTGGGTGGAGAGGTTGAAGAAGTCAGGACTGTTCTTCCTGGAGAGAAAACCTGACAGAATTTTTCATAAACTTGAGTGGGCTGAATAGAGTACCAAGGATGAAGCTATTCCCATTTGTAAAAGAAACAAGAATGAGACAGTGTAGGTTTAAAGTGATGTGCAAATAAAGCAAGGGTAGTGTGGGATAAAATATTATTCACACAGTGCGTTTTTAGGTATAGAAATATGAGGGAGGAAGATTCAACTGAGGATTTCACAAGGGCATTGAAGGACTAGGTAGAACTGGTATGTAGGGATAGGGGGAAAAAGGAAGAGATTGGCGCTAGGTGTAAGCATGATGAGCTGAAAGGTCTGCTTTCACATCTTAACGATTCTGTGAGTTGAAAAATACATGACTGAGATGTTAATACCCTGGGTGCGGCTCTTCGAAGAGCTGCATGGCGTAACTGCTGGTCTAGGGCCATGAGCTTTTCCCGAAATCCCTCGATGATCAATGGGAAATCTTTACTGTGCTGCTCAACTATTCAAACCACTTGCGATTTTTATTGACGACAGTCAGAAAGAGAAAAGTCTCAACCCATCACACTTGACCGAATTCAGATCCCAGTCTCATTGTGTGCCACCCAGACTGTCATTTAAATTCCATGAAGAGAAGACATTCTGCAAGATGTAGATAACATACATGCACTTTTTAACGCAAAGCACACACCTCATAATTCACCAGGCATGAAATGTATCACTTTACAGGATGTTGTTGCACCCTACACAATCTTACATAATGAGATTGCCCAGCCAGGCAAAAAGCTTTCTATGAATAACTTTGTCAAATATAACTAATTTCAGAATTGGTTACCTCTCTAGGAAGTGCAGGATTTGTCTTGCTGTGCTTGCCTTCAGTGGCTGTGCTTCAATAATAATTTATTGCTCGTAAAATATTTTGAGGCATCTTGATTGCATGATACAACAGTATGTACAAGGCAGTTTCTTTCTGTATCATCGACGGTCCATTTTATTATTTAGCTAACTATTGTTGGCATAACTAAAGGAAGGTACGTCTGGATTAATTCATTTCTGAAACACAACACCTACCTTGCATATTTATTGGATGTGATTTTTAAACACATAGTTGGCTTCAAAATGTCACTTAGAGGGATCCATCAGCAATATTTTTAGTTCAAATTTCATATGTTCATCACAGATTGTTGAACCTTTATCTTATTGTGAGGTAGTTCACTTCAGAAGAAATAACAGGAATGCAGCGTACGGGGCTAATGGTAAAATTCTTGGCAGTGTAGATGAACACCGAGATCTCAGTGTCCAGGTGCATAAATCTCTGAAAGTTGTCATCCAGATTGATAGGGTTGCTAAGAAGGCATATGGTGTGTTGGCATTTATTGGTAGGAGGATTGAGTTTCAGAGCCATGTGGTCATGCTTCAGCTGTACAAGACACTGGCAAGGCCGCACTTGGAGTATTGCATGCAGTTCTGGTCACAGCATGTGGAAAGGATGTGGAAGCTTTGGAAAAGTTTCAGAGGGGAATTATTAGGGTGTTGTCTGGTACGGAAGGAAGGTCTTATGAGGAAAGGCTGAGGGAACTGAGGCTGTTTTCGTTGGAGAGAAGGTTGAGAGGTGACTTAATCGAGACGTATAAGATAATCAGAGGGTTAGATAGGGTGGACAGTGAGAGCCTTTTTCCTCAGATGGTGAAGGCTAACACGAGGGGACATAGCTTTAAATTGTGGGGTGATAGATTTAGGACAGATATCAGGGGTAGTTTCTTTACTCAGAGAGTAGCAGGGACGTGGAACGGCCTGCCTGCAATAGTAGTAGACTCACCAACATGAAGGGCATTTAAATCAGCATTGGATATTGATATGAGTAATAATGGAACGGTGTAAGTTAGATGTGCATCAAATTAATTTCTCAGGTCGACGCAACATCGAGGGCTGAAGGGTCTGTACTGCGCTGTAACGTTCTATGTTCTTACTGTTTTATTTCCCTCATTTAAATTATGAAAGACTTTAGTGTAAAGTATCACCTATTACTTCATTTTTCTATTATCCTATGAAGTAATGCTTAACTTCTTAATTATCGTTTCTCTTACTAATTTGTACCTAATTTTTTTTTGTGTACTTAGGTACCTTAGATACCATGTGTAGCAACATTTCACTGTACTCCTGTACTTCTGTACTTGAGGACAGGTGACAATAAAAATCTAAATTCCGAATCTAAAAATCTAAAATGTTCATAGGTTTTACTGAACGTAAGATAGCTGTTGAATTTTAAGTTATCTTCCTCTTCCAAGTGAACATTGTGGTTCTTTTCTCCCCTACCTTACCCAACACATTGTCCAGGAGAATAACCATTATATACCTGCACCATGCAACTTGAGTGTCTGTCACTAAGCCAGAAATTACTACCCATTGTCCTTCAGAAAGAGGTGCTCACACACAACACCTGAACTGGCAGAACCCATATGTGATCGGTACATACACAGCACTGGTAGGGAAGAGAGTGGAAGGAGTCGAAGAATGTGGTGCTGGAAAAACACAGCAGGTCAGGCAACATCCAAGGAGCATGAGAACCGATGTTTTGGGCATAAGCCCTTCTTTGGGAGTGAGGCTAGATTCCTGATGAAGGGCTTATGATCGATTCTCCTGTTCCTTGGATGCTGCCTGACCGACTGTGCTCTTCCAGCACCGTACTCTCGACTCTGATCTCCAGCAGCTGCTGTTCTCACTTTCTCCTAGAGAGTGTGCTGAAGGAGACAGGAGGTGTCATCTTTTGGCTAAGATGTTAAACCGAGTCCCCATCTACCTGTTTGAAAGGATGTAAAAGATTCCAGGGCAGTACTGCACTGGGGAGTCGTTGCTGGTAACCTTGTCAATATTTGTCACCTTGATCAACAACACAAAGCAGATTGCTCATTCATTATCATGGCCATTTTATTTCATGTTTAAGGAGTGGGAATTATCAAAAAAAAATCTAGATCATGATGCCTAAACACATGCTTGTATCTATTCTGTCGATATGTGACTTTCACACTATAATGGTCCTTGGAACCGTTAGAATTGGTTCAGTATGACATTGAAATGGCCCCTGCTGAGTTTGCGATTTCCTCCTGTGGGAACCACGTCTCTCTCCGCACCCCACGAGTAAGAGGAGGCCATTCAGCCCCTCCAGCCTGCTCTGCCATTTAATATGGTCATGGATAATCTCATCACAGTCCCAAATCCACTTTTCTGGCCACTCTCCATAAACCGTCAACCTAATGAAAACCTAACTATTTCCACCCTAAACTTATTCAATGTTCTGCCATTGATCAAACTCTGGGGCAAACTCTGAGAGAAGTAATTCCTCCTCATCTCTGTTTTAAATTTGCCACCCTTTCACCTAAGACTAAAACATCTCATTCTATATTACCCCACAAGCAAAAACATCTTCTCTGCATCTACTTAGTCAATCCCCTTTAGCATCTTATTGACCACAATTAGATCTTCTGTCACATCTTCTGAACTCCAGAGAGTATAGGCCTAAACTGCTCAATCCCTCCTCATGAAACAAGCCTTACATCTCTGGAATTAATCCAGTGAACCTTCTCTGATCTGTCTCTAACGCAATTACATCTCTCCTCAAGTAAGTGGGACCAGAGTTGTTTGTAGTGCTCCAGATGTGGTCTTACTCATGGAGAAAGTGAGGACTGCAGATGCTGGAGATCAGAGCTGAAAATGTATTGCTGGAAAAGCACAGCAGGTCAGGCAGTATCCAAGGAACAGGAGAATCAACGCCTTGGGCATGAGCCCTTCCTGAGGAAGGACTCATGCCCAAGGCGTCGATTCTCCTGTTCCTTGGATGCTGTCTGACCTGGTGGTCTTACTCATGTCTTGCACAGCTGCAGCAACACTTCCCAACTTTATCCTCCATTCATTTAGCAATAAATACCAAAGTTGGATTGGTCAGTAAAGATGTGGAACTTCTGCATCCAGGTCTCATCCACCACTTTTAAAGTTCCTTAAACTGGGTCTCAATGTAGAATCATCAAGGATGCCTCTACTGCTGCCGACAGGTCTGAATGTCTTGCACTATCTTCCCAGCATAAAAGTAAATGACTGACCTTCCCAAGAACTTTGTCAGCTAGAATTCGGAACAGGTCACATGAACTGCCCCTCATTCCTCCATATAACCTGCAGTAAAGAGAAAACAATCTTACAAGCTTCATATATGTAAGAAGCATCCTTACTCAGAGAGTGAGCTATCTGATGAACATGCAAACAAGGGACAAGTGTAGGCCACTTCAAACCTGCTCTGCCATTCAATAAGATCGTGTCTGATTAACCTCAACTCTACATTCCTGCATGCCCTCGATGATTTTTCATTCCTTTGGTAATCAAGAGTCACTCTACCTCTGCCTTAAAAGTATTTAACGATTCTGCATCTGCTACCTCAAGAAGAATGAAATTCCATAGAGCCACAACAGTCTGAGAGGAAAAGAAAATGCTTTCCCACCTCTATTTTAAAATAGGTGCCCCCTTCGTTTTAAAATCTGACCCTCTAGTTCTAGATTCTCCCCATAAGAGAAAACATCATTTCACCATCCGTCCGGTCAAGTCCCTTCAGGATCTGAGATGTGACTCCTCTAAGCTCCTGAGAATATAGACCCTGTCTGTCTAGCCTTCAAAAGGCAATCTGATTATTCCAGGTAGTAGTCTGATTAACCTTCTGTGAACTGCTTCCAATGCATGAACATCCTTCTATAAGTACGGAGACCACTGCTGGACACAGTGTTGAAGATTGGATCTCATCAATGCTCTGTAGAAATGAAGCATGACACTGTATTTGTTGATCGCGCCCTCAACTATTCCCATCCTATTTTTCTCACCTGGACCTCACTCCTCCCTCTGACAACCCAGAATGCTGTCCTCAACGTATTGTCCCTCCAGTACAATGCTGATCAATTTCTTCTACCATTCCCTCTTTCACTTTTCACCTGATGGAACCTTCTCCTTCCAAACACACTAATCTACTTTCCAGTCAGTACCTGTCCTTGTTTCTCTGTAAAATATTTTTTATGTAAGTGCAGGAGATCCAATATCTTTCAGCTCCGCCACTATACAAGCTCCCATAGATTCCTTCAAGAGGTGAAACAGTGATCTCCTTGTAGGTCTTTCAATTGATGTCTGTACTGACTGACCCTGATGGATCTCCTCCTGAACAGGGAGGTTGATGCAAAGGGGGTGACTGCATTGTTGCTCACCCGTTTCGGCCCGACACATGATGCTGACTGATTTTGCACTCCATTCCGACTGCAGTCTCTTTGACCTTGATCTCTGACGCTGTTCCAATGAAGGTCAAGTAACAGCACATGATGTTTAGCTCTTTAGTTTTCTCATCCTGACATTGAGTTCAACACTCTCACAGCACAACCTCAGGCTCCTTTTTATCGGACTATAGTGATTCTGATGTTGCCACTTCTTGCTTAGTTCCATTTTTTTCTCCTGTAATTGTCCCATGACCAGACCCTGTCTGTTTTGCTCCTTTGACCCTTTTGTCATTTATTCCCTCCTCTTTTCAAACCTAGCACAAATCAAACTCTTTTGTATTCTGCTCAAACTTTCCAAACCTCTGGCAATGGGTGTGTATAAAAATCTCTTCGGTTTCTTCCAGTTCTGACAAAAGATCACTTCACAAATAGAACTCTCAGGATTCCGACAGTGTGGAGGTAGGCCCATCGAGTCCACACTGACACTCCAAAGAGTACTCCTAGTCCCGCATCCCTACCCTATCCTAGCATCTCCCATGGCTAATCCATCTAACCTGCACATCTTTGGATTGTGGGAGGAAACCAGAGCACCCGGAGGAAACCCACACAGACAACATGCAAACTCCACACAGGCATTCACCTGACGCCGGAGTCAAACCCGGTGCTGTGAGGCAGCAGTGCTAACCATTGATCCACTGTGCTGAGCATTTTCAGTACTTTTTAAAAACATTTCAGATATTTATCATGCACAATATTCGGCATGCGTTAGGATTTTCACTGTGTTATATTTTTTCCACTACTGCCTTTGGCACCAGTTTCAGTTGTGACAAAAACGCATCATTGAGTTGTTTTATGCAACATTGTATCATTTTGTGATGCTGTACGCTTTTAAAAGCACCAAAATAATTTTTTAAGTGGTATTTTTCTTTGTGGCCTAGAAATACCATTGTGGGCTGTTTCTGTTTCCCACATGAGCTCATCCACATCAAAATGTTTTTTAAAAATCATGTTGTTGCACAAGGGTTCAGAATAGTCACGTTCCCAACTGAGCTGAATGCAGGATAAGTAGGTCTCTAGCAACATGAAGAAAATCGCTCCAGTAAGTACCTAATTTAACTTTCTTTGAGAGAAAAAAAGCAGTTGCTGCATTTGTATAAGGAATGTAAGAAAGGTCGCTTGTGAAGAAAGGATAAGGGGAAGCGATGGACTGAATGGTATTCTCGCTGGACTGTTAATCCAGAGTCCCAGAAAATGTTTGAATCCTGCAGATGGTGGAATTGGAGTTAAATTTGAAAACAAAATCTGGAATTAAGGGTCTAATGATGACCATGAATTCATTGTCAGTAAATACCCATCTGGTTCACTAATGTCCTTCAGGGAGGGGAAACTGCCATCCTTACCTGGTCTGGTCTACCTGTGACTCCAGACCCACAGCGATGTGGTTGTCTCTGAACCACCCAGTGGGCAATTAGAGGTGAACAATAAATTGCTGCCTTACCAGTGACACCCTCATCCCATGAATGTATGAAAAAAATTCCAGTGAAGTCCATCTCCGCCATAAATTGAGGACTATCATCTTGATCGGTATCCTTGGGATCATCCGTGTCACTGGGCACAAAGGACTTGGACAAAGTGCTGACATTTATTTCTCTAAATAAAACAATCACAGAGAAATAGATGGAGAAACTCAGCAGGTCTGGCAACATCTGTGGAGAGAGAGAAAAGTTCATGTTTTGAGTCCAGTATGACTGTACTTCAGAACTTTAGACACCCTATATTTCATTGCTCTGGGAGTTACAATGTTTTCCTAGTTCATAGTTACACCTCAGTCCAACACCGGCATCTCCAAACCATGATTCCTAGTTGATGGACTTGAGCATATTAAACAGCAAAAGCCTAACTATGCCATTTTAATAAGACAAAAGGAACCATTCTCATTTGAACTGAAACTGTGTTGCTGGAAAAGCGCAGCAGGTCAGGCAGCATCCAAGGAACAGGAGAATCGACGTTTCGGGCATAAGCCCTTCTTCGATTCTCCTGTTCCTTTGATGCTGCCTGACCTGCTGCGCTTTTCCAGCAACACATTTTCAGCTCTGATCTCCAGCATCTGCAGTCCTCACTTTCTCCATTCTCATTTGAAACCTATCCCTCTTTGTTTTCTTGCTGGAGCAGGGCACAGTGACCTTACCTTCAGTGGAAAGCTATTGGGTGTGTGTTTTTTAACAGTTTTCACACCATAATCCCACCAAACTCTGGTAATCTGTCAGTTCACTTTTCATCTGGAAAGCCCTGGTGTGAGAAGCTCAACACGCAGCTGTATTGCCTGCCCACTGCTTCTGTTTGAAGTAGACCCTGTCTATGTTGGACCGGGGGAGGAACTGGGCTCAGTTCCCAGACAGGAGCAATGTACATTTACTGTGCTCTGCTTGTCCAGTTCCAGGATGAGATCAATGAGTGGAAATGAAGTGGAGGAGGAGAAGCAGGAGGTGATAGTAATACTGCTCTAATAACTGGGCTATAATGCCATGTACGTAGAAGAAAAGGAGGCTATTCAGCCCATCGAATCTGCACCACCATTCAATGAGATCATGGCTGTTTTGATAATCCTCAGCTCCATTTCCCTGCCCTTTCCCGTCGAACCCATGATTCCCTTTCTGATTGATTATCTGCCGATCTTAGAACTGAATATATTTAATGATTGATTATCCTCGGAGAGGCTGAATTGACTGACATTTAGAATGCTCACTGCAGAGCCTTCTGAATACAGAGCAAAGAAAATTACAGCACAGGAACCGGCCCTTCGGCCCTCCAAGCCTGCGCTGATCCAAATCCTCAATCTAAACCTGTCACCTATTTTCTAAGGATCTATATTCCTCTGTTCCCTGCCCACTCATGTATCTGTCTAGACACATCTTAAATGACGCTATTGTGCCCACCTCTACCACCTCTGCTGGCAACATGTTACAGGAACCCACCACCCTCTGTGTAAAGCACTTTCCATGCAGATCTCCCCTAAACTTTTCCCCTCTCACTTTGAACTCATGACCCCTAATAATTAGATTAGATTAGATTAGATTCCCTACAGTGTGGAAACAGGCCCTTCAGCCCAACAAGTCCACACTGACCCTCCGAACAGTAACTCACCCAGACCCATTTCCCTCTGCCTAATGCACCTAACACTATGGGCAATTTAGCAAGATTAATACACCTGACCTGCATATCTTTGGACTGTGGGAAGAAACCGGAGCACCCAAAGGAAACCCACGCAGACACGGGGAGAATGTGCGAACTCCACACAGACAGTCACCCGAGGCTGGAATTGAGCCTGGGACCCTGGTGCTGTGAGGCAGCAGTGCTAATCACGGAGCCAGCGTGCCGCCCCTCCACTCTGGGAAAAAGCTTCTTGCTATCCACCCTATATATACCTCACATGATTTTGCAGACCTCAATCGGGACCCCCTCAATCTCCATCTTTCTAATGAAAATAATCCTCATGAACTCAACCTCTTTTCATAGCTAGCCCCCTCCAAACTAGGCAGCATCCTGGTGAACCTCCTCTGCACCGTTTCCAAAACATCCACATCCTTTTGGTAATGTGGCGACCAGAAATATACACAATATTCCAAATGCAACTGAACCAAAGTCCTATACAACTGTAACATGATCTGCCAATTCTTGTACTCAATACCCCATCCAATGAAGGAAAGCATACCATATGCCATCTTGACCACTCTATCGACCTGAATTGCCATCTTCAGGGAACAATGGACCTGAACACCCAGATCTCTCTGTGCATCAATTTTCATTTACCGTATAGTTCGCTAGTGAATTGGATCTTCCAAAATGCATCACTTTGCATTTGCCCAGATGGAACTCCATCTGCCATTTCTCTGCCCAACTCTCCAAACTATCAATATTCTGCTGCATTCTCTGACAGTCCCCTTCCCTATCTGCTACTCCATCAATCTTAGTGTCATCTGCAAACTTGCTAATCAGCCCACCTATACCTTCCTCCAGATCATTTTTGTATATCACAAACAGTTGTGGACCCAACACAGATCCCTGTAGAGCACCACTGGTCACAGGTCTCCATTTTGAGAAGCTCCCTGCCACTACTACTCTCTGTCTCCTGTTGCCCAACCAGTTCTCTATCCATCTAGTTAGAGCACCCTGTACCTCATGCGACTACAACCTACCATGGGAAACCTTATCAAATGCCTTACTGAAGCCCATGTATATAACATCTACAGCCTTTCCCTCATCAATCAACATTGTCACTTCCTCAAATAATTCTATTAAGTTGGTGAGACATGACCTTTCCATCACAAAACCATATTGACTATCATTGATTAGCCCACTTTCTTCCAAATGGGAATAGATCCTATCCTTCAGTATCTACTCCATCAGCTTCCTTACCACTGACGTCAGGTTCATTGGTCTATGAATACCCGGATTATCTTTGCTACCCTTCTTAAACAAGAGGACAACATTAGTGATTTTCCAGTCCTCCATGACCTCATCCGCGTTCAAGAATATCTGTTAAGGCCCTGGCTATTTCCTCTCTTGCTTCTCTCAGTAACCAGGGATAGATCGCATTCAGACCTGGAGACTTGTCCACCTTAATGCCTTTCAGAATAGCCAAACCTCCTCCTTCCTTATGCTGACTTGACCTAGAGTAATCAAACATCTATCCCTAACCTCAACATCTGTCATGTCCCTCTCCTCCGTGAATACCGACGTAAAGTGCTCATTAAGAATTTCGCCCATTTTGTCTGACTCCACGCATAACTTTCCTCCTTTGTCCTTGAGTGGGCCATCCCTTTCTCTAGTAACCCTCTTGTTCCTTATATACAAATAATAGGCTTTGAGATTTTCCTTAACACTGTTTGCTAAAGATATTTCATGACCCCTTTTAGCTCTTTTAATTCCTTGTTTCAGACCACATAGATACTAGGAAATGGTCAATACTCCAGTGTGGTGTGAAAGATGAAATTCCTCCTCATCTCTGTCTTAAATGGGTAACCTCTTAAACTGACAATATGCTCCCTGGTCCTAGATGCTCTTACAAGGGGAAACAACCTTTCAGCATTGACCCTGTCTAGTCCGCTAAGAATCTTGTATATTTCAATAAGGTAACCTTGCAGTTTTTTTGAGTTCTAATGAATGCAGGGCCAACGTACTCAACCTCACTTTATAAGACAGTCCCTTCACACCTGGCATCAGCTATCTCCAATGCCAATATATCTTTTTGTAGATTTTGGGTCCAAAACTGTGCACGATGTTCTAAGTGCAGTTTAACTAGTGCTTTGCACAGTTTCAGCAAGATTTCCATGTTTGAGAATTCATTTCCTTTAGACTGAGGTCCAGCATTCCACTTGCCTTCCCAACTACCTGCAGAATTTGTATTTCAGTTTTGAGTGATTTATGCATGAGGATTCCGGAACTCCTCTGTCCTGCAGCTTCAGGTTTTGTTTGTATTATTTAGCATGATAGGAGCAGGCTGACTTTCACAATGAAGCACACCAACGGCATGCAATGCCCCAGTTTGGATCTGGGATTCACAGAAAGGTTAGTTCAGATTCAATTGCTCAAGCAATCAATGCTATCATCATAATCACTTTGAAATTGTTTTATCAAGTTGCTAAGCATTCAAAGCCGCCTGCATTACATTGAATCTGGTTATATCTGCTAATCCAATAAACGACTTTAAGTCAATAGCTTATCCCTGCCCAAGGATATTGAGAGATGTAGAGCCAAGGAGGATTGAAGATGGGTCAATGCAGATTAGCTAAAATCTCACTGATGGATAGTACCAACTTGATGGGCTGAATGGCCCATTCCTGTTCCTATGCTCCTGTTTTCTAATTCCTCTTACACAAATAGTCATAATCATATAAATTTTTACCATTTTTTTTTCAATATGAGTTTTATATTTTAAAGTTATAGCATTTCAATGTAGGTATCAGTTGATTAACCTTGTGTTTTTTTGTTTAAGCAGAATTTTTCCTTTATTTTACACAAACATTAGGCATGCTCACAATTTTACTTCACCAGTATTTGCTTAAAACAATCAGTGCATTGTCCAAGTCAACCCTTACCAGAAAGAAGTAGTTAGGGTTAAAAGTAGATCAGATTCTGCAATTAGGTTTGTTTAATAGATCTCATCATCTTGGTGAAGCACTATGGAAAGACATAACTATCAGCATGCTGTGTTTAATTATGCTTGTCTCACATTTGGAATATTGTGAGCAGTTTTGGTCCACTGATCTAAGGAAGGATGTGATGGCCTTGGAGGGGCTCTGAGAGGGGTTTACAAGAATGATTAGATTAGAGTAGTGCTGATGAAGGACTTTTTCCTGAAACATCAATTTTCCTGTTCCTTAGTTGTTGCCTGACCTGCTGTGCTTTTCCAGCACTATTCTAATCTAGACTCTGGTTTCCAGCACCTGCAGTCCTCACTTTTGCCTTTCAAGAATGAGTATGCAAATGAAAGCCTTGGTATATGAGGAACGATTGATGACTCTGAGTTAGTACTCAATGGAGGTTGGAAGGAGAGGAGTGGGGGTGATCTGATTGAAACTTACAGAAAATTGAGAGGCCCGAATACTGTGGAGGTGGAGAAGATGTTTCCACTAGGAGGAGAGACTAAGACCCAATAGCACTGCGTCAGAGAGAAGAGATGATCTTTTAGAACTGAGATGAGGAGAAATTTCTTTAACCAGAGGATGGTGAGATTGTGGAGCTCATTGCCACAGAAGACTGTTGAAGACAAGTCATGAAGTGTTAGAAGACCGGGAAAGATAGGATCTTGATGAATAAGGGGATCATGGATTACAGGGAGAAGGCAAGAGAATGGAGCTAAGAAATATGCTAACCATGATCAAGTGGCAGAGCAGACTCAACGGACCAAATGGCCTAATTCTGTTCCTCTATCTTATGGCCACAGAGAAACTTTGGTAACAGGGAATGAGAGGAGAAATTTGAATGCATGGAGTGAGAATGGACCTTGTGTTATGTCCCAAGCATTACTTTATCAAAATAATTGTTTTGTTGGGATATCCTATCGAACACAGCAGTATTTTAAACAGTTGCTGCTGGAAATTACAGGGATTTTCAGAGGTTAACAGCCACCAATATGTCACTGACTGAAATATCAACTATCAAATATCTGTGAAGGAGGGCTGTTCCATCTGATGGACATATCTCTGACAGAACGGCTGATGGAGGTACAGCAGAGTGCTTAATCCTGAGTATGAGGGGTACAACCCACGAAAGTGAGTTCTTTAGACTGTATAGACATCTAGATAAGAAAATACTGCAGCATACCCATTGAGGCACCTTAGGGTCGGGAGAGTGGGCCCTCAGAGGAGGCATTGATGGGCTGCCTCCTGTATTTCCCACCAGCTCACGTGCTGGCATCTTGATGAGAGCATTAAGCACAATGGCTAGCACTGGTACTTCACAGAACCAAAGACCCAGATTTGATACCAGCCTGGGGTAGACGTTTTTTTCAGTAGAGTGGAGGAGGTTGAGGGGTGACCTTCTGGAAGTTTATAAAATCAAGAGGGACATAGTTAAGGTGAATAGCAAAGTCCTTTGCCCCAGGGTGGGAGAGTTCAAACCCAGGGGAATAATTTTCAAGAGGAGAGCAGAAAGATTGAAAAGGGGCCAGTTGGGCAACTTTTTCACATAGAGGTTGGTTAATATGTTGAATGAACTGCCAGAGGAACTGGTAGGTGCAGGTACAGTTACAACATTTAAAAGACATTTGGATTGGTCCATGAATTTGAAAGGTTAGGAGGGACATGGGCCGAACGCAGACAAGTGGGACTAGTTTAGATTGGGAAACTTGGTCGTCATAAACGAGTTGGACTGATGGGTCTGTTTTCTGTGCTGTATGACTCTATGATTCTGACCTTATGTCACTCATTCAGATGTTTTCACACCTATTTAGTTTGCACATATCAGTGGAAAATCTACCCAATAATTTTTTTCCCATGCTCCAATGGACTTGGGTCAGAGTTAACCTTGGGGAATAATTGATCATAATGATGGGAAATAATGATTTCTATCATTTCATTTGCAGACCCTGAGTGTAAACCTAAACATTTTCATTGGAAATTTCATTTCCTCTTCATTTTGGCTTTCATTTTCATTCATAAAATAAGTTCAGGCAGAATCAACATAGGCAAGAATTATTATCAGCTCAATAAGCAAAATAGAACAAAACAGATTAAAATTGTAATTTGTTTTTTAAAAAAGTGCGTGGATAAAAATTTACAATTTGTATGAATAACTTGGATGAAGAAAATGAATGTGATGTTGCCCAAGTTTTGTTTCATATAAACATAGGCAACCAGGCAAATAGAACAGTGAGGAGAACACAAAATATTTGGAGAAGGATATAGATCAGTTAGGATAGTGTGGACAAAAACTTGGCAGATGAAGTATAATATGGGAAAGTGTGAGGTTAGACCCTTTGGTAAATGGAGAGAGCTAAAGGACACAGGGATTTTGGAGCCCTCATGCATGAATCACAAAAAGCTAGCATCCAGGTTCTGTGGGTAATAGGGAAGGTAGATGGAATGCTGGCCTTTATTTCAAAGAGAATGGAATATGAAAATAGGAAGGTCTTGCTAAAACGATACAAGGTCAGGCCACAGCTGGAATACCATGAACAGGTTTGGCGTGATTTGTAGGTGCGCGTGTTGGACTGGGGTGTATAAAGTTAAAAATCACACAACACCAGATTATAGTCCAACAGGTTTATTTGGAAGCACTAGCTTTCGGAGCGCCGCTCCTTCATCAGGTGGTTGTGGAGTATAAGATCAAAGGACATTTAATTTAGAGCAAAGGTTTACAGTGTGATGTAACAGGTTTGGGTCTGTTGTCTGAGCAACCAGGATCTTGGGTTCATGCACAAGTTATCTCTCACACACACACACACACACACACACACACAATGGGGTGAATTTGCATTTGCAGAGTTGTATTTACAGATACATTCTATTTTGTCCAAAAAATACACAATCTGTAGGCAGTCAGTTCATGTGATATTTTATAAATTCCTATTTTGGAAATAGAACCAGTCTGACTCAAGGTTGAAGAACAGACAGACTCTAACCTCACACTTTTAATGCATTGTCTGAGCTGAGATGTCTCAACTTTTTAAATAAAACTTTAAGGCTTCTTGGGAATGTGACTTGAAAGAGGTTCTGGGATTTACATATTAATGAACTGAAACCTGCAACCCATTCAAAGTGATTAAAGACTGAACAGCAATCGAGGTTTGTTCAATACACTGCATCAATTGTATGACACTTTGATCTTTTACGCTAAATTCGGTGTCCTATGATCCTGCCCCACTAGCTACCTGACGAAGGAGCAGCGCTCCGAAAGTTTGTGCTTCCAAATAAACCTGTTGGACTATAAGCTGGTGTTGTGTGATTTTTAACAAAGATATACTGGCATTGTCCAGAGAAGGTTTACAAGGTTAATACTGGGAAACAATTCTGATTTGTAAAGATACTCAGTCTGAATGATATGTTGCCAATTCATCACACTGTGAGAAGGACCGCTGGTGTGGTCTCTCTGTCTCTGCTGTTAAAAACAAATCTGATATTGAAGAATGCCAGTCATTTCATCCCACCAGATGCTATAAGCTGTTCCTTTTAACCAGTCACTAAAATACTTTGTAGTTAGTGTGTTAATCAACCTGTGCCTCCTAAAAAGAAGTAAAAAGGAGAAAGGCGATTGAAGAACAAAATATCTTGGCAAACAAAAAGGATATCTCAGTGAATCCCCTTGTGGATTGGTGTTATTGAACTGTGGGTGCTAGTATTTTTTTTTCCACTTCACTGAAACAAAGCATTATTTGTCGATCTGTATTAGTCTATAGGTCTCTACAGATCGAAGTTACATTTTTAACTAGTCAAGCCAAATATTGATAATCCATAGCTGCTTAAATATGATTACAATTTGCTTATTCATAATACACAGTATTTCCTTTAAGTACAGAAACTTGGCCAGTGTTTTCTGTTAAATTAATTCTAACAGACAAGTAAACTTGGGACATTGCGTGCTTTGATGGATCATTAACTTCTCTGGTGACACCAGAAGTAGTGGAGCTTGAGAATCTGTATATTCCAAAGTGGTTGTGTTATGACATAGTGATAGCAAACCAAACCAAATCAGCCTTGCTGTCACTACATTTGTAACACAGTGAAATTAAAATATTCAATGACCCTGAAAATTGCCGATTTAACTAACCAGGCTTTGTGGACAACAGATTTAAACCTAAAATTATAATTTACACAAGAATTAATCAATTATTATTAATACTGCAACTTTAAGGGAGAAAGTTAAATAACGAGGTAATCTAATTAATATCTGAGTTAAACCCAATCACCTTTTGATCTTAACCCCTACTGTACACAAACAGACTGACAGACACAATTCAGGGATAAATCGAAAAATAAAAATAAAAGAACTGTAAATTGCAGTTCTATTAAATAGTTTCAAACAATGAATTCCAAATCATCATGTAATCCTTGAATAATGAGTTGTTCACACAGGCACGTCTACTTCCAAAAGTCTTTACTCTTTTTTACATACTGGGATCCTTTTCTCAGAATATTCAACAATTCTTTAACTCATTTTAAACCTAGAGGGAGAGTAAAAAACACAGTAGTCAATCCTGAAGCTTCCAAAGCATGCTGCCCCAGCCAAAACTGGTCAGAAATAGTTTTCTATTTTTCCCCCCATTTTTAATCAATACTCTCTCTGGTTAACTGTTTAACATTGATCTTGTCTTGATTGATTAACCCAACATCTATTTAGCTTGCAGCCCTGAATATGACAACACTTGGTGCTGAATCATTCACAGTGTTCCATAGATTATGGGAAGGTGATGGTCTAGTAGTGTTATTGCTGGACAGTTAATTCAGAGACCTGGTAACGTTTTGGGGATCCAAGTTTGAATCCTACCATGGCAGATAGCAAATCTGGAATTAAAGATCTAATGTTGACCATGAAACATTTGTCAATTGCCAGAAAAATTCATCTGGCTCACAAATGCCCCAGAGGTAAGGGAACTGCCATCCTTACCTGGTCTGGCCTACAGGCACACAGCAATGTGGGTTGATTCTTAAACGCCCTCTGGGCAATTAGGGATGAACAATAAATGCCTAGACAGCAATGCCTCCATCCCATGAATGAATTTAAAAAGAGACTAGTAATTAAGTTGCATTATCTTCCAGGCCAACAGCACACATCTGAGTTAGTTTTCTTCTCTTTTCAAACACATAGTTGTTCAAAGTTCAAAGTAGACAGTGAGTTTTCAACCTAATCACTGTCTGCAGAAAGATGTTTCTCCTGAATTCTCAATTCTATTTATTTTTAATCACCTATTCCTTCTACTTCTTGCCTCACCTTGCAAATGCAATCACTTTCTCTAAGCTTAAACAATCAGATTCTTACATAATCTTAAGATTTCTATGTTTTGAAACTCCACCCCCTCCAAGTATTTGACCAGACCTGGAAGGGCCACCTCATATCCCAACGGGCTGGGGGAGGGTAAAGGTTGGCAGGTGCAGGTTTATGCAGGTGAGTTGGATGGGGAGCGCAGGGGGACTGAAGCCTCTGAGCATCACGGGATGGAGATTTGGGAGCTCAGGGGCTCATGAACATGTAGAGGCAGAGGCAGAGGCTGGAGCCAACTGTCTGAAGGACATTTGCTATCACCTTCCATCATTCTAATCTCAGAATGGGGAAGAAAATGGCCACCGCCACACCCAGAGAGGGTGGTTGAGGCTCGGCGTATGAACTGGTTGCCATACACATTGATGTGCGTTGTATTAAACAGAGAGAATGTTACACACTCACCAATGATCTGCACAGGACACAGAACCTCCTGACCCCTGACAATCCTGACCAAGATGTGGAGGTGCCGGTGTTGGACTGATTAAAAATCATACAACACCAGCTTCTCGTCCAACAGGTTTATGTGAAAGTACAAGCTATTGGAGCGCTGTTCCTTCATCATGTAACCAATGCATTGGCTCCCTGGGAACTGCACACCCATCTGCCCACAAATTGCTGATCACTTTAGGATAGAAGGGCAAGTGAAAGAACAGAGCTACTTCAGGACAATGTTATTTTAATTTTGTAAGCTTCCATTTTCTTTTATACGTTCCCCAATGCCATTAATTCTTATTGCGCTACAGTGCCCCACAATGGGCTGTTTAAAAAGAAACAGAAGAGTTTTATTCTGTATGTAACCTTATGCTATCCCTGTCCTGGGGGTGTTTGATGGGGAACAGTGCAGAGAGAGCTTTACTCTGTATCTAATCTCATACTGTCCCTGTCCTGGGAGTGTTTGAAGGGGACAGTGTAGAGAGAGCTTTACTCTGTATTTAACCTCATGTTGCCACTGTCCTGGGAATGTTTGATGGGGGAACAGTGTAGACAGAGCTTTACTCTGTATCTAACGTCATGCTGCCCTTGTCCTGCGAGTGTTTGATGGGGACAGTGTAGAGACTGCTTTACATTCAGTTTGAAAGAGCAGAGCTGTTTCAGCAGGAGGAGCAATACTATCAGCAGAACTCCTTGCCTTGAATGGGTCTTATGCTGCATTAGGCACCTAGCACAGATCTCAGTCCGTGGTACATCATGTATGGACATGAAGTTAGGCATCATGTTGGCCCAGCTATATTCAGCACTACAAACACACTCAAAGAAATGGATACAATACAAAACAAAACAAAATTATACCAATGTGGTACTTTATGTACAATGCTTGCCATTGATGTGCTCTCAAATGGGATTTTATTTCTTTCCCTCCCACCACGTCTCAGTGTTGTTCCAGATTCTGTAGCTGGGGTGGAGGAAGCCTGCATAGTGGAGCCTGTTAGTTCTGAAGGTTTGGTTGGGTGGCCACAGGAGTGTTTGAGTCTGGATGGGCCAGTCACACTGAAAGTCTTCTTTCCAGAGGCAAGTGGACCCCCTCACCTGGAACTTACTCATTTTGGAGGGGGTGCAGGCAGGATAGAGGGAGAGGGCAAGATGAAGGAGCACAGCTCCGAAAGCTTGTGATTTCACCTGTTGGACTATAACCTGGTGTCATGTGACTCTGACATAGAGCAAGAAATCGTACAGTGAAATATCCTCCAAAAAACTCAATGCAATGGGCAATTAGACAAAACAACCTTAAATTCAGTTTGATCTAACAGAAAAGCTCCAGTTAAAATTGAACAGAACTAGCCTCCTGATATTGGGAGTGGGAGAATACAGGATGATTGAAAAGGTACATACTTATTCAAAAGTAAAATCTTCTTTGCTTCTGCATTTGTTTACATAACCTGGACACAATATTGATGGAAGGTCATAACAGAGTGAAATATGAGTCAAGAGAGTGGTGCTGGAAAAGCACAGCAGGTCAGGCAGCATCCGAGGAGCAGGAAAATCGACATTTTGGACAAAAGCCTTTCATCAGGATGCCATTCCTGATGAAGGGCCTTTGCCCGTAATGTCGATTTTCATGCTCCTCGGATGCTGCCTGACCTGCTGCGCTTTTCCAGCAGCATACTTTTAACTCTAATCTCCAGCATCTGCAGTCCTCACTTCTGCCTGACAGAGTGAAACATGTAGTATGAAAATTTTACGTATTATCTACTTATGAATTCATACTGTGAAGCAAAGCTTAACGTATAAATTCCAGATAATCAACTAAACTACAGAATACCATGCAGTGAGAGCACCAATAATTGATTTGCTGAAAGCAGTTTGTTCTGAATTTCATTTTAGATTTAAAGCTGAAGTTTTGTCTAAGAGTAGAGACGAAATTTGGTGAGAAAATGGCTAGGCTTTGGAATCTTGTGCACAATTTTCTTTGATTAACAGCTAGATCCTTGTATCTTTCTCCCCAACGTTAAGTGTTAACCTGAGCTGTCAGTTTCTGCTTTTGGTGACAGATATTTGAACTGCACACTGCTGACAAATGTCTAAGCAACATGACACACATTCTTACTTTCAAAGTGCACTCTTTCCATTTGAGACACAAAGTTGAAAAGTTTACACTAAACCACATGACAGCAGTACTCTGAATGTAAATAACTGAATTTGTAGGGAAATCAAATGAAATAGTGGATTGTCTCACAAGTTCAAACTTTTAGTTCAAGTATGGAACATTCTGTTTGTGTGAAGTTGCAATTCTAATTTCATTGCTTGCCTTATAAGTGAAAGAGTGTATTATGTGTATTATTTTTGCACAATTCACTTCTATAACTACCAATGAGTATCACTGCTGCTGTATGTTGGCTCAGTGGTAAACATTGCTGCCTCACAGTGAAATAGGACCTGGGTTCAATTCCGGCCTCATACAACTGTCTGTGTGGAATTTGTATGTTCTCCCTGTGTCTGCGTGGGTATCCTCCCACAGTCCAAAGATGCGCATGGTGACTCAGTGGTTAGCAATGCTGCCACACAGCACCATGGGCCCAGGTTCGGTTCCACCCTTGGGTGATTGTCTGTGTAGAGTTTGCACATTCTCCCCATGTCTGCATGGGTTTCCTCCAAGTGCTCCGGTTTTCTCCCACAGTTCAAAGATGTGCAGGTCAGGTGAATTGGCCATGCTAAATTGCCAAAAATGTTAGGTGCATTAGTCAGAGGGAAATGGGTCTGGGTGGGTTACTCTTCGGAGGGTAGGTATGGACTGGTTAGGCCGAAGGGCCTCTTTCCAAACTATAGGGAATCTAATAATCTAATGTAATCTAATCATGTGCAGGTTAGGTGAATTGGCCACGCAAAGTTGTTCTAAAGTGCGCAGGCTAAGGTGATTAGCTGTGGGAAAATGCATTGATGGGATAGGTGGTGGATATGGGTGGGATGCTCTTTGGAGATCAATGTTCACTCGATGAGCTGAATGGCCTGCTTCCACACTGTAGGATTCTATCATGGAGGCACATTCAGATGAATATTGAAATGTTCACATAAATGCCTGTTTCTATCTGTCACTCTTCCCCAGGCATTATGGTTCTTTAGTTCAGTTCCATGTGAAACATTCATGGTAAGCTCATGTCAAAGGAAATCTGTCTTTATGAAAGTTTTCCAATCTAATTTAGTTCATAAGTATGGAATAGTGTCTTGGATCATGTGGGTGTATCCATTTGGTTCATTTCGGATTCGGTTAAATGCAGTTAAGGGAAGGCTTGACAGCAACAATTTCCTTAAATATGAGCATTTATTGAGTATTAATAGAAGACAAGATAAGAAAGGAACAGTTATTGAGTAACAATGATGGATGCAAAAGAAAGAAGAACAACTCTTCAGCCTGTCGGGGGCCCCGAGATTGATGGCTGGTCTGGAGGCTGAGATTGTTCCTGGTACATTCCCAATTCCGGTCTAAGGTGAAGACTTGGAATGAAACCCTCTCTGTTATACAGTGTAACCTGCAGCAAGGCACAGATATAGAAGACAAAACTGCTGGCCGGTTCAGAAAACACAGCTACCGAACAAACAAACTGCAACTGCTGTCTTCAGCCTGATCAGGAATGCTCACTGGGACTCAATCAAGGTCATGCAGCTTGTTGAGTAACAATTGCAGCCCTTTGGCCCCTCCTAGCAAGGTAGAATAAATTGAAAGACGCCATTGCCATTGTCATCATATTCAGATTATAAGGATTATAAATGGTTCTTCAGCATTGCCAAACAACAATCTTCCTATGAATGTAGCGTTTTGTTTAAACGTAAAACTTTTATTTTAAGTTAAAATGTAATAGAATCAGAGTCATAGAGATGTAAAGCATGGAAACCAGACCCTTCGGTCCAACTCATCCATGCCGACCAGATATCCCAACCTAATCTAGTTCCAACTTCCAGCACCCAGCCCATATCCCTCCAAACCCTTCATATACCCATCCAAATGGCTTTTAAATGTTGCAATTGTACCAGACTCCACCACTTCCTCTGGCAGCTCATTCCATACACGTGCCACCCTTAGGTCTCTTTTATATCTTTCCCCTCTCACTTTAAACCTATGCCCTCTAGTTCTGGACTCCCCCAGAGAAAACACTTTGTCTATTTACCCTATCCACCAAAAGACACAGGAGCAGAAATTAGGCCATTCAGCCCATCATGTCTGAACCATTCAATCATGGCTGAACGTTCTCAACCCCATCCAATGTTTTCTCCCCGTAACCTTTGATCCCCTTGATACTCAAGAACCTTTCTACTTCCATCTGAAATATACCCAATGACCTGGCCTCCACAGCTTCTGTGGTAATGAATTCCACAGATTCACCACTCTCTGGCTGAAGAAGATTGTTCTTATCTCTCTTCTAAAAGGTCTTCCCCTCACTCTAAGGCTGTGCCCTCGTCTCCTAGGCTCTCCTACCAATGGAAACATCTTCCCAACATCTACCCTGTCCAGGCCATTCAATAGTCAGTATGTTACAATTAGATCCCACCCCCTCAGCCTTCTGAACTCCACTGAGTATAGACCTAGAGTCCTCAAATATTCCTCATAAGTTAAGCTTTTCATTCCTGGGGCCATTCTCATGAATCTCCTCAGAATACGCCAGTACATCCTTCCTGAAGCATGGGGCCCAAACCGTGCACAATACATAATGTTGATAAGGATCCAAGCATGTATAAAGCTTGGATTGAATGAAAGTACAATCTGGTAATTGCATATTCCTCACAGCCTGCGTATCTTAGAGAGTTTCATAATCAACCTGCTCATTGATGTTATTACACACCACCGGAGCAGGTGGGTTAAACCTAAGTATCCTGGTTCAGAGGCAGGGACATTACCACTGCACCACAAAAGTTGTAAGCTGTGAATCTTATTTTCCAGCTGTTAAAACTAACCATCTGGGAGGGATCAGTCAAATGGACCTCTTTGGAGACAACGCTCTAACAGGACAAATCTATTGATGGAAATATGCAATCAAGGCAATCTCGTAATAAGAACAGAGAAAGCTGGAGAAGCTGGCGATCTGATAGAAGTTTATAAAATAAAATAGATACAGTTAATGGCAGTTGTCTTTTCCCTCGGATGGGGGAGTTCAAGACGAGGGGACACACTTTTAAAGTGAACGGAGAGGGATTTACAAAAATCATGAGGAGAAACTTTTTTTACGCAGAGGGTCAGTTGCATGTGAAATGAACTTTCTAAGGAGGTGGCAGTTTAAAAGACATTTGGACAAGTAAATGAGTAGGAAAGGTTTGGAGGGACATGGGCCTGGGGCAGGCAGCTGGGGCTAGTTTAGTTTGGGATTATGTTTGGCATGGACTGGTTGGACCGCAGGGTCTGTTTCCATTCTGTATGACTCTATGCCTCTAAATCCAGCAGCAGCTGAGGAGAAACACTTCAACAGAGCATTGAATTCCAAAATGCAAAATCTGCCATCCTTACCTAGTCTAGCATACATTCCAGACCTATAGCAATGTGGTTAACTCTTAACTGCCATCTGAAATGAGCTAGCAAACCATTCAGCTCAAAAGGAATTAGGGGTGAGGAACAAGCTCTGACCTTGCCAGTGATGCTCACATTCTAAGCACAAACAAACAAAGCTTGTGATGTGAAGGGCAATCCTAGTCAGAAAAGACAGAGGAGGAATATTAATCTACCTGCTCTGTGAAGATGAACGTTAAATGCCAACAAAACTTCTGGGGCTACTTTGGAAATCATCAAACCAACCACAATAAACTTCTTGTGATCTGAATGAATTCTAACAGGGAGAATGACTTGCTTTTCTTTTCGGGAAAACAGGAGTTCTACAGGTGTGTGCTCACTTCTTAATAACTTTTTAAAAAAATATATATAATCTTGTAACTCATCGCTTTGTGCAAATTAACTACCACATTTCCTACATTATACCATTGTCTACCTTTTCAAAGTAAATCATGAGTTATAGAGTGCTTTAAGATTTCCTAAAGTCATGTAAGATCCTTCATTAATGCAAACCTTTCTTTTTGTACCTTCTCAAAATGGAATATACGGTTTTGTTATCCTTTCTTGAAAGAACGTTTTTCATATTTAACATGTGTGACAGAGGTAATCTCGATTTGAGACATCTGTAACGTCACATGGACTGGATATTTGTGGAATAAATATCTTGCGAAAAGCAATTTCACATTTAAAATTGGTTGAAACTAAAAGTTTAAAAAGGAACAAGCTCATTTCGAAGTTGATCATGCCACTTTGTGCTGTTAACTGACCATGTAATGAAATGTACTTTGAGACCTGGTCTCAAAGCGAAACTATTTAACTAATTTATTATTTAACTTTAAGCAAATCATTTAGCCAATAGACTTCAAATGAAATACAATTTCACTCCAAGGTGCACATTTTAATCAAATCAGTGAGATTTGGAAGAAAATACGATTGATTAATGTGTTTTTCATTTGAATCCTTAGTCATGATATCAAGAAAGTAACATCAAGCTCCATAAGTCAAGCTAAGATGAAGAAATTAAATGCTAGTATGCAGACACTATGTTGAATCAATGAAAATAAATTGCTTCCACAGCTGATTGATTACTTTAAATTAATAATTTATTTATGCTTACTTCTATCTGTTATTACTGATTTGGGATGTGTGACCCTTACAATTAAGTCTTGCTTATGGTTCATAGATTTAATTGGGCCCAGTATTTCAGTCATTACAACAATAACCATAAAGTTATTTAAATTTAGAGAATGGCTACCCAAATCCATTGGCGAGCAATTTATATTTAACCTAAAGGAATATTTCTTGAGATAATCTAGCAATGCTGCTTTGTTTTAAAGTCTGCACAAAAATTACGATAGATGAACAACCAAAGTAAATATTTAATATATTTCATTGAATACATAACATGCATGTACGATTGTGTAAAATTATGTCAAAAAACTTAACGTGCCCATTTCTTTTTCAAAAATGAGGGCTGTATTAACAGGATAGAATAATAGAAATTTGGAGTTCATTTTTTTATAAAAAAGGAAGGCACAATTGAATTTGCAGTTTTGCAAGTCTCCTGCACGTAGACCAGGGGTCAACATCTGAATGAGTAATGCATTCTTGTTTTGCAATAGTTTTTAATCTATCCTTATGATTAATATTCCAGGAATAACTGGTCCATTCTTAATCAGCAGAAATGAATGTCTGGCGTATTCATTGTGGGATTGGTTGAACAATCAATCATGCTAACAAAATGATCGGCGGACAATTTAACCAAGAAAGTGGCAACAATAATTTATTTTCCCTTTATGAATGAGTTATTTTTTTGGCAGCTGTGAAGCATGTGTAGGACAGTAAGAAGTGAACAATAGATTGTTGACCAGGAGGAGAATCAAGGATTATAGGAAAAGGGCAGGAGATCAACAGAGTCATACAACCATAGAGTCACAGAGATGTACAGCATGGAAACAGACCCTTTGGTCCAACCCATCCATGCCAACCAGATATCCCAACCCAATCGAGTCCCACCTCCCAGCACCCGCCCCATATCCTTCCAAACATTTCCTATTCACTTGCCTATCCAAATGCCTCTTAAATGTTGCAACTGTACCAGCCTCCACCACTTCCTCTGGCAGCTCATTCCATACACGTACTACCCTCTGTGTGAAAAAGCTGTCCCTTCTCTTTTATATCTTTCCCCTCTCACCCTAAACCTATGCCCTCTAGTTCTGGACTCCCTAACCCCAGGGAAAAGACTTTGTCTATTTATCTTATCCATGCCCCTCATAATTTTGTTAACCTCTATAAGGTCACCCCTCAGTCTCCGACGCTCTAGGGAAAACAGCCCCAGTCCGTTCAGCCTCTCCCTGTAGCTCAGATCCTCCAACCCTGGCAACATCCTTGTAAATCTTTTCTGAACCTTTTTAAGTTTCACAACATCTTTCCGATAGGAAGGAGACCAGAATTGCACGCAATATTCCAATGTCCTAGCCAATGTCCTGTACAGCCGCAACATGACCTCCCAACTCCTGTACTTAATACTCTGACCAATAAAGGAAAGCATACCAAACGCCTTCTTCACTATCCTATCTACCTGTGACTCCACTTTCAGGAAGCTATGAACCTGCACTCCAAGGTCTCTTTGTTCAGCAACACTCCCTAGGACCTTATCATTAAGTGTATAAGTCATGCTAAGATTTGCTTTGTTGGATTAGCCATGGTCCTATTGATTGGCACAGTAGGCTTGAGAGACCGAACAGCATCCTTCTGTTCTTATAGATGTACCTTAGTACTTTGCACTATACCTCAGTTGCTTTTTACAGCAAAGATCAACTAAGAAAAGAATATTAATGTTCTTATTCTTGTTACAATTTGAACTTTGGATTCCTATCTTCTCAATCAGGTAATTCAGAATTACTTAATTCCAATTAAATAAATACAAGTTATTTTCTTTAATGTGAATCAAAGGTTAGCTTTTAACAGGCTAAATAGCTTTTCCTTATTTGTTTCCGGTTCTGTTTAATGCTTTAGTTGCTGTCTCGATCTCACAGTCATAGCTAAGTAAGCAAGTTACTTCACCTTTGTTTGATGTTCATGGTGAACTCTTAATTAGAACATTTTCACTGAAAACTGGTTGTTTCAGTGTCAGGGTGACCAACCTTCTGCATAATTGTACGTTCTCATTGAGAAAATATTGATGAATAACATGTGAAGTGCAGAAGAGGGAGTTACACTGCCATTAGAATGTACAAAAGGGTCTTACTCCAGAAAGAAAAGGAGGGTTCAGAGTGTTTTTACATTTTGATGTAATCACTTCTTCAGTTGAGTCAGTAGCAAAATGCACAATTTAATTCATGCTACAGAAAATTAAACAATAGAAAAATATCCCTGGCAGATTAAAAATGAAAGACAGTGGAAGGTGGCCTTGCTAAACATTCTTTCATAGACAAGATAGATAAGAATTTCTTGACAAAAAGTAGATTATTGTCAAACTAGATCGACTTCTATCAACTGCAAAGTACATTGACAATGAAGATATTGATTAATCCAGCAACTAATCTCTTTCAGTTAACATTTAATGTGAGAAAGGACTTGGTGGTGGTCAACTTTGTGAATCATGGAGTTGAGTATTTATTGTCCCCAGCACAGAACAAGCTCTTTGTGCTTGGTACTGATTCTCCACTAAGGTAAAAACAATCACTGCAGATACTGGAAACCAGATTCTGGATTAGTGGTGCTGGAAGAGCACAGCAGTTCAGGCAGCATCCAGGTAGCTTCGAAATCGACGTTTCGGGCAAAAGCCCTTCATCAGGAATAAAGCTTTATTCGATTTCGAAGCTACTTGGATGCTGCCTGAACTGCTGTGCTCTTCCAGCACCACTAATCCAGATCCTCCACTATGTCAATTGTTATTTTCTATTGAGTTCTAGAATCAGAGAATCCTGGAATTCCTTCTCTAAGGGCATTGTGCGTCAACCTACAGCAGATGGACGGCAGCCGTTCAAGAAGACAGCTCACCTCCCCACCTTCTCAAGGGGCAACTAGAGATGGGTAATAAATGCTGGGCCCAGCCAGTGACACCCATATCCCACAGATGATTTTTTTTAATGCAGCGCAGATGAGGCCCTCTGGTCCATGCACAAAATAACGTTCCCTACCTGCACTCTTGCTACTTTCCAGCACTTGGTCCATAGCTCTGAATGTTAGATACGCCAAGAGCTCATTCAAGTTCTTGTTAAAACTGTGAGGCTTCCTACCCCAACTACACCCACAGTCAGTGCATTCCAGACTCCTACCATCCTCTGGAGGGTGAGAAGTTAATTTCCTCAAATCCCCTCCAAAACTCCTGCCTTTAACCTTAAAATGATGCCCCCTCATTTTTGACCCTTCAACTAAGGGAATAGTCCTTTCTGTTCATCCCGCCCATGCCCCTCATGCCCTTATACATCTTAGCCTACCCTGCGCCAAGGAAAACAAACCAAGCTTATCCACTCTCTCTTCATCGCTGGAATGCTCCATCCCAGATAACATCCTGGTGAATCTCCCTTGCATCCCCTCCAGCGCAATCACATCTTTCCTACAATGTGGTGATCAGAAGTGCATACAGTGCTCCAGCTGTGGCCTAACCAAAGTTCTGTACAGATCAACATAACCTCTTATAATCAATGATAGAAAAATACAGGTATCCCATATGACTTTGTAACCTATTCACCTGTCCTGCCACCTTCATGGATCTGTGAACAAGCATAGAACATAGAATATAGAACAGTACAGCACATCAACCCATGATGTTATGAAGAAAACAATACCAAATTAAACCAATTCCTTCCACCTGCTCTTGGTTCATATCCCTCCATTCCTTGTATATTCAAGTGCTTATCTATAAGTCCCTTAAACGCCCCTATGGTATCTCCATCACCACCCCTGACAGCACATTCCAGACTCCTACCACTATCTGTGCAAAAAAAACTTGCTCCTCATGTCTTCTTTGAACTTTCCCCTCTCAGCCTAAATGCATGCCTGCTGGTGAGAGACACCTGAAGATGCCTCTGACTTTCCTAGCGTTCCTGTCATCGGAAAACAGCGGTAATACTTTTAACTTCAAGTCAAGTAAAAGTGACAGTGAAATAAGTTTCTAAAAAGAATCCAAACTATCGCTCTGTGAACTTCAGTGGAAAGAAATCAACCACAGTAAAAAAAAATCAGCTGCTTATTTGCTTTGAGGCTATGTTGCATTCTGATGGAGATTAATTGCATCCTCATACACTCAAAGTTGCCTGTTAATCCTAAACATGAAATATATCATTATTTAGGGACTGACTCCCAAAGTGTTATTTTCTGAATTAATACCAAGTTGGCTTATTTTAAAACTAAAAAGACTGATTGTTGGAAGACTAGAAAACGGAAGTAGAGGAAGAAAGGAATGGGGTAATTGGAGTGAAAAGCAAAACTTACATTTCGCAGAATCTCTCTAGTGTGCATGCAGGTCATTTAGCCCATTGAGTCCAAACCGCCCCTCTGAAAAGCACCTCGCCCAGACCAATGCACTCCCCCTTCCATCCTATCCCTGTAACCCTGCATTTTCCTTGGCAAATCTACCTAACCTGCACATCTTTGCATTATGGGAGGAAACCAGAGCACCTGGAGAAAACCCACACAGACACAGAGAGAATGTGCAAACTCCACACAGAGTCGCCCGAGGCTGGAATCAAACCCAGGTCCCAGGTGCTATGAGGCAACATTGCTGCCGATATAGTACATTTTTGCCTCAGGATATTATGAAAACTGTTTGTATTCAGTTAAGTATAATCAGTTCTTCCACAATGGTTGTGTTATGGTGCAGTCCTGCATTATAGAAAAATTGTGCTTTAGAAACAGTGCTTAAAGGGTTGGTAATGTAATCGCGTTACAGCCAACACATGTTTTAGAAGTTCGCACAGTACTGTCGTATTGTCAGAAATTTCCCAACTAATTCCCTCCCTAAAGACATTGTGGGTCTACCTACAGCACATGGACTGCAGTGATTCAAGAAGGCAGCTCACTATCATCTTCTCAAGGGCAACTAGAAATGGGCAATAAATCGTAGACCAGCCAATGAGTGAATTTAAGAAAAAAATTACATTTCAATGTGGCTTTTTAAAATGTGTCCGCAGGATGTGGACGTCACTGATCAGAACAGTATTTATTGTCCATCTTTAATTGCCCAGAGGGTAGGTAAGATTCAACCATATTGCTGTGGGTGTGGAGTCACCTGTAGGCCAAGCGAGGCTGACGTATTTAAAACATGAAAGAACTGTGGATGCTGGAAATCAGAAACAAAAACAGAAGTTGCTGGAAAAGCTCAGCAGGTCTGGCAGCATCTGTGGAGAGAAATCAGAATTAATGTTTCAGGAGTGGTGGCCCTTCCTCAAGCTGAGGTATTTCCCTCCCTGAAGGGACCAGCTGGGCTTCCCCTGACAATCAGCAAGAGTTTCATGGTCATTATTAGACTCTTATTCCCAGATTTTTATTGAACTCAAATTCTGCCATAGCAGGATTTGAACCTGGTTACTAGATTAATAGTCTAGTGATAACACCATTAGACCATCACAGCCCCTGAAGCTACAATAGATTTTTTTTTCCTTCTTTGGGGCAAATTTCTGCTGTGCCCCCCGAATTATCCTCAGAAACTCCAGCAATTGCTGTTCCACCATCATCCCTGCTTGGCTCCCCTTCCAATCAACTCTGGCCAGGTCCTCCCTCCTGTCTTTGTAGTTACTTTTACTCAATTGTACCATTACATTCCAGTTTCTCCCCCTCAAACTGCAGGAGTTCTTTCAGTTTAAGCCTCCTAATCAAGTCTGACTTATTACACGTCACCAAATCCAGAATTGCCTGTTCCCTAGTGGGGTCTCCCACAAGCTGCTCCAAACAGCTGTCTTGTAGACATTCCAGAATTCCTTTTCTTGAGAATCTGCTGCCAACCTGATTTTCCCAGTCCATCTGTATATTGAAGTCCCCTGTGATTATTGTACTAGTGTCCCCCTTATATGCTTTTTCTTTCTTTGGCTTTATTGACTACCCCATTTCCTGATTACTGCAAGGACTCCCATCAGGGCCATTTTTCCTTTGCAGTTCCTCAACTGTACCCACATAGATTCTATGTCTGCCGACTCTATATCCCTTCTCAATGTGAATTTAATTTCACTTCTTACTAACAATCCAACCCCACACCGCTGCCTGTCCTTTTGATAGGACATGTGCCCTTGGGTATTAGTTCCCAGCCCCTGATCCCCTTGCAGCCATGTCTCTGTGATACCCACAACATCTTACCTACCAATTTCAATCGACACTACAATTTCATTTACCTTATTTTGTACACTGCCTGCATTTAAGTACAACACCCTTAATCCGGCATTGACTGCTCCCCTTCTCACAGCTGTCCCCTTATCTGCTGCGCCTGAAGTTAAATTCCTGACCCCTTCCATACTTTCTGTCTTATTACTTGTTTTGGAAACTTGGACAGCCTTCACTGAGCCCTCTCCCTCCCTTTAACTTTTTCCATCATTTGCCATGCAACTGAACCCAACATCCACCCCCGCCCCCTACTATTTAGCTTTAAGCCCTATCCACAGCCTTTGTTATGCGATTCACTGGGACTCTGGTCCCAGATTGATTCAGGTAGAGCCCAATCCACTGGAACAGCTCTCTCCTTCCCCAGTACTGGTGCCAGTGTCCCAGGATTTCAAAGGCACTTCTCCCTCACCAATCTTTGAGCTACATATTTACATCTTTAATCTGGTTAACCCTGTGCCAATTTGCTCATGGCTCAGGTAGTAATCCGGAGATTATTACCTTTTTGGTTCCACTTTTTAATTTAGCCCCTAGTTACCCATATTCCCTCAGCAAAACCTCCAATCTCTTTTTACCAACACAGCTGGATTGTTCCCCTCCACTCCAAGTTGCTCTGCAGCCCAGATGAGATGCCCCGAACCTGGGCACCAGGCAGACAATACAGCCTTCAGCACTCTCGATCCTGGTCACAGAGAATGGTGTCCATTCCTCAGGCTATACTATCTCCAATTACAGCTACCTCTCTCTTTTCTCTCCTTTCCTGAATGGCTCCCTGTACCATGCTGCGATGGTCCAATTGCTCATCCTCCCTAGGCTCCCACTCTCATCCACACAGGAAGTAAGAATCTCAAACCTGTTCGACAAGCTCAAGAGCTGAGGCTTCTTCATCATTACCTCCTGGATCCTTCTACCTGCCTCACTGGTAGTCACACCATCCTGTCACTGACCATTCAACAAATGTAAGGTGGTTAATCCAAAGGGTGTAACTGCTTCCTGAAACATAGCATCCAGGTAACTCTCCCCCTCCCTGATGTGTTACACTGTTTGAAGCTCAGATTCCAGCTCATTGACTCTGAGCCGGAGTTCCTCAAACAACCAACACTTGCTCCTGATATGGTCAGTATGAGCCACAATGGCGTCCACCAGCTCCCACACCATGCAGTTGCAACACATCACCTGGCCCAGCATCTCTATTTTATTTACTTAGTTTTGAATTTGAATTCTAAAAATGTTGTACTCTTCTTTTCATTTTTAGCCTGAAAATATTTCCCCTCTTTACCTTCACTCTAAAAATAACAGAAAACAAATTAGAAGCTATCTTCAAATAATTAATTTTTCATTTACTGGGGATGTCACTCTTTTGTACTGGCTCCTTGATTCTGGGCTTCAATTTAAAAAAAAATACTCTACAAACTGCTGACCAAAATAGAAACAAGCAAAAAAGCACCTTTTCCCCTCTACACCGAATTTCCTAGTTGCACTTGGGCTGTGTCTCACTCTGGATATGGTCTCTCCCTGCTGGCTGTGCAAAGTTTACTCAAAGATCTAATGTCTTTCACAGTCAGTGAATCCCCTTTGAGATATAATTGCTGTTGTTAAGCGCATTTTGGCTGGTCTATTTGTCTGCATTTTAAGGTCTCACAAACAACAACGAGAAAAATCTCCAGATAATCTGCTTTGGTGAGGCTTTTCGAGAGATAAATACAGTCTATCTCCTCTGCTCCTTGAATAATGTAAAGGGAGTTCTTACTCCCACCTGAACAGGTCGAATGGGCTTTTGTTAATATGATAAATGACAGACATCACCTCTACCATTTCACTGTTACTGCAATGATGAAGTGAAGGGACAGAATAGATCACATGATGAAATCCTGGAGTGAGATATGACTCTGTGACTGTCCAAATCAGAAGTAAAAGTACTGCCTTCAAGACAAGCTAAAAGCCTTAGCTACAAGTGTGTCAATTTGGCTTGGTTTGAGGATTAGAATTAAAGGATCATAAGAATCAGAACAGAAGTAGGAAATTCAGCCCATCACACTTGTTCTACTCTACAACAAGATCATGGCTGTGGTTTCACCTCCACTTTCCTGCCCAACTCCTATAACTCCCTTCTCTATTAAGCAAATTGCTAACCCAACCTTTGATGACGCAGTTTCCATTGCCCACTGGAGAATGAATTCCATTGGCTAACGACAGCAGTATGGAAGCAGCACTCAGTCTCACCTTGAGTCTTAAGCTCTCAAGGGGTTTCTTTCCCAGCTGAGGCCTGGTTCAGGGAGCCAATAAAGCCTTCAAGCACAACAACGTCTCTACTTCCTCAGGAGGCTAAGGAAATTTGGGATGCTCACAAAGATGCTATCAATTTTATAGATGCACCATAGAAAGCATCTATCCAGATGCATCACAGCTTGGTATGTTAACTGCTCTGCCCAAAACTACACAGTTGTGAACACAGCCCAGTCCATCACACAGATGAGGCTTCCATCTACTGATTCCATCTACACTTCCTTCTGCCTCAGGAGAGCAACTAACAGTTTTAAAGCCTGTACAAACAAATTAAAGAACAGCATCTTCCCGGCTGTTATCAAACTTATGAATAGATCTCTCAAATGTAGATTCTGATCTCTCTCTCTCTGCACCTGCTTCGCAGCTGTAACACTGTACGCCGCACTCTGTTCTGCTCCTGTGATGCACTTTGTGTGATACGACCTGCCTGTGTAGCACGCAAAACAGTTTTTTTCTCTGCATTGCAGGAGGTGATGACCTTGTGGTATTGTTGCTGGCTTGTTAATCCAGAGACCCAGGTAATGTTCTGGGGGACTGGGTTTGAATCCTGCCACAGTAGATGGTGCAACTTGAGTTTTAATAAAAAACAAATCTGGAATTAAAGATCCTAAAGGTGGCCATGAATTGATTGTTGGAAAAACCCCATCTGGTTCACTAATGCCATTTAGGAAAGGAAATTGCTGTCTTTAGCTGGTCTGGTCTACGCGTGTCTCCAGACCCACAGCAACATGAATGACTCTTAAATGGCCCCTGGGCATATTGGGAAAGGACAATAAATGCTGGATAACCAGTGAAGCCCTCATCTGTACATGAATAAAAGAAAATGTGACACCAATATATCAAAATGTCTGGTAGGTATAAAGTTTTCAGGGTGTGGCTGTGGGGTAAAGGGTTAATATAAGTCAGTCAGTGATTTTAAATAATGTTTTGAACTTGACTTAATTAGAGCAGAAGAAGGAAGGTTAGAGAGAATAACTAGAGACAGAAATAGATGATTGTTACTTGGACTGTCGTCAATATATATCTTACCAATAAAGGTTGGAATTACTTTATCATGCCAGCATCCAAATTATTAATAGACTAAAGCATACCAAACTTTAAAGTTAAAACAACATACAAAATTTACCAATCAAACCAGCACTGTGAGAACTGGACACACCAAGACAGACCACTTCATGGCAGTAGCAGCCCCTTCTATGATCACCACAATCCAAAACCAGTCATGCAGTGAATTTTCCAGGTAGGTACCTGCTCCTCGGATGCTGCCTGATCTGCTGTGCTTTTCCAGCACCACTCTAATCTAGACTCTGATCTCCAGCATCTGCAGTCCTCACTTTCACCAAGGGGAATGATCAGGTCATTGACAGTGGCTTTAGCACTTGCTCCTTTAGTAAATTTCCCACCTAGCCATCAGGCTTGAGCTGGTTCATTCTGTTTTGATTGAGTGTGATTTGTGGGTCAGGTTGATGCTGCATTCTGAAGTTTGCTTGGCAATCACGCTCAAGATCTCTCTGAATGCAAGCTACTAGTGGTGTAAGAATAGGCAAGGTGACCAGTCACAGCACTCACAAGAATAAGCAAGATGACCAGCAGTAGCACTCAGGAGAATAGGCAAGATGACCAGCAGTAGCACTCACAGAATAGGCAAGGTGACCAATCACAGCACTGGTGAGAATAGGTTAGCTGACCAGTCACAGCACTCATGAGAATAGGCAAGGAGACCAGCAGTAGCACAGATGAGAATGCAATATACATGTAAGATAAGCATTCCAGATCATCAGCCTTCATGGGAGCACTCTCTCCAATCACACATCATCCATCCCATTCAGTCAAATAAACTCTGTGGTTGGCCAGGGTCAATTAATGGAGGACTATAGCATTAGAACATCCCAAACTATTTTCAGTATCTTCTGGGAGGGTTCTGATAGTCCCTCAAGCTTCCACAGAAAGTTGGAAAGCCCATCTGTAACCCATTATCTGAAAGGTTGTTGAGAGCCGGTTCAATAATGATTTTCAAAAAGGATCTGACATACACTTTAATCTGAAGATATTTACAGAGCTATGAATAAAGAGTAATGGAGTGGAGCTTCATAGACATCGCTTTCCAAGAACTAGCACAGACATGATGATGAAAAACCAAGTCGGTGTGCATCACAATATATTTTTGGGATCAGGTACCATTGCCAGTAAGATATAGTCTGAGTGCTGCCCTGTGTGTTAGCTCATGTAACTTATACCACAAGTTGCAAACTCATTAAGACAGATGTCTTAAAGTTTATTAACAACACTAAGTGTTAACATTATGATAATGTCATATACGTATACATATTAGACCTGTGCTTATTGTACACCTCATCAACATAACTGACTAACTGACCATGTCAAACTAAATCCATTGCATAGCAAGTTTTGAGAAGATTTGTAGCTCAGGTTGAGGTTTTAGATATAGGCTTGCTTGCTGAGCTGAAAGGTTCATTTCCAGACGTTTCATTACCTTACTAGGTAACTTCTTCAGTGGACCTCACACAAAGCAATGCTGAAAATTCCTGCTTTCTATTTATATGTTTGGGTTTCTTTGGGTTGGTGATTGGTTTGTCCAATTTAGTGTTTGTTACAGTCCTTGCATGATATTTTGTAAATGATGTTAGTTTTGCTCATTGTCTGTATAGGGTCTTTCAAGTTCATTCGCCGCTGTTTTAGTGTGTTGGTGGGTTTGTGGACTACCATGATGCCAAGGGGTCTGACTAGTCTGGCAGTCATTTCTGGGATGTCTTTGATGTAGGGGAGAGTGGATAGGGTTTCTGGATGTGTTTTGTCTGCTTGTTTGGGGTTGTTGCTGAGAAATCGGTGGACTGTGTTCATTGGGTACCCATTCTTTTTGAATACATGGTATAGGTGAGTTTCCTCTGTTCTGCGTAGTTCCCCTATGCTGCAGTGTGTGTTGACTTGTTGAAATGAGCAAAACTAACATCATTTACAAAATATAATGCAAGGACTGTAACAAACACTACATTGGACAAACAGGCAGAAAACTAGTCACCAGGATACATGAACACCAACTAGCCACAAAAAGACATGACCCTCTTTCACTAGTATCCTCACATATGGATGAGGAAGGACACCACTTTGACTGGGACAATACATCCATCCTAGGACAAGCCGAACTAAGACACGCACGAGAATTCCTAGAAGCATTCCAACCGGAATTCCAACCGGAACTCTATCAACAAACACATCGAGTTAGACCCCATCTACCACCCCCTAAGAAAAGGAACAGGAAGTGACTTCACCACAGGAAATAATATCACCACAGGAAATGACATCACTAACCCAAAGAAACCCAAACATATAAATAAAAAGCAGGAATATTTGGGAATTGTTTCACATGAGGTCCACTGAAGATGTTACCTAGTAAGGTAACAAAATGTCTGGAAATGAACCTTTCAGCTCAGTGAGCAAACCTACATCCTATATCCATTGCACTTAGAATGGCTGAAGGCTAGGTGTATAGTGACACGGTTGAGCATCACATGTTATGAGTCATCTAACTTTCTCAAAATGAGATCTTGTAGGACCATGATAGTGTCTCTACCTCTAAGCCAAGAATTTCATGTTCAAATCCCATCTGCTACAGAGGTGTCTAGTACCAAGTAAACAGCTATTATAATCCAAGCTCTGCAATGGTAAACAATCACTAAGAGGACAGAGGGAATGCTACAAGGATACTTTGAAAACCTCAATAAATAAATGCACCATGTGGGAATCACTTGCTTTCTAACTCACAAACTGAAGATGAAACATCCACAAAAATACAAATCATTTTGAACATCACTGAGAGGAGCACATCAAGTCATACAGCATGGAAACAGACTCTTCGGTTCAACTCATGCATGTCAATCAGACATCCCAAACTGACCTAGTCCCATTTGCCAGCATTTGGACCATATCCTTCTAAACCCTTCCTTTTAAATGTTGTAATTGTACCCATCTGCACCACTTCCTCTGGCAGCTCATTCCACTCGCACACCACCCTCTGTGTGAAAAATTTGCCCCTTAAGTCCTTTTGATTTCCCTCATGATTTTATAAACCTCTATAAGGTCATCCTCTCAACCTCTGATGCTCCAAGGTAACAAGCCCCAGACTATTCAAAGGGACAACCTCTCCCTTTAACTCAAGCCCTCCAGAGCCAGCAACATCTTGTCAATCTTTTCTGCGCAAGTTTAACAATGTCCTTCCGATAGAAGGACAACCAGAATTGCACATAGTATTCCAAAAGTGGTCTCACTAATATCCTGTACAACCTCAACATGACATCCCAACTCCGATAGAGTCATGGAGATGTACAGCATGGAAACATACCCTTCAGTCCAACACGTCCATGCTGAACAGATATCCTAAATTAATCTAGTCCCATTTGTCAGCATCTGGCTCAGATCCCTCTAAACCCTTCCTATACATATACCCATCCAGATGCCTTTTAAATGCTGCAATTGTACCAGCCTCCACCACTTCCTCTGGCAAGTCATTCCACTCACCCACCATAGGGTGGCATGGTGGCTCAGTGGTTAACAATGCTGCCTCACAGTACTAGGGACCCGGGTTCAATTCCTGCCTCGGGCAACTGTCTGTGTGGAGTTTGCACATTCTCCCTGTGTCTGCGTGGGTTTCCTCCCACAGTCCAAAGATGTGCAGGTTAGGTGAATTAGCCACGCTAGATTGCCTGCAGTGTTAGTTGCATTAATCAGGAGGGAAAGGATCTGCATGGGTTGGTGTGGGCTTGTTGGGCCGAATGGCCCTTTCCACACTGGAGCGAATCTGATCCTCTGCATGCAAAATGTGCCCCTTTGGTCCCTTTTAAATCTTTCCCCTCTCGCCTTAAACCTATGCCTTCTAGTTTTGGACTCCCCTAGCCTGGGGAAAAGACCTTGGCTATCCATGCCCCTCGTGATTATATAAACCTCTAGAAGGCCACCCCTCAGCCTCCAACGCTCCAGGGAAAACAGCCACTTAATCTTCTGACCAAGGAGGAGAAAGTGAGCACTGCAGATGCTGGAGATCAGAGTCAAAGAGGGTGGTGCTGGAAAAGTACAGCAGGTCAGGCAGCATCTGAGGAGCAGGAGAATCGATGTTTCAGGCATTAGCCTTTCATCAGGAATGATGGGCATTCTTGGAAGAGGCTCCACGGTAAGGTTAGAATCAACTCGGAGAAAGTGAGGACTGCAGACGCTGGGGATCAGAGTCGAAGAGTGCGGGGCTGGAAAGGCACAGCCAATCAGGCAGCATCTGAGAGCTCTTCATGAAGAGCTTCTGCTCAAAGCGTCAATTCTCCTGCTCCTCAGATGCTGCCTGACTGGCTGTGCTTTTCCAGCACCACATTCTTTGGCAATGTTCTGACCAACGAGACCAAGCGTGCCAACACCTCCTTCACCACTCTGTGCCAGGTGCAAGAAGCAGAAAGAGGATCTGGAACATCTCACCTGCCTGTCCCAACAAACACTCCAGGGTTGGACTATTCAGCAGGACCCCTCACCCCTCCAGAGTGGAAACAAGCCATCCCTTGACCCCTGAGGAACTGCCAACAAAGCAGAAAGCAGAAGACCAGGTGGAATGGGGAGGGCTTAAAAACAATCTCGCTTTCTTAAAGTTTGCCTTGTCCATAGAACAATAGCAATGACCGCCTCCTGCGCTGAGTTATTTCCTGCAGAGCTGGAGGACAAAACATTTGCTGTTCCTGAGACCGTTGCTGTGTAGCTGCTGAATTGAATGCGTCAGGAGTATTTTTTTGGGAGAACACCAGTAACCTCTGATATGCCTGAGCATGTGCACACATACAAATGAAGCCTTTGCTGGGAAATAAATAAATGTCTCCCCTTCAGACACAGGACGGCTTTGTAGTCGGCGGGCAGACTGTGTGACATTGATAACGCTTCCTTGGAGTTGGAGCTTTCATCATTGAGGGCAGATCCCAGAAAAGGGAGGAGTTGGGTCATGTTGGTGGTGGAAGGAGGAGAGAGAGAGAGAGAGATGGGGAGGAGGGGATGGGGGGGGGGGGGGGAGAGAGAACACAATTGAGGGGAGGGGAAAAAAGTGCCGGGCAGTGGAGGGAGCCATCATCTTTTTAACGTCAACGTTTCTCGTCAGCACATCAATTGGGATAGAGGGATAAGGGGGACGCTGGCGGACATCCTCCTTTGTATAACGCGACACAGGTAAGGGTTGGGAGTGGGGAATGGAGAGAGAGGCAGAGACAGGCAGAGGGAGAGGGGAGATACTGTTAACTTCTGTCTGTCTGGGTACCCCCCCGCCTCTTGCTTCAGGTCCCCTCCGGAGAGGTGGTGAATTTCATCTCCTACCTTGTTAGTATCAGAGAAGGTTAGAGCGCAGCCTGGAAATTCCTACCCCCGCTGCTTCATGTGTGTGTGTGTAGAGGAGACTGGAAATAGACAAATTCAACCCTGGGATAATCCCCTTGCCGTAAACGTACTGTCCCAGATGGGCGCCCGAACCCAGTTCTAAATCCCAATTCTCCTCTTGTGAGACAAAGAGGCATTGACTTTGTGAACCATCTGCTGTTTTACTGCCAGCCTCTGCTCGGGATTAATAATGTGTCTGCGTGGTGTACACACACACACACATTTTATTTCTTTGCATTTTCGCTGTTAAAAGAGAACTTTACATAATTCTGTGGACAATATCCCCTTTAATCGCGTGATACATTCAGGACCGTGTTGCTATTTCTGTGTGTGTGTGTGTGGGTGGGTGGGTGTTTGAAAATGAATGGATGAGGTGAACCCTTACTGTACAGAGGTGTGTGTTATTACAGCTTAGTCCATCCCCACCCTCTGCAGCGTCAGAGTGGGAAGGGCTGCAGCTCTGGGAGCTGGTTTGCTGTTTAGCAGTGAGATCATATCGGTCTATTCCCCTCTTGCATGATATCATTCCACCGCCTGAGCCCACAAGACACAAGCGTGATTGTTGTGCGAGGCGGGTACGGACTGAGTCGATCTTCACACTTGGCACTTCAGATTATTCTCTCCTGCACAAGAAAAGCAGCCAGCATTGTTTAGTTTTCTGTTTAATAAATGTCCATCATCGAGGAGGACTGGTTTTGTAGCATTTGGTTTTGAAAATAAAAGCAGGAATGCTGTAGATCAGAAACAAAAACAAATTGCTGGAAAAGCTCAGCAGGTCTGGCAGCATCTGTGGAGAGAAGTCAGAGTTAACGTTTCAGGTTGAGTAACTCTTGTGACTGTACAAAGTTAAGAATCACACAGCACCAGGTTATAGTCCAACAGGTTTATTTGGAAGCACTAGCTTTTGGAGCGCTGCTTCTTCATCAGGTGGTTATGGAGTACTCCACATTACTCCATCCACCTGATGAAGGAGTGCTTCCAAATAAACCTGTTGGACTATAACCTGGTGTTATATGATTTTTTAACTTGCTGCACCCCAGTCCAACACTGCAACTGCAAATCTATGACTGTAAGAGTCAACCACATTGCCCTGGGTCTAAAGTTACATGCGGACCAGGCTAAGAATTTGTGATAGAACAGGTAAATTTGCCTTCAGGCTACTCTCTTATTAGAGCGAGATGGTCATGTGACCCAAAGCATTAACTCTGATTTCTCTCCACAGACCTGCTGAGCTTTTCGAGCAATCCTAGCAATTTCTGTGCTTTTAGTTTTGAAAGTGGATTGTCCCTCAGTGTCAGGTTAAGACTATTTTGATTGTGAATTCTCCTTCCCCTCACCTTGGCATTCTCCCTCAAATCCAGTTGGCATTGTTTTTTACTGATTCATAAACATATAGAAAATAGGTGCAGGAGTAGGCCATTCGGCCCTTCGAGCCTGCTGCACTATTCAATACGGTCATGGCTGATCATGCAATCTCAGTATCCCACTCCCACTTTCTCCCCACACCCCTTTGTTCCTTTAGCCGCAAGGGCCACGTCCAGCTCCCTCTTGAATTTAATGAGCAAACTGATCCCCAGCAACCTTCTGTGGCAGAGAATTGTTGTAGATGTTGGTGGTTAGGACAATATCTATCATCCATTCCTATTTACCCCAGAGAGCAGTTAGTACCCAGGATGGGGGAGTCCAGGGCATAGGTTTGGGGTGAGAGGGAAAAGATTGAAAAGGGACCTAAGGGGCAACGTTTTCACACAGATGGTGGTGTGTGTATGGAATGAGCTGCCAGAGGAAATGGTGGTGGTTGGTACAATTACAGCATTTAAAAGGTATCTGTATGGGTATATGAATAGGTTGGGTTTAGAGAGATAGGGGCCAAGCGCTGGCAAATGGGACTAGATTAAGTTAGGATATCTGGTCAGCATGGATGCCGCAGGGTCTGTTTCTATGCTGTACAGCTGTATGACTCTATGATTGTAAGAGTCAACCACATTGCCTAGAGTTAGATGTGGGCCAGACTAAGAATATGGGATAGAAAAGCTAAAGTTGCCTTAAGGCTACTCTCTTACTAGAGAGAGCGAGCTTGTGGTGGTTTCACTTGAGGGTCACCACGTGTCAGCAAGGGGAAAGGTTGAGAATGAGTTTCACAGTTACCTCAGCTGGATGTTGGGTTTGAGCCCACATTGTCAGTGTCACCCTGCATCGCAAGTGAGCCATCCAGCCAAGTGAGTTAAGTGGACCCCAATCTGACATGTAGGTTTTACATAAAGGACATTAGTGAACAATTGACAGGGGTTACATGGTCATCATTTGGCTAGTTTCCCAGCTTCGGATGTTTTATTGAAATCAAATTTCATCATCTGCCATGGTGGGGTGCAAATTCATATCCCCAGAACAATTGCCTGGCCCTCTGGATTACTTACAGAGTGACATTACAACATTGCCTCCCCTGTATTATTTACAAATGTTTAATGACTTTGTTGTACTTTCGTAAAAGACAGTAAGATGTATTAGCAGAATTCACTGAGTCTGCCCTGCCATTCGATGAGATCATGGCTAATCTGATAATCCTCAACTCCATGTTCCTGCCCTTTCTCCATAATCCCTTGAATCCAATTCTAATTAAAAATCTATCTTTGGCTTAAAAATGCTGAAATGACCCATCCTCGTCATCCCTCCCCAGGAGAGGATTTCACAGCTTCACTACCATCTGAGAGAAGAAATTTCTCCTTATCCCTGTCTTAAATAGGCGCCCCCTTATTCTGAGATTAAGCCCTCTTGTCGTAGACTCTGTCACAAAGGAAAACAACCTTTCCATATCTGCCCTGACAAATCCTCTAAGTATCTTTCTGTTTCAATAAGGTCACTGCATTTATTTCAATGCAAGGGGCCTAACAGGGAAGGAACATGGGACTGGGATATCATAGCGATTACAGAAACATGGCTCAGGGATGGGCAGGACTGACAGTTTAATGTTCCAGAATACAATTGCTACAGGAAAGATAGAAAGGGAGGCAAGAAAGGAGGGGGAGTGGCATTTTTGATAAGGGATAGCATTACAGCTGCGCTGAGGGAGGATATTTCCGGAAATACATCTAGGGAAGTTATTTGGGTGGAACTTAGAAATAAGAAAGGGATGATCACCTTATTGGGATTGTATTACAGACCCCCTAATAGTCAGAGGGAAATTGAGAAACGTACTTGTAAGGAGATCTCAGCTATCTGTAAGAATAATAGGGTGGTTATGGTAGGGGATTTTAACTTTCCAAACATAGACTGGGACTGCCATAGTGTTAAAGGTTTAGATGGAGAGAATTTCTTAAGTGCAGACAAGACAATTTTCTGATTCACTATGTGGATGTACCTACTAGAGAAGGTGCAAAACTTGACCTACTCTTTGGAAATAAGGCAGGGCAGGTGACTGAGGTGTCAGTGAGGGAGCACTTTGGGGGCAGCAACCATAATTCTATTTGTTTTAAATTAGTGATGGAAAAGGATAGACCAGATCTAAAAGTTGAAGTTCTAAATTAGAGAAAGGCCAATTTTGACGGTATTAGTCAAGAACTTTCGAAAGCTGATTGGAGGCAGACGTTCGCAGATAAAGGGACGGCTGGAATGAGATAACAAGAATCCAGAGAAAGTATATTCCTGTTTGGGTGAAAGGGAAGGCTGGTAGGTATAGGGAATGCTGGATGACTAAAGGAATTGAGGGTTTGGTTAAGAAAAAGAAGGAAGCATATGTCAGGTATAGACAGGATAGATCGAGTGAATCCTTAGAAGAGTATAAAGGAAGTAGGAGTATACTTAAGAGGGAAATCAGGAGGGCAAAAAGGGGACAAGAAATAGCTTTGGCAAATAGAATTAAGGAGAATCCAAAGAGTTTTTCCAAATATATTAAGGACAAAAGGGTAACCAGGGAGAGAATAGGGCCCCTCAAAGATCAGCAAGGTGGTCTTTGTGTGGAGCCATAGAAAATGGGGGAAATACTAAATGAATATTTTGCATCAGTATTTACTGTGGTAAAGGATATGGAAGATATAGACTGTAGGGAAATAGATGGTGACATCTTGCAAAATGTCCAGATTACAGTGGAGGAAGCGCTGGATGTCTTGAAACGGGTAAAGGTGGATAAAACCCTAAGACCTGATCAGGTGTACCCAAGAATTCTGTGGGAAGCTAGAGAAGTGATTGCCGGGCCTCTTGCTGAGATATTTGTATCACCAATAGTCACAGGTAAGGAGCCAGAAGACTGGAGGTTGTCTAATGTGGTGCCACTGTTTAAGAAGGGCGGTAAAAGACAAGCCAGGGAACTATAGACCGGTGAGCCTGACCTCGGTTTTGGGCAAGTTGTTGGAGGGAATCCTGAAGGAAAGGATGTACATGTATTTGAAAAGGCAAGGACTGATTAGGGATAGTCAACATGGCTTTGTGTGTGGGAAATCATGTCTCACAAACTTGATTGAAGAAGTAACTTTTTGAAGAAGTAACAAAGAGGATTGATGAGGGCAGAGCAGTAGATGTGATCTATATGGACTTCAGTAAGGCGTTTGACAAGGTTCCCCATGGGAGACTGATTAGCAAGGTTAGATCTCATGGAATACAGGGAGAACTAGCCATTTGGATACAGAACAGGCTCAAAGGTAGAAGAGAGAGGGTGGTGGTGGAGGGTTGTTTTTCAGATTGGAGGCCTGTGACCAGTGGAGTGCCACAAGGATCTGTGCTGGGCCCTCTACTTTTTGTCATTTACATAAATGATTTGGATGCGAGCATAAGAGGTACAGTTAGTAAGTTTGCAGATAACACCAAAATTGGAGGTGTATTGGACAGCGAAGAGGGTTACCTCAAGATTACAACAGGATCTTGACCAGATGGGCCAATGGGCTGAGAAGTGGCAGATGGAGTTTAATTGAGGTAAATGCAAGGTGCTGCATTTTGGAAAAGCAAATCTTAGCAGGACTTATACACTTAATGGTAAGGTCCTTGGGAGTGTTGCTGAACAAAGAGATCTTGAGATGCAGGTTCATAGCTCCTTGAAAGTGGAGTCACAAGTAGATAGGATAGTGAAGAAGGCGTTTGGTATGCTTTCCTTTATTGGTCAGAGTATTGAGTACAGGAGTTGGGAGGTCATGTTGCAGCTGTATAGGACATTGGTTAGGCCACTGTTGGAATATTGCGTGCCATTCTGGTCTCCTTCCTATCAGAAAGATGTTGTGAAACTTGAAAAGGTTCAGAAAAGATTTACAAAGATGTTGCCAGGGTTGGAGGATTTGAGCTTTAGAGAGAGGCTGAACAGGCTGGGGCTGTTTTCCCTGGAGCATTAGAGGCTGAGGGGTGACCTTATAGAGGTTTACAAAATTATGAGGGGCATGGATAGGGTAAATAGACAAAGTCTTTTCCCTGGGGTGGGGGAGTCCAGAACTAGAGGGCATAGGTTTCAGGTGAGAGGGGAAAGATATAAAAGAGACCTAAGGGGAAACGTTTTCACACAGAGGGTGGTATGTGTATGGAATGAGCTGCCAGAGGAAGTGGTGGAGGCTGGTACAATTGCAACATTTAAGAGGCATTTGGTTGGCTATATGAATAGGAAGGGTTTGGAGGGATATGGGCCGGTTGCAGGCATGTGGGACTAGATTGAGTTATGATATCTGGTCGGCATGGACGGGTTGGACCAAAGTGTTTGTTTCCATGCTGTACGTCTCTATGACTATGACTTTATGACGTAACTGCCAAGTCTTCATGCCTACTCACTTAACCGGGTATATAGCTCTGCAGACTCTTTGTGTCATCCTCACACCTTAACTTCCCACTATTTTTGTGTCATCTGCAAATTTGGCTACAATGCATTCACCTTCCATATTGAAGTTAAAAATCACTCAGCACTAGGTTATAGTCCAACTATAATTTATTTGGAAGCACTAGCTTTCGGAGTGCTGCTCCTTCATCAGGTAGCTAGTGGAGTAGGATCAAAGGACACAGAATGTATAATAAAAGATAGAAATCATTTTATAGCAAATGATCTTTTGCTCTACATTCTGTGTCCTATGATCCTACTCCACTAGCTACCTGATGAAGGAGCAGTGCTCTGAAAGCCAGTGCTTCCAAATAAATTATAGTTGGACTATAGCCTGGTGTTGAGTGATTTTTAACTTTGTCCTCCCCAGTCCAATACTAGCACATCATGGCTTCCACATTGAAGAATAACATATATTGTAAATAATTGTGGCCTCAGCATTGATCCCTTTAGAACTCCACTACTTGCAAGTTGCCATCCTGAAAACGACCCCTTATCTCCACTCTTAATTGTTAGCCAGTCCTCTAATCCATGTTAGTGTACCACCTCCCATCTCATGAGCTCGTTTTATTAAGTAGCCTGAACTGTGGTATCTGACCAAATGCATTCTGAAAATCCAAATATATTAATTTGATTGCTTCCCCTTTATCTATTCTGCTTGTTATCTCCTTAAAGAATTTTAATACATTTGCCAGGCATGATTTCCACTTCACTTAGTCATGCTGCCTCTGATCATATTATGTATTTTTAAATGCTCTGCCATTACATCCTCTCGAATATACCATGACATTTTCCCAATAACAGACACTAAACTAACTGGCCCATAGTTCTTTTTTGTCTCCTTTCCTTTTTAACTAAGGTGTTACATTGATAGTTCTCCAGTCCTCTGAGATTATTCCAAATCAAATGACCAATGTATCTATTACCTCTGTAGCTACTCCCTTTAATATCTAGGATGCATCACAGCAAGTCTAGCCGAGCTTTAATCTATCATTCTATCAGTTTCCCTAGCAATTTCTTTTCTCGTGATTGTTATTGTATTTACTTCCTCTCCCCTCGATTAGTTTGTATCTGTGGAACCCCATTTGTGTCTCCAACTGTACCTAATTTCTTTTTGCCTGTCTTCCAATCCAATCCAAACTACAGTGCAGCTAAACGATAGAAGCTATTTCAATTTAACTCAATTTCAACAACAGCGTACAACAATGCATTTTTGCAGTCAATTCTGACTTTGTGCATAAGAGATTTAATGGCTTTAAAAGTGGTTTGCTGATCAGCCATTTTTATGTAAAGGTCCTTTATTTTTAAAAAGAAAAGGGTCCTAAATATACTCTGATCCATCCAGAACATTTTAGAGCACATCAACTTGTTTCCAGTACTGTTCAAAAATATTTGCTTGTTGCTGGTGTATGATTTTCTGTGTGTTGCATTGCTTTGCAATTATCCACTTTAAATGTTTCAGATCCATAAAGGTAGTGCAACTTTGTAAGATTTTTTAAAAATCTTCAAAAAAGACGGGGTTTAGAAAGTTACAAGCTGTGAGGCTTTTGAAACACCCCTCTAAGTGCAGCTCTGATTTGGATCAAATGCACAAATTGCTGGAGGAGCTCAGCAGGTCTGGCAGCATCTGTTGAGAGGAAAAAAATAGTTAATGTTTCAAGTCCAGTGGCCCTTCTTCTATTGATTTGTGTGGTGTTTAGTAGAAAGTGCTATTCTGTTGGCAGTGTCCAGAGTAGTTTTAATTTAGTTCTGGACAGTTTACTTTTACCAAGTTCATAACCAGCATAAATACTGAAAAAATATCACTGCTCATAAAGTAAAGGTTCACACCCATATAACAACTTTCATAATGGCTGTATGACCCAAAGCGTTCTACAGATCAAGTTTAAAATGTAGCTCCAGTTATAATACAGGCAGCAAACTTCCATATAGCAAGGTCTCTCAAGCCACAGCATGATAATGGCCAGAGAACTTGTCATAATGAAGTTGGTTGAAGTTGATGTCAGCCAGTTGGGTGTTATTGGGGTTGGTTAGCTCAGTTGACTGGATGGTTGGTCTGTGACGCAGTGTAATGCCAATGGCATAGGTTTAATTCATGTACAATGAAGGATTCTCCTGTCAACCACTCCCCTTACTTGAGGCATGGTGATCCTTAGGTTAAATCAGCACCAGTTGCCTCTCTGTAATGTTCATGACATGCTATCAGCAGGAGGTAGAGAATTTGAGGGACAGAAAGGAAAGGTTCTCAGAGAGTTGTAGTGCTGGATATGATCACAGTGAATGAACATCATGTGCGAATACTCAAATCAATATGTTGGCAGACCAAAAGTATTGTTACCATCTGTTGTGGAACAGAGCAACAGCATATTTTTCCCAAGAGACTAATACATATTGAAGCAAAGGGAAAAGCTTTGTTTGTGGAGCAGTGTCTTTTTGTGGGATTATGTCTGTGCAATTATCTCCTGAATGGTTTGATGCAGATGGTTTCTTTAGAATGTTGCTTTGATTGCTAAATCACTGGTCATGGAAAGAGTTCCTCATGATATCTCGGTTACAGTTTCCATCCGTGAAGGTCGGACTATGTGGAGGCAGAAATGCAAACTTTAAACCATTTATTGGAAGGACATGTTTATATCACTGTGGAATAATTGTTCCTTGTGTCATGTGAACAGATGACATGCATCTTTACAGTTATAAAGTCTACAAAGCACTTATTGCACAAGGACAGTCTAATCAGAACAGTGGTCACATGTTAATATTCATGCTTCACATAAGCCTCCCACCCCCCCATCCCTCTTCACCAAATCCCACGAATAAGTCCTTCCAGTCTGTCTCCTTTTGTGTACACTTCACCTGACAAAGGAGCAGCGATCTGAGAGCTTGTGATTTCAAATAAACCTATTGGACTATAACCTGGCATTGTGTGTGACTTCTGACTTTGTCTTTCATGTGCATTTATCTTCACTTGAATGCTTCTATTTTCTTCGACTACTCATGCAGACTGTGTGTTCTCAACCTAATCACTGTCTGCGTAAAGATGTTTCTCCTGAGTACTCAATTCTATTTATTTTCAATCACCTATTCCCTCTAATTCTTGCCTCACCTTGCAAGTGCAATCGTTTTCTCTAAGCTTAAACAATCATATTCTTACATAACCGTAAGATTTCTGTGTTTTTGAAACTCCTCCCCCTCCAAGTAAGTCTCTCAGCTTGGAGCACTTTTGCTCTGTCTTCAGCGCCTTTATGTGCTTTTTAATAATATGCAGGTAGACCTGCAAATGAAGTCTAATCAAGCTTCTAGCTAATTTGTAATCAACCTGTTCAGAGATGTTATGACATACCTCTGGAGCAGGTGGGATTTGAACTGAGGCCTTCTGCCTCAGAGGTAGGGAAATTACAACTGAACCATGACAGTTCCTTCTAATTAAGCAACTCTGCAATTCTAGTATAACTTCTCTGTTGTTCAATTCCATCCCTCCAGAATCTAAATTCAGTTGTGTCCTGTACAGTCTTATTAGACTGACTTGCTACTTTTACTGATTTCCTCTATCTGTAATGCAACATATAGATACTTACTTACTTTCCAAGCAGTTTGATGGTGTGTTACAGTTCGTTCCAAGTCCATGTTGATGTGTCATCACACACATTCTAGATGTAAGCTATAGTCTGGAAGTTTGGATCGTGATATGGATGTCAATCAGGAACTTCACCCAGTCTTACTTCCTGCCATTGATGTTGGAAGGATTTATAAGTTGATATTTAATTTTGTTGGCTCGTTTATGAATGCACGTTCCTTTAGTATCTAGTCCCACAATGGAATTCAATCTCAGAACTTCTGGCTCAGAGGCAGAAATCTACACACTGAGCCACAATACCTGCTCATTTCAAGCACTGTATGGCTTCATTCTTCTTTTCTGTGTACACTTGCACATATTGAAATTAATTTACCAATTACTTATCTGTTCTGTGCTTTATTAATGTTTTCATATATTTTAACTGAGACCTCTACACCCCAAATTTATTGTATCATGTGCAAATTTGGGAACACTGCTTCCAATTGTTGAGTCCAAATCAATTGTGTAAACGATGTGCAACAGTGGGATCCAGCACTAACCCTTGTGTAAGACCATTTTTGCCTAATTGTTGATCTCTGTGAATACCACTACCCCTGAACCACTGCCTTTTCTATTCTGTATTGCAGCCAGCTTGTTATCCACTTGGATATTTGCCCCTCGACTCCATAGAGTCTGACTTTAATCTTAGTCAATGAGATAGAATTTCAAAAAGGGTACTATTTGTAAGTATTCTATTTTCCTATTCAACCCGTTATTACACAACTCTGGAGCAGGTGGGACTTGAACTCAGCCCTCCTAGTCCATGAGTAGGGACATTACCACTGCACCACAAATACTTTATACAGAGCTCTCTGTTGCTACATCAAATAATTCAGTGAGGTGGAATTTGGAATCCATGCTGTACTATTCCCTTTTCTGTTGTGTTTTTACACGGACATAACAGTGCCTTTGTTTCTTTTATGTGTATGCATGGAGACCAACAGGTTTATCCTCAATGTTTGACTTGTTTATCATTTATTTCCCTTTTCTAGCTTGAATATCTTTACATAGTTTTTGACGATTTCTTTGAGTACAGTTTCCACCATGTCAGTCCAATACCAAATCAAAGTAGTCCCTTAAAACTTCTATCATTTCGTGAGCATTACCTGGGAGTTCTATGCACCATTCTGTGATTATAGTCCCTATCTGAGTTTTCAAATATTGCTTATGCATCCATAGAATGCTATTCCTTTTAAAATTGCTCAACAAAATTAATGCAGTTTTCACGAACTGTATTCAAGAGACATGAACTCAACCAGAGGCTGAACGGGAGAATACACAATCAGTTTTGCTACTTTTACTGATTAACTGCACTGAATACTTTTAAGCTGTCACTGAATTTCAAGGTGCAATCTCCCACTGGGAGATTCACACTTCACTCAGGCCTCATGATTAAGATACTCCCTGACATTTTCCATGAAATATAGAAAATAGGAGCTTGCTGCACCATTCAATAGGGTCAGGACCTATTCCCTCTTTCTTCCCATGCTCTCTGGATCCCTTTCACCCTAAGAATTTATCTCCTTTTTGAAAACATTCTGAAGCCATAGAATCTAGTGCTTTTGAGCTCTTTTCGTGAAGGGCAACATTTTCAATTGCTCACACACCTCCTGTGATGTTTCTAAAGGGTAAACCCTCTATTTTGCCCACCATGTTACTGCTGTCTCTTCAGGATCCCTCGCTGCTCCTTGAATATTGTGCTTGTGGAAATTTTTCATCAATTTGTAATGGGGCATACAGGCTTGCAATTTGTTTCATTGCTTCCAGCTGATGTTAGGCCATGAAGATTTTCAGGGGTAGGCAAAGAAAATAAGAAAATGTAACTGCATTCTTTATTCGTAGATTGAGACACCCACATACCCTTTCTTTTTAAACCATAACCCCGAATTTCTTCGATCACTGAAAATGGTAAGTAATGAGTATTTAAGCCCTGCATTTAACATTGTTTATTTCATAGATTACCAATCTGACAGCAAGTTTAACATGGTTGATTGTCACCAGTCAAATCATGAGCCCATTGATTATTAATTTCTCATCAGTAATGGGTTGCAGGGTTATGGGGGAGTGGGCAGGAAAGTGGAGTTGAGATGAGATCAGCCACGATGGTATTAAATTGCACAGCAATCTCGAACAGTTGAATTCTGCTCCTAGTTTGCATGTTCTTAAGCTCTCTATGGTTTATTTGTTCATCAGTAGATCTGATTAGATACTGGAAAGTTCTATCCAGACCTGCCCTTGTGAGAACATAACACATTGGAGCAGAAGCAGGCCATTCAGCCCATCGAGTCTGCTTCACCATTCAATGAGATCACGGCTGATCTGATAACCAGCAGCACCACTTTCCTGCATTTTCCCTTGTTCGCTTTGTCTTTGCCAGTGCTGCACACTATTCCAGGAACACCTTGGAAAGGAATAGCAAACCAGAGCTTTCATCTTTTCTCTCAAGCAAGCCATCTTCTTAACTCTCTCTTCTGTGCCTCCACCACTCTCACCTCCATCAACACGTGTGAGGCATTGCTATGCTCAGTCAAATGTGACCTTCATGCCATACTCTTATGAGTAAAGGTTGAACAGGCAGTTTCTGTATACTAATTGGAATTTAGAAAAATGAGAGGTGAATTTATTGCAGCATATAATCTGAGGGGACTTGACGGGATAGATGCTTAAAGAAAGACGCTTAAGAAAACTAAAACTAGGGGAATAAATAAAACAATAAACTATGGACATAAAACAAACCAAAGCAGAAATTGCTGGAGAAACTCAATAGGTCTGGCAGCATCTATGGAGAGAAGACAGGGTTAACGTTTCGAGTCAAATGAAAAAGGGTCATTACTGGATTTGAAACGTTCACTCTGTTTTCCCTCCACAGATGCTTCCAGATCCACTGGGTTTCTGGGACAGAGATGATGAAGCTGAGGAAGATTTCCTTTTTCTCTCCAGGATCATGATCTCTGGGGGTGTCTTGCCCAGAGAATAGTGGAGACTGGGTCACTGTGTACTTTTAAGGCAAAGGTATAGTCTGGATGAACAAGGATGTGGACATGAACATGGTGCTGAGGCTGCAATCAGAACATCAATGAGCTTAGTTAATGGCAGAGCAGCTGAGATGGGCCAAATGGCCTGCACTTGCTTCCAGTTCATGCATTTGAATGTATTTGACTGGCTCAGAATGCCGACAGTAAATGTTCCGCACATTTTACAGATGATGTGCTTTGTAAATATATAGCACAAGTGATTTGTGTAAAATGGGATTAAATTGAATTTTAAATGTCTAAAATATTTTACATTGCAAAGTGACTCAATTTTTTTTGAAAGACCGTTACCAACTGCTATGTGCTCGATTAAACAGAAACATTGTCTCCAAATAAGTCAGATAGTAATGTTGTAAACAGGCTGATACTAAACAAACACATTGAGTAGATTGAGAGTTTCAGCCTGTTCCTGTCCCACTGATCAAGATTTCTCTATCTTGACTCAATTTTTACCCCTTGTCTAGTCTCCTCCCACTTACACAGCTAATTCTTCCAATGCCCTCTGTCTCTTTAACAATTTCCTGGCCTCCTCCTCAACGTCGGTGTGCAATATTTCTGACCCTCCATCCTCCGCCACCATCTGAAATCTCTCTGCTTTCTCCTTGATTGAAAGCCCTATAATCCCCATTTACCGTCCAAACCCTCCCAATGACTGAGTCTTCACACGGTCAGTGATTTCCCCTTTGACTCAACTCACTTCAGTGAAGTTAAGACCATACGAAATAGAGACAGGAGTAGACCATTCAGTCCCTGAAGCCTGCTCCGCCATTCAATAGAGTCATGACTGATCTGACTTGCTCATGTCCACTTTCCTGCCCATTCCCTTTAATCCTTGACTCCCCGACTGATCAAGAATCTATCTCAGCCTTAAACATACACAAGGACACTGCCCCCCCAGAGCTCTATGTCCAGGAGTTCCAAAGACTCACAACCCTTTGAGAGAAGAAATTCCTCCTCATCCTTGCCTTAAATTAGCACCCCTTTATTCTGAGACTGTTCTCACTGGATCCCATGAGGAGAAACACCCTCTCAGCATCAAGCCCTTTAAGAATCCTTTAGATTTCAGTGCCTGTGCTCTAAGTTTAGCTCCTGCGCATCTGAAAAGGAGTACAGGTCAGGCAGGAGTCCTGTATCTGCACATTTGAAAACTGAAAAGTCAACTTTTTCATCATAGAGTCGTAGAGATGTACAGCATGGAAACAGACCCTTCAGTCCAACTTCTCCATGCCGACCAAATAACCTAAATTAATCTAGTCCTATTTGCCAACACATGGCACATATCCCTCCAAACCCTTCCTATTCATATACCCATCCAGGTGCTTTTTAAATGTTGTAATTGTACCAGCCTCCACCACTTCCTCTGGCAGCTCATTCCATAAGGTCCCTTTTAAATCTTTGCCCTCTCACCCTAAACCTATGCCCTCTAGTTCTGGACTCCCCCACCCCAGAGAAAAGACTTTGTCTATTTACCGTATCCATGCCCCTCATGATTTAATAAACCTCTGTAAGGTCACCCCTCAGCCTCCAAAGGGAAAACAGCCCCAGCCTATTCAGCCTCTCTCTATAGCTCAACCCTTTCAACCCTGGCAACATTCTTGCAAATCTTTTCTGAATACTTTCAAGTTTCATAACATGCTTCCTAACGGAGGGAGACCAGAATTGCATGCAATATTCCAACAGTGGATCTGTATGGACCCGTGGTCATGCTGAGCTCGGACCCTTCAGGGTAATAAAAACCCTGATCACAGTGAACCCAAGTGAACTAAAAGCAAACTTTATTTTCAAAGGACCTAAAGGACTTGAATGGACCAAAATGGTAAGTGTAGCAACCAATAGAGCCCATTGGAGGGTTTGAGCTATAGGGAGATGCTGAATAGGCTGGGGCTGTTTTCTCTGGAGTGTTGGAGGCTTTTAGAAGTTTATAAAATCATGAGGGGCATGGGTAGGATAAATAGACGAGGTCTTTTCTCTGGGTTGGGGGAGTCCAGAACTAGAATGCATAGGTTTAGGGTGAGAGGGCAAAGATTTAAAATGGACCTAAGGGGCAATGTTTTCATGCACAGGGTGGTGCGTGTATGGAATGAGCTGCCAGAGGAAGTGGTGGAGGGCTGTACAATGACAGCATTTAAAAGGCATCTGGATGGGTATGTGGATAGAAAGGGTTTAGAGGGATATGGGCCAAATGCCGACAGGTGGGACTAGATTAATTTAGGATATCTGGTCGGTATGGCTGATTTGGACTGAAAGATCGGTTTCCGTGCTGTACATCTCTATGTCTCCAAGTGAAGTGATAACAAGAAGAAAGATCACAGATATTGTTAGGTTTTTGATAAAATTAACGTGAACCCATTCTGCAACAGACTAGGGTGCAATGAGTTCAATGAATATTTTGCTTTTGGACTTGTGATGATTGGTAAACGATCTTGGAGAGTAAGATAAGTGTATTCAAAATAATCTTCATCTGAAAGGCCTTCGGTCCCAAAGGCTTTTGAGTGAAGAATTGTCAGTGATTTCAAAACACGTGCATTTGGAGTCTGAGTCCGTGAGGTTTCAGACAACGTCCTCTCTTAACATCCTGCAGTTATGTTCAATAAATCATGTTAATACTTACTCAGATGAGCACAGAACTCAAGTTATTGCAGTGTCCTCCAAATAAACCATACAACACCAGGTTATAGTCCAACGGGTTTATTTGGAAGCACAGCTTTTGGAGCACTGCTCCTTCATCAGGTAACTAGTGGAGCAGGACCATAAGACACAGAATTTATAGCAAAAGATCACAGTGTTATGCTTGCAACTGATATGACATATTGAGCAAACCTAGATTGCTGCTATACCTTTCATCTTTTAGGATGTATTGTAGGTTTCAGTTCATTAATATGTAAATCCCAGAACTTCTTTCAAAGGGTGACATCATAGCTCAGACAATGCATTAAAGATGTGAGGTGAGAGTCTGTCTGTATCTCAACGGAAACCTGCAACCCATTCTAAAAGATCAAAGACTTAACAGCAACCTAGGTTTGTTGAATGTATCATATCAGTTGCAAGCTTGACACTGTGATCTTTTGCTATAAATTCTGTGTCTTATGATCCTGCTCCACAGTTACCTGAAGAAGCAGCAGCACTCCAAAAGCTAGTGCTTCCAAGTAAACCTGTTGGACTATAACCTGGTGTCATGTGACTTCTGACTTTGCCACCTCAGTCCAATGCCCGCATTTCCACATCATGACTCCAAATAAATGGCTTTGCCGTGGAAATTTGGATGAGACCGTGCAATGTTGTCTTTTTGTGGAATACGTGAAATATTCTTTATTCCAGTAGGTTATAACAAACAACTACAGGCTGGAAATGTGAAATAAAATCAGAAAATTGACCTGTCATAACTGAGGTCAGAGCCTTCTAATTCCAGATGGCTCGATATCACAGTGAGGACGTTTACAAATGTACAATTGAGGAAGCTCTATCCTCTAAGACGGAAGTGCCATTTTGCATGAGATGAACTTGGTCCATGCTCTTACTCCAATTGCAAAATACTTTTTCTTCTGTTATCTTCCTTCCAGGTTTGAATGATAGTCGTTGTAATATAACAACTGCGGCAGAAACTACATACACAGTAAAGCAATGTTGATAATGACCAGATTACCTATTAAAAGTGATGTTGTTTAATGGATAAATATTGGATATTGGGGCAACTTCACTGCTACTCTTCAAACAGTACCACAGGATCTTTGGCATTAACCTGAGAGATGCCCCATTAAAAGGGGATCTCAAGAGGTGAAGCACTCCCTCAGCACTGACCCTCCAACAGTGCAGCCCTCCCTCAGTACTGAATCTCCAACAGTGCTGCACTCCCTCAGTACTGACCCTCTAACAGTGCAGCGCTCCCTCAGCACTGACCCTCTGACAGTGTGACGGTCCCTCAGTACTGACCCTCCAACAGTGCAGCACTCCCTCCACACTGACTCTCCGACAGTGCGGTGCTCCCTCAGTATTGACCCTCCGACAGTGCAGTGCTCCCTCAGTACTGCACCAAGGAATCAGCCTGGATAATGTGCTCAAGTGTCTAGAGGGGGACTTAAACCAGTAATTAACTAGTTAGCCTTAAAGTAGTTAGCATTATCATGCATTTTGTTTTAAATCAATGGAAGATGCCACTTAGGACTTGCCCAGAATTGTATGCACAGATGATCAATATCCAATTAGTGAAAAGTGCTGGGGTGCTCCTTAACCTCTGTGATGCAATATCATAATTCACTAATTACTTCACCTTTGAGGATGTCAGATTCTGAAATAGTCTTTTGGACCACGTTATCAGTGCCAAGGTATCTGTGTCAGCTCAGAGACTTATCTGATTCCAATCAGTCAGTCATCTGGTGTATCCGGATAGAGAATCAGAGTTAATGCTTTAGATTAAACATTTGTGAGCAATGTTAAGTCCCTTCAAGCAAGTACAGAGAGGAGGAAGGAACAGCTGGTGCTATGGTCCTATCTGATGCTATTAATGGACAAGTTAGATCTCAGACAGGAATCTGGCTTGACAGATCATAATTTGCTTTGTTTTAGTTTTTAAAAAAGAGGCGTCAATGAAATGCAAGCATGTAATGCTGCAGACTTTTCTTTAAAAATACAAATAACCCAAAGCATCCACTTAAATTGCAAATTCAGAGTTTTAAGTGCATAATAAAAACAATTAGCCCCAAAAGGCTGCTTTTTAAATTGAAAAGAACCAAATGCTTGGTATAGTGCCTAAATCTCAGTGTGCATATGTTCCCTAAAACACAACTTGTACAATACTCAGACAAGTATCCAACACTTTGATAGGTTTAATCCATTTATGAATTCAACTTTTAAACTCTCCCTGGAGATACCATATAAAGTTTAAATATGCTCAGCTTTCAGTGATCTCTTCAGGGTTTTATCTCAACACTCTGGTCTTGGACTAACACTAAGTCCTCACTCTAAGGTACTGGATTAGTGGTGCTGGAAGAGCACAGCAGTTCAGGCAGCATCCAAGGAGCTTCAAAATCGACATTTCGGGCAAAAGCCCTTCATCGGTCCTTCCTGATGAAGGGCTTTTGCCCGAAACGTCGATTTCGAAGCTCCTTGGATGCTGCCTGAACTGCTGTGCTCTTCCAGCACCACTAATCCAGAATCTGGTTTCCAGCATCTGCAGTCATTGTTTTTACCTCACTCTAAGGTAACCTAGTTCACTATTTATCCTTCCCTTCTTAGGAACACAAGTCTATAAAAGCATCCTTTTCCAAGGACTTCACTGGACTGCTCCAAACCCAAAGTAAAAATGTGAAACTAGCAGTCACCCTCTCTATGACTATTTCCTTTAAGCTTAAAATAAAACAAGTTCCAGAAATCCCTAACAAATTTTGTGGTCCCATTATTTATCTTGGTGAGTATTCTGACATGGGGTAAACCCCTCTGCTAACTTAAACCCAACACAAAGTGAAGCTCACTTTGCACTGTAATCTGTTAAAATTCAAAAGACAAAGAATTATCCCAGAGGTCACTATATAAAGTAAAAGTTTACAATTTTATTCATTAAGTCCAACAGAGAACATTTAAACAACAGTTATGTACAACTCCTTTCTCTTAAGCCTATCTTTTACCTCCCACTCTACAATACTAGTCTGATTAAGAAAAAAATCCCGGTTATGATTTACAAAAGAATCACATTTCAAAACCAGTCAGCTTTGTTGATTCGCCTTTGTAGCTTTTCCTCTGTAAATTTTTCTCAAGGTCAGCTTCAATGTACTGCTGTGCACACTTCTTACAGACAGCTACCTTTCAGGGAGTTATTTTGCGAGCAGTCTGTTGCTTCTTGGCAACTCTTTGTAGTTCTACCCCCTAACTGTTCAAAGTGTCCAGTTCGATACACTAAAAGTTTGGATCATTTCATTGGTTTTGTTGCCATCAAAAATGCTATATTTCAAATTCGATTGGTATCTTGGGGCATAATTTAAATGGATGGTCAAACCTGAATTTGTTTTTGTTCCATAGCAACACAACTCCAACTATTTGTTTCAACCAAGTGTTACACATTTTACTTTGCTCTGGACTCTCTGTGCTTTTAGTCAGTCCTTGCTCGCTTTTCAACTCTTTTAAAGGTACAGTACACCTTCATAACCTGAGCGTTAATTATCTTAAATAAAGCAAAAGCCTCTCTAAAGACAGCCCTCAAGAATGGTTTAAAAGAATTCACCATGGCTACAGGAATATTTACAAGTGAAATATTATCTTCAGATTCACTGGAAAATCACCAATTACTGAAATAACTCCCAGAGGGATCGGTATCCTGTCACCAGGTCACCCTTTATTTACACTTATCCAGCTCCCTTACAGCCAGCTCTCAGAATGAACAGAACCTTTTCCACTGGTGTTTATATCTGTCAGCCAGGGCTCCCTGATTAGACCATGTTAACAAACCCAATCAAGGAACTCCTATTCTATGAGGTCCATCTTGCTGACCTCATTACAGCAACTACAATTACGAACTCAGAATCCCAAATTTACAGTCAATGATATTAAATACCTCCCTATCAGTATTTATATCAGAGGGATGCAATTTGTTTTAGTAAGGTGCTGACAGAAATGAGCATTCAGAAAATGGGCAAATTGTCCAAGGCATGTAGGAACAGAAATGGTTATGGTTGTGACAAATAGTCTTTTTCCTATGACCCAACAAGAGCCCTCAGCTTTCTACTATTATTAACCTCTCACTTAGGGTAAGTATGAGGACCACTGCACTTTCTGAGATATCTAATACTGATCTGGGCTCTGCGATCAAGGTTTGCAGCTAATGTCATGAGTGAATAAATTATGCTGGGCCTGTTTGAAGTGATGATGCTCCAGCGTTCTGGGATTGGCTTTATGGAATCCCAGTAACAAAAGGAATGAGCACAAGACCAATATGCAGAGTGGGGAATGTGAAACTTGAGCTGTCCAGCCACTCAAACCTGCTTTGCCATGCATTTGGATCAGAGTTGATTGCTATCTCCATTCCATTCAGTTCTTTATTGCTTAATTCCCTTGCTGAACTGAAGTCTGCCAATTTCAGTTTAGTCTTCCCAGCTTTTTGGGGAGAGTGTTTTCCATTGCCCTTTCTGTGAAGTCTCTAGCTTTAAGATGACGTCTCCTTAATCTGGAGTGCACCATTTGAAGAAACGGTTCTAATCTGCAAAATTCAAATCATTTTGTCACCTTAAATGCACATGTGCAATACGGCTGCAGGATAAGGGCAGATTCACATTTGCACAGATGGTATGTAATGTTATCATATACAGCATTAACATACGCAATGGAATTCGTGATGGAAACTTAAAATATTTTTCAGTGAAGTAGGAATATTTCTTCAATAAAAGCATCGGAGGCTGAGGGGTGACCTTATAGAGGTTTATAAAATCATGAATCAGTTTATTTTTCAATAGTCTCTTTGGGAATTCAAAACAGTGGGAATGGATGTTAGGGGAGTTGAATGCTCCTCCTGTAGAATGTGGGAGGTAAGGGTCACGACTAATGTCCCCATTGACTTCATCTGCAGAAGTGCACCCAACTCCAGCTCCTGGGAAACCGTGCAGGAGGGAAGGATTCTGATAACTGGAACTGGAGCTAGATGAACTTCAGATCATTCGGGAGGCGGAAAGGATAATTGAGAGGCGTTACAGGGATGTAGTCACACCTAGGGTACAAGAAAGAGGTAGATGGGTTACCATCCGGGGGCGGAAAGGGAACAGGCAGGCAGTGCAGGGATCCCTTGTGACTGTTCCTCTCAATTATCTGTACACCGTGTTGGATAATGTTGGGGGGGATGGCTTACCAGGAGTAAGCCATGGGGTACAGGTCTATGGTACAGAATCTGTCCCTGTTGCTCAGAAGAGAAGTGGGTGGGGGGGGGGGGGGCTAGTGAAGAGCAGAGCATTCATCATTGGGAACTCCATAGTTAGGGGGACAGATAGGAGGTTCTATGAGAATGAGAGAGACCCATGGTTGGTGTATTGCCTCCCAGGTGCCAGATTTTGTGATGTCTTGGATGGTTTTTTCGGGATCCTTGAGGGGGAGGGGGGAGCAGCCCCAAGTTGTGGTCCACATAGGCACCAATCACATAGGTAGGAAAAGGGATGGGGATGTAAGGCAGAAATTCAGGGAGCTAGGGTGGAAGCTTAGAGCTAGAACAAGCGGAGTTCTTATCTTTGATTTGTTACCTGTGCTACATGCTAGCGAGGTGAGGAATAGGGAGGGAGAGCACTTGAACAAGTGGCTACAGGGATGGTGCAGGAGGGAAGAATTCAGATACCTGGATAATTGGGGCTCATTCTGGGATAGGTAGGACCTCTACAAACAGGATGGTCTATACCTGAACCAGAAGGTACCAATATTATGGGGGGAGATTTGCTAATGTTCTTCAGGAGGGTTTAAACTACTTCAGCAGGGGGATGGGAACATGAATTGTAGCTCCCGTGGCCAGGAGTTTGAGAGTAGTGAGGTCATAAATAAGGTCTCAAGGTCGCAGGAGTGTACCAGCAGGTAGGAAGGTGGTTTGAAGTGTGTCTGCTTCAATGCCAGGAGCATTTGGAATAAGGTGAGTGAACTTGCAGCATGGGTTGGTACCTGGGACTTCGATGTTGTGGCCATTTCGGAGACATGGGTAAAGCAGAGACAGGAATGGTTATTGCAGGTGCCGGCATTTACATGTTTAAGTAAAAACAGGGAAGTTAGTAAAAGAGGGGGAGGTGTGGCATTGTTCATCAAGAACAGTATTATGGTGGCAGAAAGGACATTTGATGAAGACTCATCTACTAAGGTAGTATGGGTTGAGGTTAGAAACAGGAAAGGTGATGTCATCCTGTTGGGAGTTTTATATAGGCTTCCAAAAAGTTTGAGAGATGTAGAGGAAAGGATTACAAAGATGATTCTGGATAGGAGTGAAAGTAACATAGTAGTGGATGTACGTTTGCTCACTGAGCTAGAAGGTTCAGTTTCAGATGCTTCGTCAATACACTAGGTAACATCATCAGTGAGCCTCCGGATGAAGCACTGGTGGTATGGCCAGCTTTTTATTTATAACTTATAATGGTAGTTGTTATGGGAGGGTCTTTAACTTTCCAAATATTGACAGGAAATGCTCTTGTTTATGTACTTTAGATGGGTTAGCTTTTGTCCAATTTGTGCAGGAGAGTTTCGTGACATAGTATGTAGACAGGCCAACAAGAGACGAGGCCACATTGGATTTGGTACTGGGGAATGAACCTGGCCAGGTGTTAGATTTGGAGGTAAGTGAGCACTTTGATGATAGTGACCACAATTTGGTTATATTTACTTTAGCAGTATATTAATGGATAGGTATATTCTGCAGGGCAAGAGTTATATCTGCGGGAAAGGCAATTATAATGCAAATAGGCAAGATTTAGGTTGCATTGAATGAGGAAGGAAACTGCAGGGGTTAGGGACAATTGAAATGTGGAGCTTATTCAAGGAGCAGCTACTGTGTGTCTCTAATAAGTATGTACTTGTCAGGCAGGGAGCAAGTGGTCAATTGAGGGAACTGTGATTTACTAAAGAAGTTGAATCTCTTGTCAAGAGGAAGAAGAAGGCTTATGTAAAGATGACGTGTGAAGGCTCAGCTAGGACGTTTGGGAGTTCGCCAGGAAAGACCTAAAGAGAGAGTTGAGAAGAACCAGAATGGGACATGAGAAGTCGTTTGCAGGCAGGATCAAGGAAAACCCTAAAGCTTTTTATAGGTATGTCAGAATAAAAGAATAACTGGAATCAGATTAGGGCCAGTCAAGGACAGTAGTGGGGTGTTGTGTGTGGAGTCCAATGAGATAAAAGAGGCGCTGGATGAATATATTTCGTCAGTATTCACACAGGAAAAAGACAATGTTGTCAAGGTGAATACTGAGATGCAGACTACTGGACTAGATGGGATTGAAGTTCACAAGGAGGACATGTTAGCAGTTCTGGAAAGTGTGACAATAAATAAGTCCCCTGGGCCAGATGGGATTTATCTGAGGATTCTCTGGGAAGCTAGGGATGAGATTGCAGACGCTTTGGCTTTTTATCTTTGTGTCATTATAGGAATAGTGCTAGAAGACTGGAGGATAGCAAATGTTGTCCCCTTGTTTAAGAAGGGAGTAGATACAACTCTGGTAATCATAGATCATTGAGCCTTATTTCAGTTATGGGTCAAGCATTGGAAAAGATTACAAGGGATAGGATTTATAATTATCTTGGAAGGAATAAGTTGAGTAGGGATACTCAACACAGTTTTGTGAAGGGTATGTTGTGCCTCACAAACCTTATTGAATTCTTTGAGAAGATGACCGAACAGATGAATGAGGGTAAAGCAGTTGATGTGGTGTATTTGGATTTTAGTAAAGCATTTGATAAGGTTTCCCACAGTAGGCTATTGCATAAAATATGGAGGCATGGGATTGAGGGTGATTTAGCAGTTTGGGTCAGTAACTGGCTAGCTGAAAGAAGACAGAGGGTGGTGGTTGATGGGAAATGCTCATCCTAGAGTTTAGTTACTAGTGGTGTACCACAAGGATCTGTTTTGGGGCCACTGCTGTTTGTCATTTTTGTAAATGACCTGGATGAGGATGTAGACGGATGGGTCAGTAAATTTGCGGATGGCATTAAAGTCAGTGGTGTTGTGGACAGTGTGGAAGGATATTGCAAGTTACAGAGGGACATAGATAAACTGCAGAACTGGCTGAGAGGTGACAAATGGAATTTAATGCAGAAAAGTGTGAGGTAATTCACTTTAGAAGGAGTAACAGGAATACAGAGTATAGGGCTAATGGTAAGATTCTTGGTAGCATAGATGAGCAGAGAGATTTCAGTGTCCGTGTACATCACTCCCTGAAAGTTGCCACCCAGGTTGATAGGGTTGTTAAGAAGGTGTACAGTGCGTTAGCTTTTATTGGTAGAAGGATTGAGTTTCAGAGCCAGGAGGTCAAGCTACAGCTGTACAAAACACTGGTATGGCCGCACTTGGAGTATTGAGTACAGTTCTGGTCACTGCATTATAGGAAGGATGGTAAGCTTTGGTAAGGGTTCAGACAAGATTTACTAGGATATTGCCTGGTGTGGAGGAAAGGTCTTATGAGGAAAGCTTGAGGGACTTGAGGCTGCTTTTGTTAGAGAGAAGAAGGTTAAGAGGTGACTGGATAGAGACATGCAAGAAGATCAGGGGTTAGATAGGGTGGACAGTAAGAACCTTTTTCCTCGGATGGTGATGGCTAGCAGAAGGGGCATAGCTTGAGGAGTGGTAGATATAGGACAGATGTCAGAGGTAGTTTCCTTACTCAGAGAGTAGGAGGGGCATGGAACACCCTGCCTACAGCAATAGTAGACTCACCAACTTTCAGGGCATTGAAATGATCATTGGATAAACATATGGATGATAATGGAATAGTGTAAGTTAGATGAACTTCAGATTGGTTTCACAGGTCAGCACAATATCAAGGCCGAAGGGCCTGCACTGCTCTGTAATGTTCTGTGTTCTATGTTCGATGAGAGGCATGAATAGAGTAAATAGACAAAGTGTTTTTTTGTGGGATGGGTGAATCCAGAACTAGAGGGCATAGATCTTGAGTGAGAAGATAAAGATTTAAAAGGGACCTCAGGGGCAATTTTTTCATGCTGAAGACGGTGCGTGTATGGAATGAGCTGCCAGAGGAAGTGGTGAAGGCAGGTACAATTACAACATTTAAAAGACATCTGGATGGGTATATGAATATGAAGGGTTTCGAGGGCCATGGGCCAAGTGCTGGCAAATGGGACTAGATTAATTTAGGATATCTGGTCGGCATGGATAAGATAGACCAAAGGGTCTGGTTCCATGCTGTACCTCTCTATGACTATTTGTACTGTGTGGCGGATAGTCCCTCAGCAAAATCCATTGTTTAACATCAAGACCAGTTTCTTAAATTGTCTCTGTGTAGGGCTGTTGTAAGATTTTCATAAGATCAAAAGTGATAGTGCCCCTATCTTTGAGCCAGGAGATCAGGGTCTGTTTCCCATCTGCTCCAGAGGTGTGTCATAACATCTCTGAGCGTGTTGCAATTTAAAAAAAATAAGATCAGCATGGGTTCTGGGTATGATTTGGGTGCATTCTCCTGCTAGCCATCTCTATGGGGCTGGCAATGGCCAAAAGGTCTTATCGTTGGACTGTTAATCCACAAGCCCTGGGGACCTGGGGTCAAAACCTGTCATGGTAAAAGTTGAATTCAATTGAGGTGGAAACAGAACTGGAATTAAGAGTCTACTGATGATTGTGTGGAAAAGCTCATCATGTTCACACTGTCCTTTATGAAAGGGAAATGCCATCCTTCCCTGCTCAGACGAGAAGACATTTCACTCCCAAGGATCCCAGATGTCCACCGATTTGGAACAGCATGCTTTTCACCCTCTGTCATCCAGACAGCATCCCCCCCCCCCCACCACCGCCCCTCCTCCATTCTCTGCTCCAAACACATTAAAGAGAGGGTCCCCCTTGTCCTCACCACCACCCCACTAGTCTTTACATCTAATATATCATTGTTAAATGCTTCTGCCAACTCCAACTGGCTCCCACCACCAAGAAGATCTTCCCTCCTCACCCCTCTCTGCCTTCTGCAAGGACCGTTCCCTTCGACAGTCCTTACTTGGCTCCACTCCCCCCACCAACTTCCCCTAACCTCCAGGCACCTTCCCCTGCAACCGTAAAAGATGAAAAACCTGCCGGCACTCCATCCAGGGCCCCAAACAGTCCTTCCAGGTGAGACAGAAGTTCACCTGCCTCTCCTCCAAACTAGTTGACTGTATTCTGTGCTCCCAATGTGATCTTCCTTACATTGGGGAGACTAAACGTAAACTTGGGGCACGTTTCACTGAGCATCTCAGCCGGGCCTGCAGGGGCTGATCTGACCTCCCAGTCACCACACATTTCAATTCCCCTTCCCACTTCCTTTCCAACATGACCATCCTCGGTCTCCTCCATTGCCACAGCGAATCAGGTCACAGGCTGGAGGAGTAATACCTCATCTTCCGCCTGGGCAGATTACAGCCCGGAGGGCTCAACATTTAGTTCTCCAATTTCAAATAACCTCTCTCCCCATTCCCCGACTCCCTTCCCAGCCCCTCCCCCTCCCTTCCATTCCTCTGACCAACCTTCCATCCAGCTACAGACTGGATTCATTCCTCCCGTCGACCAACCAGGTCGTACCTTCTACCTGTGTTCACCTATCCAGACCTCACCACCCTGCTCCGGTTCCCCCCTCCCCCCCCCTCCCCAAACCTTTCCCCATGCTCCCCTTACCCCCACCCCCAGTCCTGAAGAAGGGTTACACCCAAAACATTGACTTCTCCACCTCCTGATGCTGCCTGGCTTGCTGTGTTCTCCCAGCCTCCTGCTTGTCAGTCCCTGCCGACACATGACTCCAAACCCATGATAATGTGGTTGACTCCGAACTGCCCTGTGGGCCATTAAGAATGGTCAATAAATGCTGGCCTAGCCAGTGCTGCCAACATCCTGTGAATGAATTTTTTAAAAACGTTGGCTTGTAATTTGGGCAACATATTCAGTCAGCAATTGTCTGCATGAAACTGTGCGAGTTTCAGCAACATTTTTCTTAATTACCATAAAAGAGAATAATCAGAACAACTGACTGAGCTTTTGATCAGAAAAAAGGAAGCCTTAATGCTACAGTGTTCAAGGGTGGATTGTCAACATTTTTCTGAGCATAATAAGTTCTTCTAGATAGAAGAAAACTGTCAGCATGTACACGCACCACAATATCCTGAGGCAAGCACTGTCATGAGATTCAGAATAGAAGAACATTGGTTTTGATATTTAATTATAAGATCACAAGATGTTTTATATAATGAAGGAAGGAACTCTGGTGTATTTGATCTCAGCTTTGCACATTACCAGCTCTATCATCTTGATGCTGCAGCTCCAAGCTCTGTCTCAGAGAGGCCTCATGTGTAGATTTCAACTCTAACCCATCAACCTCTTTGTGAAGTGAAACTTATCTTTTGATTTCACCAACACTGAAATTGAATATTCATGGAAACCCTACAGGGTGGAAGCAGGCCATTCAGCCCATAGAGAGCACATCAACCCTCCAAAGAGCATCACAACCAAACCCACCCTCGACCACATCTCTGGAACCCTGCACATCCTAGGGCTAATCTACGAAGCCTGCTAATCTCTTGATACTATGAGCAACTTAGCATGGCCAACCCATCTAACCTACACATTGTTAGACTGTGGAAGGGAAACCCATTCAGTTACAGGGAGAATGTGCAAACCCCACATAGACAGTCACCCGAGGGTGGAATCAAACCTGGATCCTTGGTGCTGTGAGGCAGCAGTGCTATCCACTGAGCCACCTCTACCACCCCAATGCCTTTGTATGAACAGAAGAATTAGGAGAAGGTATGAGCCATTGAGCCTAGCTCCCAGCAATCAATATGATCATGGCTGGGCTGACTGCCATTTTCCTACCAGTCTGCCACAACCATTATCTCCATTGTCAATCTGAATTCTGTCTAGCTGAGCCATGAATATTACCAAAGGTTCAATAGCCACTGCTTTCTGTAGAAGGTAGTTCCAAAGATGGATGACCACCTGACAGAAGAAATCCCTGCTCATGTATAAAGTTACCATTACAAAAATGTGGTTGTAGGGTGGTGATGACTGGGAATTAAATATCCAAGGGTATCAGGTTATGAGGAAGGAAAGGGAGGTGGGAACGTGCTCTTAATTAAGGATGGGATTAGGGTGGCAGTGAGAAACGATATAGAATCGAAGGAGCAAAACGTTGAATCCATTTGGGTGAAGATCAAAAATAGTAAGGAGAAGAGGTTCCTGATGGGAGTAGTCTATAGGCCACCCAGTAATGATGTTACAGTGGCACAGGCGATCAATCAAGAAATATCTGACGCATGTAAGAATGGGGGACTTTAACATGCACATTGATTGGCCGAATCAAATCGGTAGAGGCAGTCTTGAAGAGGAATTCATAGAACTCATCCATGATAATTTTCTTGAACAGCATGTTACCAAACCTACAAGGAAGCGTGCAATCTTAAATTTGGTCCTGTGTAATGAGACAGGTAAAATTAATGATCTCATAGTTAAGAATCCTCTCGGAAAGAGTGATCACAAAATGGTTGAATTTCAGATACAAAGGGAGGGTGAAATAGTATCATCCAAAACCAGGATGTTATGCTTAAACAAGGGAGACTAAAGTGGGGTGAGGAAGGTGTTGGCTAAATTACACTGGGAACACAAGTAACATGGTGGAACAGTTGAGAAACAGTGGAGGACTTCCAAAGAGATTTTTTCACAGTGCTTCCAGTCAAAAGCAAGGATAGCAAGGGTAGAAAGAGCCAGCCTTGGATAACCAAGGAAAGAAAGGAAGGCATCTAATCAAAAGCTCAGGCTTACAAAGTAGCCAAGAGTAGTGGGAAACAGGAAGATTGGGAAAACTTTAAAAAGCAACAAAAAAACCACAAAGCAAGCAATAAAAAAAGATAGGTTATGAATGCACAGAATATGAAAACAGGTAGGAAAAGTCATTATAAATATATAAAACTGAAAAGGGTGGCTGAAGTGGACATAAGTCCCTTGCAGGATGGGAAAGAGGAGTTAATATTGGGTAATTCTGAAACTGCCAAGGCCTTGAATAACAATTTTGTGTCAGTCTTCACAGTGTCTAACATGCCAAAGAATAATGCTAAGGATACAATGGGAGCTGAGGACCTCAATGCAATTGTTATTATTAAAGGGATAGTGTTGAGCAAATTTGAGGGTCTAAAGATTGACATGTCCCCTGGTCCTGATGGAATGCATCCCAGGGTGCTGAAAGAATTAGTGGAGGTTACAGTAGATGTGTAATTTACCAAAATTTACTGGACTGTGGGCAGGCCCCAGTGGACTGGAAGACAGCAAATGTCTTACTGCTGTTTAAAAAGGGGTGCAGGCAAAAGGCAGGTAACAATAGGCCAGTTAGCTTAACATCTGTAGCTGGGAAAATGCTGGACGCTATCATTAAAGAAGAAATAGTAAGACTTCTGGATGGAAAGGATTCCATCAGGCAGACACAGCATGGATTCAGGAAGGGAAGGGCATGTTTGACAAACTTATTGGAGATCTTTCAGAATTTAACAAGTCTGGTGAATGGAGGGAAACAGTGGATGTTGTATACTTGGATTTCCAGAAGGTATTCGATAAGGTGCAGCATAAAAGACTCATCTATAAGACAAGAATGCATAGGGTTGCGGGAAATGTCCCAACATGGATAGAGGACTGGTTAACCAATAGAAAGCAGAGAGTTGGATGAATGGGTGTTTCTCTGGTTGGAGATCCATGGTGAGCGGGGGGCTGCAGGGGTCGCTGTTGGGCCTACAACTGCTCATGTTATATATAAATGATTTGGAAGAGGAGACCAAGTGTAACCTATCAAGTTTTCTGATGACACTTAACTTAATGGAAAGGCAAACTATACAGAGGATGTGGAGGGTCTACAGAGAGATTTAGATAGGTTAAATGGGTGGGCATGGGTTGGGTTAATAAATGTGAGGTTATCCATTTTCACAGTAAAAATAGGTCAGAGTATTCTTTAAATGGTGAAAGATTGCAGCATGCTGCTGTGCAGAGGGACTGAGGAGTGCTTATACATGAATCACTAAAAGTTGATTTGCAGGTGCAACAAGCAATCAGGAAGGCAAACGGAATAGAATCATAGAGTCATGGAGATATACAGCACGGAAACAGACCCTTCGGTCCAACTCATCCATGCTGACCAGATATCCCAACCCACTCTTGTCCCACCTACTATATCCCTCCAAACCCTTCCTATTCATATACACATCCAGATGCTTTTTAAATGTTGCAGTTGTACTAGCCTCCTCCACTTCTTCTGGCAGCTTATTTCATACACATACCACCCTCTCTTTTATATCTTTCCCCTCTCACCCTAAACATATGCCCTCTAGTTCTGGACTCCCCCATCCCAGGGAAAAGAACTTGACCATTTACCCTATCAATGCCCCTCATGATTTTATAAACCTCTATAAGATCGCCCCTCAGCCTCCGATGCTCCAGGGATAACAGCCCCAGCCTATTCAACTTCTCCCTATAGCTCAAATCCTCCAACCCTGGCAACATCCTTGTAAATCATTTCTGAACCCTTTCAAGTTTCACAACATCTTTCCAATAGGAAGGAGACCAGAATTGCATGCAATATTCCAAAAGTGGCGTAATCAATGTCCTGTACAGTTGCAACATGACCTCCCAACTCCCGTACTCAATACTCTGAATAGTGAAGGAAAGCATATCAAACACCTTCTTCACTATCTTTCTACCTACAACTCTACTTTCAAGGAGCTATGAACCTGCACTCCAAGGTCTCTTTGTTCAGCAACACTGCCAAGAACCTTACCATTGAGTGTATAAGTCCTGCTAAGATTTGCTTTCCCAAAATGCAGTACCTCACATTTATCGAAATTAAACTCCATCTGCCTCTTCTCAGCCCATTGGCCGATCTGATCAAGATCCCATTGTAATTTGAAGTAACCTTCTTCCCTGTCCACGACACCTCCAATTTTGGTGTCATCTGCAAACTTACTAACTATACCTGTTATGCTCACACCAAAATCATTTATGTAAATGACAAAATATTGGCTTTCATTGCTAGAGGGATTGAATATAAGAGCAGGGATGTTCTATTGCCATTGTACAAGGTGTTGGTGAGGCTGCATCTGGAGTGTTGTGCGCAGTTCTGGTATTCTTATTTGAGAAAGGATACACTGGCTTTGGAGGTGGTGCAGAGGAGGTTCACCAGGTTGATTCCGGAGATGAGGGGGTTACCCTATGAGGAGAAGTTGAGCCGCCTGAGACAGTACTCGCTAGAACTTAGAAGAATGAGAGGGGTTCTTATAGAAACCTATAAAATTATGAAATGGAGGGATAAGATAGAGGCAGGCAAGTTGTTTCCACTGTGGGTGAGACTAGGACTAGGGGACATAGCATCAAGATTAGGGGGAGTAGATTTAGGACGGCGATGAGGAGGAACTGCTTTTCCCAAAGAGTAGTGAATCTAAGGAATTCTCTGCCCAAGGAAGCAGTAGAGGCAGCTTCATTAAGTATATGCAAGACACAGTTGGATGGGTTTTTGCGTGGTCAGGGAATTAAGGGTTATGAGGATAATGCAGGTAGGAGGAGCTGAGATGATGGATAGATCAGCCATGATCTTAATGAATGGTGGAGAAACTTGAAAGGGTTCAGAAAAGATCTACAAAGATGTTGCCAGGGTTAGAGGATTTGAGCTACAGGGAGAGGCTGAACAGGCTGGGGCTGTTTTCCCTGGAGCGTTGGAGGCTGAGGGGTGACCTTATAGAGGTTTACAAAATTATGAGGGGCATTGATAAGATAAATAGGCAAAGTCTTTTCCCTGGGGTCAGGGAATCCAGAACTAGAGGGCATAGGTTTAGGGTGAGAGAGGAAAGATATAAAAGAGACCTAAGGGGCAACTTTTTCACACAGAGGGTGGTGCGTGTATGGAATGAGCTGCCAGAGGAAGTGGTGGAGGCTGGTATAATTGCAACATTTAAGAGGCATTTGGATGGGTATATGAATAGGAAGGGTTTGGAGGATACAGGCTGGGTGCTGGCAGGTGGGACTAGATTGGGTTGGGATATCTGGTTGGCATGGACGCTTGGACCGAAGGGTCTGTTTCCATGCTGTACATCTTTATGACTCTATTACTATGAACCTATGAAAATGTTTAACTTTAGTGGGTAAACTTTTTAAGTCATGCATCTTGGTTATTCTCCCACAAGTGGCAAGGTTCTCTTAACACCTACCCAGTTAACCCTCTCAAAAACTTGTATCTTCTATCATTCCTCAAAACTCCATAGGTGTGGGAGCAATCTGTTCATCCTTCTTTCATGAAACAATGCCTTGATTCCTGGAAATAACCTTCTTTTGTGTGTTTCCAAAATATTGCGCAGTACTCAATCGGTGCATCTTAAAAATATCCTGTGCAAATGTAGCAAGGTTTTTTTTTCCTTGTAATAAAGGCCAATATTTCAATTTCCTTCCTAATATCTTGCAACATCTTCATGAATGGCAAGTAACATTGACACAACACAAGTTCTGAGCATTCCCATCTCCAGCGAGAGAGAATGTAACTGTTTCTGTTTAACATTCAATGACATTGTTGTCATGAAATGCCTCACTGATCAGGAACTGATCTGGACCACTGTATAAATATTCTGGTGGCCGCACCAGGGGAGAAGCCAGGAACTCTGCTGTGAGTAACTTATCTTCTGCCTCCCTGATTCCATCTGCAAGGCCCAACTCAGGAATGTGGTGGAATACTCCCCGCTTGCCTGGATGAGTGCAGCTCCAGCAATGTTCAAGAAGCTTGGCACCATCCAGGACAAAGCAGCCCACTTGATTGATGTCCCATCTCTCACCTTCAGCATTCATTATCAGCAATGTGTACTGCCTGCAAGATGCACTGTCGTAGCTCACTCTGGTTCCTTTGGTGACACCTTCCAAACCTATGACCTCCACCACTAGGGGAATAGGACTAGGTTAAGCCATAGGACAGCCACCAGTTTTAAATGCTGCTCCATGCTGCACAGTATCCTGACCTGGAACTGTATCACCACTCCTTCAGTTTCTGGAACTCCTCTCCAAACAATACTTTTGGCATAAAACTTACCCCACATGACTTGAGACAAAAACTTTACACCACGATCTCCAGGGCAGTTAAGAATGGGCAATAAATACTGTCATAGTGTCTGGAATCCACACCTCTCTTTGGGTGGCTCAGTGGTTAGTACTGCTGCCTCACAGTGCCAGGCACCTGGGTTCAATTCCAACCTCGGGCGACTATGTGTGTGGAGTTTGCCTGTTCTCCCTGTATCTGCGTGGGTTTCCTCTGGGTGCTGCAGTTTCCTCCAAGGGTTCAAAATATGCAGGTTAGAGGACTGGCCATACTAAGTTGCCCATCGTGTCCAGGGATGTGCAGCTAAGGTGTGTTAGCTGTGGGAAATGCAGGGTTACAGGGAGGTGTGTCTTGGTGAATTGATCTTTGGAGACTTGGAACGGGCTGAGTGGTCTGCTTCCACACTGTAGGGATTCTATGACTACTAAAAACTCATAGATATGTCTGCGCCTGAGCATTCTGCAGTTACTCTCCGTCTAAGTAATAACCTGGGCTTCTGTTGTTGCTGAAGTGTACTGTCTCATATTTTGGGAGTGTGTTGCTGGAAAAGCACAGCAGGGCAGACAGCATCTGAGGAGCAGGAAATTCAACGTTTCGGGCATAAGCCCTTCCTGATGAAGTGATGTGGTCCTCACTTTCTCCTGTCTCATATTTTGTCACATTATACCCCATCTGCAAATTCTTTGCCAACCCAGTTAATGTATCGATATCCCTTTGTGGGCACTTTCAGTTTGCCAGTTTCTTGCCTTTAAGCCCCTTTAATCTCCTTGTTTGTGAGCTTCCATAGCCTCAGGTGATTAATCTTCCTTCGGGAATTAATCAAACATCTGTCACCAGAACATATCTGGAAGATCTGCCTTGTTCATGTGTAATGTCTGGATCACAGCTCATATGTTTGCCATGGACTAGTGTATTGTCAATATCATTGATTTTCTCTGCAAGAGTTCTTCCTGGTCTTATTCGCCTTAACACAGTAAATCACTGTCAGATATGCATTTACTAGGCGCTCCCTGGTACATGGCCTTGACCATTATTTGTAGGTTGTTGCTCGCAATAGCAACATATAACACACTATGAAATTGCAAACTGGTGGATATTTTTCAGAACAAAATTAGGGTTATCTAGTGCAGGGTTATCGAATGAGGTGGCGTTTTTGGCAAAGTGATATTGATGCAATTGAACTTCTTTAAAATGTTAAAAATCACACAACACCAGGTTATAGTCCAACAGGTTTAATTGGAAGCACACTAACTTTCGGAGCGACGCTCCTTCATCAGACAATCACCTGATTTGTGCGATTTTTAGCTTTGTACACCCCAGTCCAACACCGGCATCTCCAAATCATTCTTTAAAATGGGCTGACTAGGTCAGGTGAGTTGAGAATTATTTGCAGATGTACAAGTTATTTCATTTGTGTACAAATGCAAATGGCAAATGCTTAGTAAACATAATAAAAAGCCTGTAAAATTTTATATGTATTTTATATATATATATATAAACTGAAGCCTTTACAGAATAAAGTCCAAAGGAATGTTTTCCAAAAGCAAATATATAAACGTTCTTCTAGCACTACCTGTTATCTTGGAAAACAGAAGTCTTCATTATAATGTTGCTGCTTCCCCGAATATGTAACATGTAAGCAGAAAAGATAAATGAGTGTTCCGTGGGCTAATCCTGTTGCCTACCTTAGCACGAAGGTACCATTTTTTATTGCCTAATTATTGAATGCTATTCTATTGTAAAATGTAGCAACTGGACCAGAACCACCTGACAGCAATTTAACTGTTACCTCCGTGCAAAGGGCTAATGAAGGTTAGGAATGAATGATTGTGTTGGCACGTGTTTGTATAAGTGTAGTCAAGTGACAGAAAAAATATCACTGAGATTAGAATCCAATGTCAGTCAGAAAAGCACTACCCTTTACTCTTCTAAAAATTTCAAGTGGTCAGGTGCTCTGTTTTTGCTTAAATGCTGTCTCTGTGTGACATTTTGGAGACTCCCCTGAGTTATAAAACAGAAAATTAAGTCTTAGGTTATGATGTTGTGAAGCAGAAAGTTAGTCCGTCATTAAGCGGCAAAAGGCTTCAGAAAATGCTTGTGGGAAACACAGTATTATCTCAAAGCTATGGGCTGGTTAATGTTTTAGGTGAGGATCTCTCAACACTTGAATAATGAAACGGATTTTGCTTTATTTTTCCAGTTGCTGACCAACCTGTTGTGCATTTTCAAGTTTCAGAGTTGCAGAATAAGCTGTTTTTCTTTATTTGAGAATTCAATTATTTTCAGTGCAAGTTACTCAAGTAAAATCAGCAAACGTCTGTGAAGTATATTACCACATGACATAACTGGACAACTTTCATATCTATGACTTGTGACATACTTTGGTAGCACACAGCAAGGAATGAGAATTGTGCCTTATCGACCATGTACACATTGGTGACATTGAGAAAACTATGAATGAATTGTTTAGAAAATCACAGAAGAATATATTTACTTGAGAATTCTCTGTTCTTATTAAATCATTTTGATTAAATCAGTTCAAATAAGCCTGCTAAATATTTAATAGATGTGTGTTCCTTTTAGCTTGTTTTGGTCCTGCGTAAATAAAAGTGTACTGTTTTAGGGAGATTCCATTGTGCATTTTAAAACCTTGCTAATGTTTTTGCACCCTGTGTCAGAACTAGTGTCAACAGTGAATGAAGCCATTGAAAGTCCATAATTGGTGGACTGGTGTTTAGGATTTGTTCTGCATTGCCTGTTTCTCATAACCACCTAAAAATTAGTTGCTGTGGTGAACCAGTGAAACATATTTTCTCACTTGGAAAGGAGGGTACATTGGGGAAAGAGTCAATCTTTCTTCTCCTGGTTAGTATAGAGAAAAGGTCAGGAATGTATTAAGAGGTGGGGCCTCAACTAGTTACAGGATGAGTAAAGTGAATGTGCAGTAGCCAGATTTGAGGATGACTCAAAAATATGTGGGAGAAATATTTTCACTTCAAGGGTTGGGAATCTTTGCCACTCTCCTCCTCAGACCTCTCCTCCTCTGCATGCCCCATTGCTAAATATATTTAAACCTGGGACTGAGATATTTTTGGAGCTGCACTTTCTGAGGATGGGGCAGTCTCACACAGATCACCGCTCCATCCTGTGTCATTTACGAAAGTGAGTTCCACATTTCTGATAGGAGATTCCAGTCAGGCCTCCCTCAAAAATGTGGAGGCATACTTCGTTCTGAGAGTTCTTTTGGAGTGCATTACCTAAGGACTCAGCCTTGACAATCCTCTGTGGTAAAGTTTTTCACAGATTCACGACCTTCTGACCAAAGGAATTACTTGGCATCTCTGTCTTAAATTTGTCACCCCTTTCATTCTGAGATTATGCCCTCTGATTCAAGACTCACCGACACCAACGTGTCTGCGTTTACCTTGTGACATAAATTGAAATGTAATCTAGAAACATCATTAGTTCATGTTACTGCCATGATGAAAATGATTAATCAAAAATAAGTAAGCTCTTGAATGCCAAGGAGCTCAAAGCTTACGGGGAAAAAGTGGGGAAATGGGTTTGTAAAACCTATCCTCCATGATTGAATGGCGGAATAGACTCGCTGGGCTGAAAGGTCTAATTTCTGTTCCTATGTCTTATAGTCTTAAGATTGGTAGATGGCGTGCCAATCAAGGACATTGCTCTGATGGATGGTGGTTAAGCTTCTTGAGGTTTATTGAAGCTACACACATCCAGGCAAGTGAAAGATTCATCACATTCCTGATTTGTAGGCAGTGGAGAGGCTTTGACTTGAGCTGGGTTACTCAGCACAGACTCCCAACCTTTGACCTACTCTTGTAGCCACAGTATGTAGATGCCTGGACCAGTTCAGTTTCTGGTTAACAGTAACCGCTGGGATGCTGATTGTGGGGAATTTCGCAATAGTAATGGTGCTGGATGTAAAGTGCAGATAGTTGGACTCTTTCTTGTTGCTGATAGTAAGGTATGTGTGGCACAAATGTTAATCTGCACTTATCAGCCCAAGACTGATGGTGGGTATGTCTTGCTACATATGGACCCAGACTACCTTTGTATCTGAGGAGTTGTGAATGGGGATGAACATTTTGCAATCATCAGCAAACATCTGAGTTATGACATTATGATTGAAGGAAGGCCATTGGAGCAATTGAAGATGTTAGAGCCTACAAAAAAAGTATACAAATGTACTTTGGTTAGCTCAGTTGGCTGGATGGCTGGTTTGCAATGCAGAGTGATGCCAACAGTGTGGGTTCAATTCCTGCACTGGCTGAGTTTACTACAAAGGAGTCTCCTCCTCAATCTCTCCCCTCATCTGAGGTGTGCTGATGCTCAGATTAAACAGCCATCAGTCATCTCTCTCTGTTTCTAATGAGAGCAACATGTTTGCTCCACTAAGACTGTGGTGACTTTATCTTGAGGGTGCATTGGTTAAGTACATACCTCTGAGGCAGGAGGTCCAGGTTCAAGTCCCACATAGCTCCAAAGATATCATAACATCTCTGAACAGATTAATAATGTAATGTTTATAAACACAGGTTGCCTAACTGCTAGTTAATCTGAAGATTCAATAAGACCAATACCAGCAGTCAATCTAAGGATACCAAATGTACTGTGTTCATAAAGAAATACTGATTTTACGCATATTTGCATTTTAACATTGTGCATTGTGTGGTCTATTGAACCTAATCTTTTAAACCCTCTATCTTCAGAGGTTTTGACTTTGAGTCTGATATTTTGTGTTCAAGATGTTCAGCTCAGCACCATTCACTACTGTTATGAAGATGTGGGTGTACTGTACCTTTAAAAGAGTAAAAACTAGCAGTGACAGCACCAAGTGCTCTCAATAAGATACAATTCAACATGTGCTCCAGCTACTGAGGTAACTAGTTACCTGGAAACAACAAAACAGATTCAAATTTGGCCAATCAATTTCAATTATATCCCCAAAAAATACCAAACTCCAATCAAGTTTGAATTGAGTATATTAACAAAAGTCAATGACACAATCTGATGCTTTGGGGTGTAAGATCAGGGAAAATTGAACAGTTGGGAGGAGAACTGCCACCAGACCAACAGCTGTAGACTGCTAGTCAGGACTCTCTGAGAGGTACCTGTCTAGAGAAGGTGTTTGCACAGAGAAAAACCTCAACATTGACCTGGGGAACCAATCTACTGACGAAGATGAAGAGAAGATTCAGCCGCTGGCTGGTTTTTAAATTCTTAATTGGGAGGTTTATTGGACTAGTATTATGGAAGGGGAGGTAACCATAGGTTAAAGAAAGGAGGTGTAAATAGTTGTGAGTTAATTACTGTTTGTTTAACTTTCAAGAAATAAAGTTGTTAATGTTTGTGAAAAGATTTGTAGCTCGGGTGCTCGTTGTTATGGTTCTGTTCGCCGAGCTGGGAATTTGTGTCTAGGTGACATCCTCAGTGCTTGGGAGCCTCCTGTGAAGTGCTTCTGTGATCTTTCCTCCAGCATTTCTAGTGTTGTTTGAATCTGCTGCTTCCGGTTGTCAGTTCCAGCTGTCCGTTGCAGTGGCTGGTATATTGGGTCCAGGTCGATGTGCTTATTGTTTGAATCTGTGGATGAGTGCCATGCCTCTAGGAATTCCCTGGCTGTTCTCGGTTTGGCTTGTCCTATAATAGTAGTGTTGTCCCAGTCGAATTCATGTTGCTTGTCATCTGCGTGTGTGGCTACTAAGGATAGCTGGTCGTGTCGTTTCGTGGCTAGTTGGTGTTCATGGATGCGGACCGTTAGCTGTCTTCCTGTTTGTCCTATGTAATGTTTTGTGCAGTCCTTGCATGGGATTTTGTACACTACATTGGTTTACATAGGACAAACAGGAAGACAGCTAACGGTCCGCATCCATGAACACCAACTAGCCACGAAACGACACGACCAGCTATCCTTAGTAGCCACACATGCAGATGACAAGCAACATGAATTCGACTGGGACAACACTACTATTATAGGACAAGCCAAACAGAGAACAGCCAGGGAATTCCTAGAGGCATGGCACTCATCCACAGATTCAAACAATAAACACATCGACCTGGACCCAATATACCAGCCACTGCAACGGACAGCTGGAACTGACAACCAGAAGCGGCAGATTCAAACCACTACAATGCCGGAGGAAAGATCACAGAAGCGCTTCACAGGAGGCTCCCAAGCACTGAGGATGTCACCGAGACAGGGGACGAAACGTCTGGAACACAAATTCCCAGCTCAGCGAACAGAACCACAACAAAGTTGTTAATTTTTACTTTAAGTAGTTCTTGGCCTCCCAAATTTTCACAGATTACTGCACGGGATAAATCTTTTCTGTGTTGCTGGTTTTAAATTAAACAGGAGAGTTGACTCAGTGTCGTAACAGTTTTTGGGGGCTCGAGTCTGTGCTTTGAACTGGTTTAGACAAATTTGAATAGATTTGGGGGTACGAAAATTCCCAGTGGATTTAAACACTTGCAGGTTAGTGTAAGTGAGACAATTTGTTTAATTTCACTGACTTGTGGGTGATTAAATTAAAAGTGAGAGAAATGGTTCTTAAAATTGCTAAAGAGGTTCTGGGATTTGAAGATGATTCTCAAATTTGCCAAGAAAGCTTAGAAGGAAATAAAAAGGGCATAATTTTATAATTTGCAAATCAGTTTGTTTTGGGTTTAACCAGGGACAAAAGTGAAGCTGAAATTGTAAGGGAGTTACTCAAACACTCAGGTGTGTCAGAGAAACAGAAAAGTGAAGTAGAGATAGTAAAACCTAAATTACAATTAAGGAAAATGGAGTTAGAAGATAAAAAAAGAGAGAGGGAGAGGGAAGGAGAAAGAGAGAGAGAAGTGTGAGAGAGAGGGGATAAAAAGAGAGAGAGAAGCTTCTTAGCTGAACAAAGAAAGAGAGAAGGAAGGGACAGACCAAAAGAGAGAATTTGAACTTGACAAGTTGCAGCGTAGTCAGAAAAGTCAAGTTAACAGGTTGGAAATTAAAAGAGAAGGTAGTGATCTATACAATTGGGTCAAAACTCTGCCACATTTTGTTGAGAAAGATGTTGAAGCCTTCATTATTTCATTTGAAAAAGTGGCCATGCAGATCAAGTGGTCCGAGGATATATGGGTAATGCTAGTTCAGACTAAACTGGTAGGCAGAGCTAGTGAGGTATTTGCCTCATTGTCAGATGAGGTGTCAAGTGATTATGAAGAGGTCAAACAGGCTATTTCATGCTTATGAATTGGTACCAGAAACACATGGACAGCAGTTCAGTAACACAAAAAAGGAACCAGGACAGACTTATGTTGAATTTGAAAGAATTAAATGTTGTCATTTTGACTGATGGGTGCATGCTTTGAAAATAGATAGGATGTTTGAGGCACTAAGAGAGATTATTTTGCTGGAGGAGTTTAAAAACTAACTTCACGTGCAGGAACAGAAAGTTCAGGAAGTGAGAAGGGCAGCAGAGTTAGCAAATGAGGACGTGTTGGTGCATAAGACAAACTTCCGGACAGAATTTCATCCTGTGAGGGACAGAAGTTGGGAGAAAGGGAGATCCTACACTACGAAATCAAGAGTCAAGCGCACTGGCAACATTTTACCACGGGATAAAAAAGAAGCCCAAGAGGGTGGACAGGAGGTGAAAGGCCTCAGGGCGTATTCTCTGTAATGGAGTGGGACACAGAAAATGACAGTGCCGGTGGTTTCAGAAGGGCTCTGAGAAAAGGTGCTTTCACTGCCAGAGGTGGGACATGTGCAAACACAGTGATGGTCGTTAAAGAAAGGCACTGTGGGAAAAAATGTGGTAAAAGAAGCTCAGCCAGTGGCATTAGTGAAAGTAGTAAAGGAGACTCCAATAAGAGCTGAAAATGTGTTGCTGGAAAAGCACTGCAGGTCAGGCAGCATCCAAGGACCAGGAGAATTGACGTTTCGGGCATGAGCCCTTCTTCAGGAAGAAGGGCTCATGCCCGAAACGTCGATTCTCCTGCTCCTTGGATGCTGCCTGACCTGCTGCGCTTTTCCAGCAACACATTTTCAGCTCTGATCTCCAGCATCTGCAGTCCTCACTTTCTCCTCGAAGACTCCAATAAGAGCCGAGGAGCTACAGGAGAGTGCACAGCCTAGGCAGGGGTTGGTATGGAGTTAGTACCTGATCTCTACGATGAATCTGCCTCTGTGGGTAAAGTCTACCGAGAAAGAACAGGGGGAGAGGACAAGAAGTTATAACTTTGAGATATACAGGATCGAACCAGTCACTGATAGTAAGAGATGAGCAAATACGCACTCTTTCTGATCTGTTATCTCAGAGGGTGGTAATTTGTGGGATAGATGGACAGAAATTTAGCATTCCCCTATGTAAGATCAGGTTGGAGTGCCAACTCAAGACTGGGTAAGTTACAGTGGGAATGATTGACAGAGTGTCAGTTCCAGGAATTCAGTTTGTTGTTGGGAATGATTTGGCAGGATCCAAGGTGGGAGTGACACACCTTATTGGAGAGAAGCCCAAGGAAGACCAAGAAACCGAGGAGTTAAAACAGAAATAACCTGGTATTTTCCCAGACTGTGTGGTAACTAGATCACACTATCATCAGTCACAGCACAAAGCAAAAACTAAATAGAAAGATGAAGGAGTTGAGGTTCAGTTAGCAGACAGCCTGGTTGATGTAATGGTGCAGGAAAAACCTGAACAGGCAGAGGATCAGATAGAAGTGTTGAGTCCTGAAAGGCTAAGGGATTTGCAACAACAAGACAAGATGATAGAAGATAAATATGTGGATGCATACTCTCAAAAGGATGCAGAGAATATTCAGGAGAGTTATTATCTGAAAGATAGAATCCTAAGATGGAAATGGAGACCCCGGCAGGTAGAGGACAAATGGGCCGAAATGCACCAGATTTTGTTATTGGTAACATACAGACAGGAGGTGTTATGGGTAGCACATGAACTACCTGTAGGAAGTTACCTAGGGGTTCAAAAGACTCAGGCTAAGGTACAAAAAAATTTTATTGGCCTGGAATGCACAGGGATGTGGTTAACTTTTGCCGGACATGTCATGCATGCCAAATGGTAGGTCAGTCACGGGCGGTAATAAAACCAGCCCCTTTGTTGCCAATTCCCGCATTTGAAGAACCTTTCACACGGGTTATAATTGATTGTGTAGGCCCCCTCCCGCGAACTAAAAGTAGGAACCAGTCTTTGTTAACCATAATGGATGTGTCTACCAGATTTCCAGAGTCAATCCCATTACAGAGTACCAAAGCAAAAAGGGTGGTAGAGGAGTTAGTAGCTTTCTTCATACAGTATGGGCTACCCAGAGAGATTCAGTCAGACCAAGGGTCAAATTTTATTGCTAGGCTGTTTAAGGAGGTTATTAATAGCTTAGGTATACAGCACTTTATATCCAGTGAGTATTATATCCAGTGAGTATCAGCTTGAATCCCAGGGAGCTTTTGAAATGTGGTATCAGACCTTGAAGACCATGTTGAGAGCATACTGTCAGGGTCACCCTAATGATTGGGATAAAGGTATCCCATTCGTATTGTTTGCCATTAGAGATGCCCCAGATGAATCTACTCAGTTTACCCCCTTTGGGATAATATTCTGGCATGAAGTGAGAGGCCCTTTGAAATTAATTAAAGAAAAATTGACAGGACCAAAATTGGAGATCTCACACTTAGATTATGTATCGAAAGTGAGGGAGATATTAAATAGAGTAGGTGAGTTAGCTGAACAGCACCTAAAGAGGGCACAGTATAGAATGAAACATGTGGCAGATAAAAATTCTGAGACTCAAACGTTTTCCTGAGGGGATAACAATCTGCTTACATTCTTAGAATGCTTTGAAGACAAGAATATGAGATTATTTCATTGGAGTCTTATGTTATAGACTTTTAATTTAAAAATCATACATGTTGCAGGTCAGAAGAATGTAATTGCAGACACGTTACCAAGGATTTAATGGACAGAGTTTAGATGAGATTTGTCTTTATGTAATGATTTTTTAATATATTATATATAGATAAAAGGGAAGAAGTTAATGTGAACTTATATTAAAGTAATCTTAATGTTAGGATAATGTGTTTCAAAAGTAGAGAAAAAATGAAGCCATCTTTTTCCGATGATGGTTCATTTTTCTTAAGAGGAGGTGTAATGAAAATATGGGTGTACTATATATTGAAGAGAGTTAAAGCGAGCAGTGATAGCATGAAGTGTTCGAAATAAGATACAATGTCACACGTGCTCCAGCTGGTTGCATGGAAATGACAAAACAGGTTTGAATTTGGCCATTCAGTTTAAATTATACCCTGAAAAAATACTACATTTCAATCCAGTTTGAAGTGAGTACATTGACAATCTTAAAAACCAATGACTCAATCCGATGCTTTGGGATGTAAGACCAGGAAAAATTGAACAGTTGGGTGGAGAACTGCCAAATGCTGTAGACTGCTAGTCAGAACTCTCTGAGAGGTACCTGTCCAGAGAAGGAGTTTGCACAGGAAAAAACCTCAACACTGACCTGGAGAGCCAAACTACCGACAAAGATAAAGAGAAGATTCGGCCACTGGCTGGTTTTAAAATTTGAATTTTCCTGTAAATCTTAATTGGGAGTTTTATCAGACTAGTGTTATAGAATGGAAGGTAAAGATACATTAGAGAAAGGAGGTGTAAATAATTGTGAGTTAATTATCGTCTGTTATACTTCAAGAAATAAAGTTGTTAATTTTTAATTTAAATAGTTCTTGGCCTGTTGAATTTTCACAGATTACTGCAAGGGAGAAATCTTTTCTGTGTTGTTGGTTTAAATTAAGCAGGAGGGTTTACCCCATGTCATAACACTACGCATCCATAGAATCCCCAAAAGTGTGGAAACAGGTCCTTTAGCTCAACAAGTCCACACCGACTCTCTGAAGGTAATCCACCCAGACCCATTCTCCTACCCCATTATCCTATATTTACTCCCAACTAATGCACTAACCTGCACATCCCTGAATACTACGGGCAATTTAGCACAGCCAATTCACCTAACTTGCACATCTTTGGACTGTGGGAGGAAACCGGAACACCTGGAGGAAACCCACGCAGACATGCGAAGAATGTGCAAACTCCACACAGACAGTGGTCCTCGGATGCTGCTTCACCTACTGTGCTTTCTCCAGCTCCACATTTTATCAAATCTGGATCCATATGTTACAAGACTAGCACACCACCAGTCTTGGACTGATAAGTACAGATTAACATTTGAACCACACATTGTCAGGTCATGACTATCACCAACAAGAAAGAACCTGAGAAGTTCACCTTGAGGACTTAAGTGCAGAACTGAATGTTGACACTGCAGTGCAGGGATGGGGGCATTAAACACTGTCAAAAGACTCATCTTTCACTTGAGATGTTAAACTGACACCACATTATCCCCTCATGTGGCTGTAAACATCTCATTGAAATAGTTCTGTGGCTGGCACAGTGGTTCAGTGGTTAGCACTGCTGCCTCACAGTGCCAGTGACATGGGTTCAATTCCAGCCTCAAGCGATTGCCTGTGTGGCATTTGCACGTTCTCCCCGTGTCTGTGTGGGTTTGCCCCGGGTGTTCCGGTTTCTTCCCACAGTCCAAAGATGTGCAGATTAGGTGAATTGGCCGTGTTAAATTTCCCATAGTGTTCAGGGATGTGTAGGTTAGGTGCATTAGTCAAGGGATATGTGGAGTGATAGGGTAGGGGAATGGATCTGGGTGACATACTCTTCACAGGGTCAGTTTGGACTTGTTTGGCCAAATGGCCCATTTCCACACTGTAGGGATTCTATGAGCTCAAAGAAGGACCAATGAATTCCCTGGTGTGCTGGTATTTGCCGCTCAACCAATATGAGGAAAAGAGACTGTGTTGTTCTGGATGTAGGTTCGCTCGCTGAGCTGGAAGCTTCATTTTCAGATGTTTCGTCACCATATTAGGTAACACCATCAGTAGGCCTCCTGTGAAGCACTGGTGGTATAGCCTGCTTTTTATTTATGTGTTTAGGTTTCCTTGGGTTGGTGATGTCATTTCCTGTGGTGATGCCATTTCCTGTTCATTTTTTTCAGGGGGTGCTAATGGGATCCAAGTCTCTTGTTTGTTTATAGAGTTACAGTTGGAGTGCCATTCTTGTAGGAATTCTCGCGCATGCCTCTATTCGGCTTGTCCTAGGATGGATATGTTGTCTCACTCAAAGTGGTGTCCTTCCTCATCTGTATGTAAGGATACTAGTGAGAGTAGGTCATGTCTTTTTGTGGCTAGTTGATGTTCATGTATCCTGGTGGCTGGATTTTTTTTATCCTTGTGTCGAAGTATGTGTGAGCGAGTGTGTGTCTGTGAATGTGTGTGTACGTGAGTGTCTGTGTGTATGTGTGAGAGAGAGTATAGGTGTATGTCTGTATGTGTGTGTGTCAGTGTGTGTCTCTGTGAGTGTGTGCGTGTGTGTGTGTCTATGTGTCTGTGTGTGACTATGTGTGCCTGTCAGTATGTGTGCCTGTCTGTATGTGAGTGTGAGTCTCTATGTGTGTGAGAGAGACTGTGTGTGTATATGTGAGTGTCTGTATGTAAATGTGTGTGTGTATGTTTGTGTCTGTGTGTGTGTGTCTACGCGTCTGTGCGTGACTGTGTGTGTGCCTGTCTGTATGTGTGCCTGCCTGTATGTGAGTGTGAGTGTGCATGTGTGTGAGACTGTGTGTGTGTGTGTGTGTGTGTGTGTATGAGCGCATGTGAATGCCTTGTTATATCCTAGTAATCCAAAGGATTTGAAATGGTATCCTTGAGATAAGCCTGAGGGACCATGTGACTATCAGATTTCTGCACCATGTCTGACCAGGTATTTTTCACCATTAGTCGACTTCCGAGCATATTCTGTCTGCTGTACATAAAGAAATTACTGTTTTCCTCTGGAAAATTGATGCTGTCTTTGAGAAGTTAAGACTGGGAATGTATCAATATTTACAGGGATTTGCCCACTCAGCACAAAGCCTTCAACTGTTGATTACCAGGTAACGTGATAAAAGGGCTATGACTTTTCTTGCTGATCAAGTATTGATCATCATTCGAGTTTTTATGTCCAAATACTTTCCAGTAGAAAGTTGTTGCATTTTACTAGATACAACTATTGACATTAGTAAAAAGCATATGATAACATACTATCTATCATAGTTAATAGAATCCAAATCCTCTCTGCTATTGGAAATATGTTGTGAAACTTGAAAGAGTGCAGCTAATACCTACAGGGATTTTGCCAGAGTTGGAGCATTTGAGCTCTTGGGGGAGGCTGAATAGGCTGGGGCTATTTTCCCTGGAGCGTCAGAGGCTGAGGGGTGACCTTATGGAGGTTTATAAAATCATGAGGGGCATGGAAATAGTAAATAGGCAAGGTTGTTTTTCCCTGGGTAGGGGTGTCCAGAACTAGAGGGCATAGGTTTAGGGTGAGAGGAGAAAGATGTAAAAGAGACCTAAGGGACAACGCTTTCATGCAGAGGGTGGTGTGTGTATGGAATAAGTTACCTGAGGAAATGGTGGAGGCTGGTAGAATTAGAGCATTTAAAGGAATCTGGATGGGTATATGAATAGGAAGGGTTTAGAGGGATATGGGCCGGGTGCTGGCAAATGGGACTAGATTAGGTTAGGATATCTGGTCGGTGTGGAGTTGGACCGAAGGGTCTATTTCTGTCCTGAACATCTCTATGACTCTATGATTCTATATGTTTAAAAAGTTGATCCTCACAGATACTTTTATTACAGATTACTTCTTGTCATCACACAGAACTCAGAGTCGGAATAAATGCTTTTTTTTCTGGATGACAAGATGTAAATAGTGGGGTGCCACATGGTTCAGTCTTTGGACCCCAGCTATTTACAAGCTACAATAATGACTTGGATACCAGGATCGAAGGCTGTATCGGCAATTTTGCAGAAGACACAAAAATAGGCAGGACAGTAAATTGCAATGAGGAAATAAGAACCTTACAAATGGACATTGTTAGGTTAGGAGAGTGGGCCAAAATGTGGCAGATGGAGTTTAATGTGGATAAGCGTGAGGTCATGCATTTAGGCTGGATAAGTGGGAAGGGGATCTATTATTTTAATGGGGAGAGACTGTAGGGTTTTTCCAGTGCAGAGGGATCTAGGTGTACCCATTCATGAGTCACAGAAAACGAGGACACAGTACAACAGATAATGAAGAAAGCAAATGGAATATTGGCTTTTATAGTTAAAGGAACAGAATATAAAATTAAAGTAATATTGTTGCAACTATACAAGGTATTGGTGAGACCGCACCTGGAGTACTGTGCATAGTTTTGGTCCCCTTATTTGAGGATAGATATAGTGGTATTGGAGGCAGTTCAGAAGAGGTTGATCCCAGAGATGAGGGGTTTATCATATGAAGAGAATTTAAGCCTATACTCTCTGGAATTTAGAAGTATGAGGGGAAAATTAAGGTATTCAAGATGAGAGAAATTCTAGGATGAGAGGTCATAGTCTTAGGATAAGACGTGGCAAATTTAAAACAGAGTTGAGGAGAAATTACTCCTGTAAAAGGTTGTGAATCTGTGGAACTTGCTACCCCAATGTACAGTGGATGCTGGGACAGTGAGTACTTTTATGGAGGAGTTAGAGAGATTTTTAACTGGGAATGGGTTCAAGGGTTATGGAGAGAAGGCAGAAAAATGGGAGTGAGGAGAAATCAACCATGATTGAATGGCAAGAGACAAAAAAACTGCAGATGCAGGAATCCAAAGCAGATAGGCAGGAGGCTAGAGGAACTCAGCAAGTCAGACAGCATCAGGAGGTGGAGAAGTCAACGTTGTCTTGAAGAAGGGTTATACTCGACTTCAACACCTCCTGATGCTGCCTGGCTTACTGTGTTCTTCCAGCCTCCTGCCTGTCTACTTGAGATTGAATGGTGGGGCCGAATGGCCAAATTCTGCTCCTATATCTTATGAACTCATGAATTTATCACACCCAGATAGCAATGATTTCCCGTGCGGCATGCATTAGTTCCTGCTTCATTTCTTAAAGAAGAGTAAACTTTTCCCAAAACACTTTGATTCTGTACTTTATATCAACTTTGGTTTCCCACAGACTTAGTACCTCTTTAAGCCCCTATCACAGCTAATTCTTTTTAAATTCAATTAAGAGATGTGGGCAAAACTTGCTGGGTCAGCATTTATAGCTCATCCCTAATTGCCCAGAGGGCAGTTAAGAGTCAACCACATTGCTGTGGGTCTGGAGTTACATGTAGGCCAGACTGGATAAGGATGGCAGTCTCCTTTGCTAAAGGACATTTGTGAACCAGATATTTTGTTTAGCCCTCAATAATTGGCAACCATTTCATAGTCATCATTAGAGTCTTGAGGGAGATGTGGAATAATCAGGTCAGCCATGTTTAAATAGCTCAGTAGGTTCAAGGAATTGATTGGCCAATTCCAGCTTCTGATTTGCCTATATTTATGTTTGTGGAATGGGATGATTTTCCTTCCATTGTGCTTTATTTTAAATGATTGATAGCTTATTGAGCAGCAATATTTTGTGAAGTATCTTCCATTCTTAAGATCATTGTATAGACTGATAACGTTGCTAAAAAACATTCTGAAGTGGAGTCACTGGATTGGCTAGGCGAAAGTGAGGACTGTAGACGCTGGAGATCAGAGTCAAGATTAGAGTGGTGCTGGAAAAGCACAGCAGGTCAGACAGCATCCAAGGAGCAGGAAAATTGATGTTTTGGGCAAAAGACTGAAGGGTTTTTGTCCGAAACGATGATTTTCCTGCCCACTGGATTGACTGACTGGCAGAAGGCAGAGAATGGAGTTAAAGGGTTTTTTTCAGTAGGTAGCCAGTGACTAATGGAATTCTACAGGGATCAGTGTTGGCACCACAACTATTCATGTTATACATTAATGATTTGGACAAAGGAACTCAAGGCATTGTTGCTAAGTTTGCAGGTGACACAAAGATAGGTGAAGGGTCAGGTCATGTTGAGGAAGCGAGGAGGTTACAGAAGGAATGGGCCAGGCTGGGAGAGTAGGCAGAGAAGTGGCAGATGGAGTACAATGTGGGAAAGTGTGAAGTTTGCAATTTGGTATGGAAAATAAAGGCGTAAACTATTTTCTGAACAGGGAAAGGCTTCAGAGGTGTGAAGCACAAGTAGATGTATTAGTTCAGGGTTCTCCTAACGTTAACATGCAGGTTCAGTTGGCAGTTAAAAAGGCAAATGCAATGTTCACATTCATTTCAAGAAGTCTGGAATAAAAGAGAAGAAACATATTGCTGAGGGTATATAAGGCTCTGGTAAGACTGTATTTGGAATATTGTGAGCAGTTTTGGGCTCTGCATCTAAGGAAGAATACCTGGTCTCTGAGGAAGCACAGAGGACATTCAGAATTTTCCTGTGAAGAAGTGATTGTTGTATGAGGAATGGGTCTGTACTCAGTGGAGTTTAGAATGATGAGGGGTACCTCATTGAAATTTACAGAATACTGAAAGGCCTGAATAGAATGGACGTGGAAAAGATGTTTCCATTAGTAGGAGGGACTGGGAGCCGAGGGCACAGCCTCAGAGTGAAGGGACAAACTGAGTTGAGAAGGAATTTCTTCAGCCGGAGGGTGGTGAATGTGTGGAACCCATTGCTGCAGAGGGCTGTTGAAGCCAAGTCATTGAGTGTAGTTAAGACAGAGATTCAATGGTTACGGGGAGAAAGGAGAAAAATGGAGTTGAGAAACATGAGATATGATCGAATGTGCTGAATGACCTAATTCTGCTCTGATATCTTATGGTCTTATGGACTGACTGAAAATCTCAAACTTAAATCTTAAGGTATTTGCTGTAACAAATAAATTGAATGCGATATTAAATAACTATTCAGTAGTAGGGAACATATAGCTTAATCCATAAGATGTGTTCCTATATGTGATATTTTTTAGTACAACTGAAAATGCCCCACAAAAGTCCTTTCTGTCAGCTGTTAAACAGAACTTATTCTCCTAGAAGCAATATATAACTTCTCCACATTCCTGATGGTCTTTCCTCTCTCATTTCCCTGACATATAATTTGAAATCCTGGCATTGACTTTCACTGTGAGGGTTATAGTGTAAGGCATTTGGCCTGAAATAGTTAATTCTGAATCTTTATAATAACTCTGCTCAGTGATGTATAAATGATTGTCTCTGAGAAGGAGTTGTTCTAGTTTGCTGGTAGTAAGCTAATTCTACAGTTGACAGCCTTATAGCTTAAATCTAGTTGGGATAACAATATCTTTTGATATGGAATCGATATAGTTAACCAGTTTTAAACTAATATAACTTGTTATGTTAATGTTATGTACTCTTGTTACACATGTGCCTAATCTGCTAAAGACTTATTTGTGGTTAATTCTTCACCATTTAACACTGCTTCGCACTATAAACTGAGGGATTGGTGCCAGAAAGTCTAACCAAAGAATATTGTATCATAGCCAGACGTCTGCTGCAGGTAACTCATACAGTAAGGTTTTTCTTCCTTGATCCAAAAGCAGGAAAATCCTCCAGCCTCTTATAAACTCTCACGAACTTGTTTTTTTCAGTATGAACCCACAATCACACCCATATTCTGTATGATGGGAAACTGTGTCTGCATTTTCTCTGATTGACTTGCAGGACTGGCTGCCTCTAATCTTACAACTGTGACTCTTTCCCTCTGTCTCTCTCGCTCTCAGATTCTTACAGTCATTTATGTCTGAGAATTTCAAAGGAGTGATATTGAATTTGAAATATTAACTCTGTTCCTCTCCCTACAGGAAATTCCCAAACTGCTGAAATTTCCTAGCATACTGTTTTTATTTCAGGTCTCCAGCATCTGCAATATGTTACTATCATTTAATAGCACGTGATGCATGGCCATTTCAAGACCTGTAAGCTTCCCTCCAAGTCAGACACCATTCTGACTCATACCCTCATGTTCCTATTTAATGTTATGATAGTGCTGTGAGCTTATCTGGAGGAAGGCACTTTCAGTGCAGGAGACAGCAGACTTTGCTATATGACCTTCAGCAACTCTGGGCCCAAAGGTCCTGACTATGGATTGCAAGTTTGAAGGGCTGAATGATCTGCTGCTGCTTTTAATGTCCATATTTCTATGTTATGTCTCACCCATCAGCATACCCTTTTCAGAGACATACTCACCATATGATCACTGTATCATAGCATGTGTCATATTGCATTCTCCATCTTAACTGGGATCCATCAAAGCATGAAATGCTATAAAAGCATGCTGCACTGTGTAGCTTTAATAGCACAACTTTCGCCCAGAGACTGAAATGTCAGAAGAATGTAAATGTCTGTATGTAACAGCTAAGTATAATAAACATCTTTCAGATTCTTCAATACCACATTGTCCACGCTTTTTTATGTTGTAAAGAATAACATAGATATTGCTACTCTATGGAAAATACCCTGCTGGAGGCAAAAACAAACATATTATGGTTACTTAACTAAAGCCATTTTGAAAAAGGACTCCAAGGTCTCATTGGTAGAAATTTTAATAACGAATTGAAGACCAAATGTAAAATAAACAGTATCAGTTCTGTGAACACACACAGCTCTACAGATCTGCATCTCGGGCACTGGCCAACAAGATGGTGCTGATTTGTAGTCCATTAGAGTAAGGTTCTTTTGAGGTACAAGAAATTTCTAACAGCACCTTACTTTAAAGTAAAAATGCTCAAGTCACAGATACTCCCAAAACTAAAAGGTTGCAGGCCTGTACTGAAACAGTGGCTACTCCACATTTCTCCTCCTCTGTAAAGAGAAACCAGGGGGCCTCTGAAATTAATTTGAAATGAAAAGAATCTGCTGAAAGCAGATCTCCGAAATATTCTTAGAAGAAAATGCAGCTTAAAAGCAGATTAAAACTGTCCCTGTTAAGAAGAATGCTTACCTGTGTTCTGTGGTCAGTTGGTTCCATCATTTTCTTTCTCCAAATCAGCATGAACATAGAGAGAAGCCCACATGATGGCATCACTGCCTATTTAGGATGAACATAATCTATAGAACCAAAATTCACTCAACACCGGGTTATGGTCCAACAGGTTTATTAGAAACAGCAAGCCTTTTGGAGCTCCTGCTCCTTCCTCAGTCAGCTCGTGAGATAGAATACATTGGATACAGAATTTATAAGTTAAAAAAAATCAAAGGGTCGTATGACTTATGTTTGATACATTGGCAGAAGTTGTTATGACCCTTTGATTTTTTTATGTAGAAGTTCTGTGTCCGATGTATTCTCTCACACTAGCTGCCTGAGGAAGAAGTGGGAGTTCCAAAAGCTTGCGATTGAACTATGACCCGGTGCCGTGTGTGTTTTGACCTTGTCCACCTGAGTCTAACATCAGCACTTCCACATCATGGCTGTAATCTATAGATGGAGACCTCCTGTTACATATTCTTAAATTCTTAAAGTCATAATTTTAACATAGAACATAGGTTGTTACAGCGCATTACAGGCCCTTCGGCCCTCAATGTTGAGCCGACCTGCAAAATTAATCTGATGTCCATCTAACTTACACCGTTCCATTATTATCCGTATGTCTATCCAATGACCATTTAAATGCCCTTAACATCGGTGAGTCTACTACTTTTGCAGGCAGTGTGTTCCATGCCCCTACTACTCTCTAAGTAAAGAAACTACCTCTGACATCTGTCCTAAATCTATCACCCCTCAATTTAAAGCTATGTCCCCTGTATTAAACAGCAATATCTGAGGAAAAAGGCTGTTACTGTCCACCCTATCTTACCCTCTTATTATCTTATACGTCACGATTAAGTCACCTCTCAAACTTCTCTCTAATGAAAACACCCTCAAGTCCCTCAGTCTTTCCTCATAAGACCTTCCCTCCATACCAGGTAACATTCTAATAAATCACCTCTGAACCCTTTCCAAAACTTTCACACCCATCCTATAATGCGGTGACCAGAACTGTGCGCAAATCTCCAAGTGCGGTCTTACCAGTGTCTTGTACAGCTGAAACATGACCTCGTGGCTCTGAAACTCAATCCCCTACCAATACACCATATGCCTTCTTAACAACCCCATCAACCTGATTGGCAACTTTCAGGGATTTATGCACCTGGACACCAAGATCTCTCTGTTTATCTGCACTACCAAGAGTTTTACCATTAGCCCAGTGCTCTGCATTCCTGTTACTTCTTCCGAAGTGAACTACCTCACCCTTTTCTGCAATAAACTCCATTTGCCACTTCTCAGCCCAGCTCTGCATCTTATCTATGTCCCTCTGTAACCCACAACATTCTTTCACACTATCCACAACTCTGCCTACCTTAGAGTCATCTGCAAATTTATTAACCCATCCTTCTACACCCAGCTCCAGATCATTTATAAAAATGACAAACAGCAGTGGCTCCAAAACAGATCCTTGTGGCACACCACAGGTAACTGAGCTCTAGGATGTACTAAAGTCATTAAAGGAGTGAAAACAAGAGGAAAAAGAAGGGAAACAAATGGAAGATTGTAATACAGTCAGCAACCCCAAGTTAGTGAAAATCTCTGCTGCCACAGGATATGAGTGCAAATTTTCTTAAAATAAACTGCCTGAGGGGATGATTGAGTTAGCATTGCCTCTACACTAATTAAAGGCTTTGGGAAAGATCCTTCAGGGTAAGGTAAAAGGCCATACAATTGATACATTGCTCATGGATGGATACAAGTCTGATGCAGTAATAACAGACCAACAATAAACACAGGTTTTAGGTATAGCCAGCACTATCAATCTAGCCAGTAAAGCATACCAAACCGACAAGATTTGGAACAGTGCAGTTTATCACATTGACCCAAAAGCTGTGTGGCTTTTCTTGTTCTGTAACACATGTGGCATCAAGGGACATTAGACATACATGGATGAGTTGGACCAAAGAGTCTGTTTCTATGCTGTACGTCTCTGTGACTTTACGATGATGTGCAGGAAATGTGGTTCCACATGGCAAACCAGACCCAAAGTCAAAGCTCAAGTGACCTGCAAGACTGTATAACACCACAACATTGGCAGCAATGCAAATGTTCAGGAGGTGCACGAACGAAAACACATCAATGAAATACAGAGTTAACTAAGTGAAAGGCAAATTTTATACTGTTAACATTTTGACAGGCAGTTTATAGCTTTTCCCTGTTACTGAAAGCTAATTTAGATCGTGAGTATTTCCCTCAAAACTTGTGTCTGCTGAGTTGAACCTTGCGAACCCCCAAATGCTTAGTCTTGGAACTGCAGGATACACTTGACCAGCTCAAAGGGAATGCTTACCTATGTTCTATGGTCAGTTGGTTCTACCATTTTCAGAGAATGTTACTTTCTTCCAAATTGTCTGGTTAAATTTAATATTCCCTAGCTGTGCTATTGATTTTCCAGATTTCTTTTTCCACAACATCTATTTCCCCACTTAAGGAGTTTATGTAGAGAAGACTAATTTCAGTTGTAACAGAAAATACTTAAATCAGACAATTGACTAATTTTTCAATTAACAAGCAATACATTTAAGCAGATAAGTATACTGCTGTTCCAAAATCTATTGGAAGATGTTATTCCTTATCTAATAGAATACAATTTGATGTTATTTCTTATCATTCAAGAATATCTAAGAATACCTGATAACAACTAGGAATATCTAGTCATATCTAAGAATATTTAAAACTAGCATATCCCCCAACATTTAAAGCAAAGTTTTACGTTAAAACCCCAACCAGTAAGATATCTTCTGTAGAGAGAGAAACCAAGATTATGTTTTGAATCTGGTGTGATTTCTTGAGAAGTGTTTAGGATCATAAAGTCATACAGTGTAGAAACAGGCCCTTTGGCCTATCATGTCTTTGCTGACTAACAAACACCCAACTAGACTAATCCCCTTTACTACTTCTTGGTCTATAACCTCCTGTGCCCTGGCATTATAAGTGCCCATCCAGATGCTTAAATGTTGAGAGAGTGCCCACCTCATCACCCCCTCAGGCAACGTGTTTCATTTTTCCACCACTCTTTGGGTGTAAACAAAATTCAGCATATCCCCTCTAAACTGTTTTGTCCTCACCTTAAATTTGTGGGCTGTAGTCTTAGACACATCCTGATAAAGAGCTTATGCTCGAAACGTCGATTCACCTGCTCCTCGGATGCTGCCTGACTGGCTGTGCTTTTCCAGCATTGCACTCTTTGACTTAGATACATCTACCATTGGAAAAAGATTCTCACATTTTGCTCAGTCAATGCCTCTCATAATTTTGTATCCCTCAATCAGATCCACCCCCTCAGACTCCTCTGCTCCAAGGAAAACAACCCAGCCTATCCGATCTCACTTCACAACTGAGACTTTCTATCCCAGGCAATATCCTGGTGAATCTCCACTGCACCCTCTTCAATGCAAGCACACTTCTTATAGTGTGGTGATCAGAACTGCACACAGTATTCCATCTGTGGCCTAACCAGTAACTTATAAAGGATTCCTTACCATTTGTGTGGTTCCAGTAATCCGCCTGTAATTAATACCTTATTTCCACACCTACTGTGATATTCCCATGTTTTTTTCCAGCCATTTTAATGATTAAACCATTGTTTTTACCCTTATGTTGTGTTGCGTACTAGTTTGATTATTAGATTCATATCATATTTGTGTCATCTCCATGTCCCCTCCTAAATAAATCCTGAAATCAAAGTTGACCTTTCCAGCTTTTCCTGTTAGCTGTGATACTGTCTCTTAGGGTTAACTCCCTTGATAAGTCTTTATCTTTAATTGTTTTTCATATCTATGTGTGTTACAACTTGCTGGCTATACTGACTTTTCAATCAAACATGAATTTCTAATCAGATATCACTACAACATACCATATCGGTGTTATAAGGTGATCTGAATATTTTATAATTATTAAGGTCATATGCTTTGAAAAGGTACGGTGACACACAGTAAGAGCTAAAATCAACACAGGAGATAGTGCTAACCTATAGCCAGTATACCATGCTTCAGCAAAGGATGCCTCACGGTATAGTCTGTCAGATATTACACACTGAACATAAATACAAGACAAAGTCTTTGCATACATTTCCTAGTTAAAGTTTCACATGAACTTTCTAGTTCACAAGACCTTCTTTGTATATTTGAAACAAAAGACATCTAATCAACATGATCAGAAATGTTACAGGAATACTTCTGGATCGTCTTGGTCCAGAAGTCCAAACCATTCGTTATCAGCAATGTTTTCAGCTTCTAATCAACATGTTCAACGATGTTATTACACTGCTCTAGGGCAGGTGGGATTTGAACCCAGGCCTCCTGGCCCAGAGATAGAGTGACTGCCACTGATAAGAGTCCTTGACATACTCCTTATATATTGAATATAATTAACTAAGGAGTTTAGAGCACTTTCCCATGTTACCGTTAATGCCTTTGTATTTAACATCCTGTTATGGAATTTGATACTAACATGACAGACCATCTCACAGGGTTTAAGGGATCACCGATTCAGATCAGTTGTAGAATCACACGCCAATTCCAATACACAAGCTCATCATGGCTTTCCCTAAATCTTCTAGGTTAAAATCCCTAAATCTTCTGCTTTGTTTATACTGAGTTACAGCAGTGACAGGTCTACCAGTATGGACAACAAATCTTGGTGTAGTCACAATTCATGGAAGTCAAACTACACTCACTGCAATAGTACATACTGCATATCTATGGCTAATTCAATGCAATTTGCAACTTTGGTGGTGAGTCGTATTGCATTTTAAGCATTAAGTAGCAAGGTGGCACGGTGGTTTAGTGGTTAGCGCTGCTGCCTCACAGTGATAGGGACCCAGGTTTGATTCCAGCCTCAGGTAACTGTCTGTTTGCACATTTTCCCCATGTCTGTATGGGTTTCCTCCTGGTGCTCTGGTTTCCTTCCAAAGTCCAAAGATGTGCGGGTTAGGTGAATTGGCCAACTGAATTTCCCATAGTGTTCAGGGATGTGTAGGTTTGGTGCATTAGTCAGGGAAAATGTAATAGGGATAGGGGAATGTACGTGGGTGGGATACTCTTTGGAGGGTCAATGTGGACTTGTTGGGCCTAATGGCCTGTTTCCACACTGTAGGGATTCTATAATTTGATAACTCCACTTCCTAATCCTCGAAGAAAGTGCAGTGTGCATATTCAGGAGAAATTTTGAGTGGAACTGAATGAAGTGAAGAGAGATGGTTATCGTTTGGAAGGTGAGCTACTACAAAGACTGCATTGCATGCAGTTCAAAGAAAGAGTGCACCTAGATCTAAGACATTTCAACCTTTCATTCAAAACAATTCCCTAAAAATCCACAGATGCTGGAAAATTTCAATCTTTTTTCCTTTCAAGGAAGATTATTTTAAAGATAGATAGAAAGCATGCCTATTGGCCTCAGAATAATCCTGAGAACGCCCAACATTTAGTATGCCATTTGGGTGGTTCAATTTCTAATGGTTACTGTTTGGGCACTTATTTGGCCAAGACGTATTCCAGCAGCACATGGACAGAATGATTGAAAATGTGTCTGGCCTTGTTTGAATAATTGACAATATCTCAGTCATGGCTAAGGCAATGACAGAGCTTGGCCAGGAGCATAATGATCACAAATAATATTGAACAGCAGCCAGTCAGCAAAAGTCAGAAAAACAACATCAGGTCCGTTTAGCTTGTCCACTGAGACCGTTCTGATCCAGGTAAGCTCACTGATGTTAAATAAACACAGGACCCTACAAGATGAAGAGAATCCATGATTTTACCTTGGACTTTGGAAACTCTTCTCACCAAATATTCCCAACTTTGCAGACAAGGCATCTCTACCTGAGAGATTTACTCAAAGAGGACATCCTTTAGTGTGTTGAGATGACCATCAAAGTGTTTTCAATTCTCTCAAACAGGTTCTGTCAGTGAAACCTTTCCCTAATACTACACTTTGGCCCCATGAAAAGTGTCATTCTGGAAATAGATGCATTGGAAAACGGTTTGGTTGTGTTTCTTTTGCAAGCCAAACAGTCTATTTCCTTTGGTTCAATTTCAATCCTTCCAAGGAAGATTCTAATGGAGAAGCCAATCATTCCAGTATAGAGTGGGAAATGTTAGTACTGGTATTCAGCGTCATGTGCTTTCATGTGTATGTAATTGGCACAAAATTGAAACAGATCATAAGCCACTCAAAATGATCTGCTGCAAATCACTAATGAGTTCACCATCATTTTCTTGTTAAGGTTCAACGTTATAACTTGCAAGTGAAATACAAGGCATGCACTAGCAAGTTTACATCTGACAGGCTGAGCAGATTCCCCAAAGCACATTACCTAAGGTTTTAAATATTCCTCTTGATCTACACGTTTCTGCTCTCTACTAAAAAAGATGAAGTTTAAAATCACGCAACGCCAGGTTATAATTCAACAGGTTTATTTGGAAGCACTAGCTTTCAGAGTGCCGCTCCTTCATCAGATGGTTGTGATATGATCATCCACCTGATGAAGGAGCAGCGTTCTGAAAGCTAGTGCTTCCAAATAAACCTGTTGGACTATAACCTGGTGTTGTGTGATTTTTAACTTTGTACACCGCAGTCCAACACCAGCACCTCCAAAAAAAGATGAAGATGTTCTCCAGGTTAATCTGTTACACATTACCTAGAGCCAATGTAAACAATTACAATTGTCAAGTACAGAAGATGAGCAAGAATAAGAATTGCTTATGAGCAAGAATAAGATCATAGTCCTGCAATGGCCTGGCAGTATTAAAGCAGTATCTGAGAAGATTTATTCACTTTGGCCTTAATAAAATGAACTCAGTAGAAGTTATTTTGAAGGACAAATTGGACCTAATACCAAAAGCATTCCACCATGATACCATGCCCATATTATATTAGAGACATATGGGCATTGAATATACAAGATGGCCACCACATGAGTCTGTGTGTTGACCAGGGCTGAATCAGGATATTAAGTGAGTTGTGAATGCAAAGTCGAGGATGCCAACTGAATCAACCCCATAACCCTGTGAACTGGCCATTACAGTGTTCCATCCACTCCATGAACAAAAGTAGCAACAGATCTAAATGCACAGGGAAGGTTGCATCCTCGTTACCGATGACATTTCAAAATTTCCCATTGTTTGATCACTTGGCAACACAGCGGCCATGACCATCACTGACATGATGAGTTCTATTGTCAGCTTATTCAGTTTCTTAAAATAGGGTCTGCCTGATTATGGACTGCAGTTCGCTGGCAAGCCCCTGTCAAGACGTGTATTAAATAGGATATGACTCAAATTACATGGTCATCTCACTATCGATGATCAGAAGGTTTAACAGAAAATTTGGTTACACCAAATCAATGCTCATTAAATCACAAGCAGCAGAGTAAGGTTTCAACATTGCATTGCAGTATTTTCTTGAAACACCAATAGGGATGGGATTACCAACTTATGCAAGTGTGAATAATCTTACCCAGCAACCAACTGTCAAAATCTTCTGAGACGCAGAACATTTATCTACAAATTTCCATGCAAGGACTGCCACAAACACTGTGTAGGACAAACAGGAAGAAAGTTAGCCACCAGGATACACGAACACCAGCTAGCCACAAAAAGACACGACCCTCTCTCCCTCGTAGCCCTACACACAGATGAAAAAAACCCACCATTGTGACTGGGATAACACATCTATCCTGGGACAGGCTAAGCAAAGACATGCCAGAGAATTCCTAGAGGCCTGGCCACAACACCATAAACACACACATAAATCTAGATACCACCTATCAACCCCTCAGAAAGCCAACAGGAAATGACATCACCACAAACCCCAGGAACCCCATCCAGGACAAAAACATAAATACAAAGCAGGAGACAACAGCTTTGTTTCACTTGGAGGTCGCTACTGATGATGTTACCTAGCCAGGTAATGAAGCATCTGGATATCAAACCTACAGCTCAGCGAGCAAACCAACACCCTAAACCTCAACCTGAGCTACAAACCTTCACAAACCTTGCGTTCATCTTGAAAAATAAAGGAATAATTTAAGAAAGGTTACCCATCGAGTGCAGGCAGAGAAATACCAAATCTGTGCACTGGTAATCCAGCTAAAAAATACAGACAAGAATACACCTTACTGATGATAGTGCTACATTGTGAAAGAAGAATATCCAACATGGATCAAAGTACAACACAACAAACACGCATGAAGAAAGTGAGGAAGAACACTCTGGCGATGGTAAAACTGGGGGACAGTGGCCATCCGCAAGACACTCACGTTGTCAAACAAATACAATAGAGAACAATTCACGTCTCTCCAAACAAATATCAAATCGCCAAATCAGGACGAGTTGTCAAAACTTCAAGGAATTGTGATGAAATTTGCAATATTAATCTCATAGATTCTGTTTACACGATTATCAAATTGACAATACCAGTCTATCAACAACATCTATTCTGGATGGGATTTTATCTTTGAAAAAAAGGGATGTTGAGTTATTTCTCATGGTTAATATGTCAGTTTACCTTTAACAGTCAGACAAGTGATATCTTTACTCTATCATAGCATGTATTGCAAGGGTATAAATATTGCATACTCCAGCTTTACTGAGATCACTTGAAGGATGATATGCTACAAAAAGCATGCTGCTCCGTGTAACTTAACAGTTGAACCCAGGCACTGATGTACCTGAAAAATGTACTGATTGTATATAAAAGTCAACTATAATAACTATTTGTTGGATTCTGCAGAGCCAAGTTATCCATGATGTTATTAGGGATGTCATAAGCATTACTGCTGCTAGGTAAAATACACTGCCGGAGGGCAAAATCATTTTAGATTGCACTGTTGTGACGTGGATAGCAGTAGTATGGGCTAACTGACAGGCAGGTACTGGCAGGGCACTTGAAGAGAAGCAACACTCTGAAAGGGAGATGACAACTGATTAATGCTGCATTGCATCACTCCACTTGCTGGGGCTTCATTTCAGCAATCCTGTTAATGTATTGGAAGACAGATTTCTGGCCTCTTATGCCACCCTCCCAGAATCTTTCAATGCTGATATCCATTGTTATGCTGACAGCAGATTGAGCTTGCACAGAAAATATGCTGAGACTGTATGAATTTCGCTTACACTCCATCTATACTTCCCACCACATTGTGAAAGCAACCAACATAATCAAGACTGTTCACATCCTGGCTATACTTCCTTAAACCCTCTTCCATTGGGCAGAAGATCTAAACGTTTGAAAACATATATGAACAGATTCAAGAACAGCTTCTTCCCCGTTGTTATCAGACTTTTGAACAGACCTCTCAAATGCAGTTGTTATGGGTATGTTTGCCGAGCTGGGAAGGTAGTTTGCAGATGTTTCATCCCCTGTCCGGGTGACACCCTCAGTACTGTGGAGCTTCCAATGAAGCATTGCCCTACTGAGTCAGCTGGAATTTATTTCGTTTCAGTTCCATTTGCGTACGGTTGCCAGTTCCAGTTGTTCGTTGTAGTGGTCAGTATATTGGGTCTAGATCAATGTGCTGGTTGATGGAGTCCGTGGATGAGTGCCAAGCTTCTAGGAAGTCTCTGGCTGTTCTCTGTTTGGTTTGTCCTATTATTGTTGTGTTGTCCCAGTTGAACTTGTGGTCCTTGTTATCAATGTGCGTATAGATATTAAGGAACTCCCCACAAAGCTGAACTCATCTCTACCTACCTCGACACCGTCCTATCCCCCCTAGTCCAGGAACTCCCCACAAAATGTTCGAGACACCACCCACGCCCTCCACCTCCTCCAAGACTTCCGTTTCCCTGGCCCCAACGCCTCATCTTCACCATGGATATCCAATCCCTCTACACCTCCATCCGCCATGACCAGGGCCTCCAAGCCCTCCGTTTTTTTCCTCTCCCGACATCCCCAACAGTATCCTTCCACAGACACTCTCATTTGTTTGGCCAAACTGGTCCTCACCCTTAACAATTTCTCCTTCAAATCCTCCCACTTCCTCCAGACAAAAAGGGTAGCCATGGGCAGATATATGGGCCCCAGCTATGCCTGTCTCTTTGTTGGCTACGTAGAACAGTTGATCTTCTGTAATTACACCGGCACCACTCCCCACCTCTTCCTCTGCTACATTGATGACAGCATTGGCGCCACCCCGTGCTCCCGCGAGGAGGTTGAGCAATTCATCAACCTCACCAACACATTCCACCCTGACCTTAAATTTACCTGGGCCATCTCTGACACCTCCCTCCCCTTCCTGGACCTCTCCATCTCCATTAATGACGACCAACTTGACACTGTCATTTTTTACAAACCCACCGACTCCCACAGCTACCTGGATTACACTCTTCCCACCCTACCTCCTGCAAAAATGTCATCCCGTATTCCCAATTCCTCTGCCTCTGCCGTATCTGCTCGCAGGAGAACCAGTTCCACCACAGAACACACCAGATGGCCTCCCTCTTTAGAGACCACAATTTCCCTTCCCACATGGTTAAAGATGCCCTCCAATGCATCTCGTCCACATCCTGCACCTCCACCCTCAGACCCCACTCCTCCAACCGTAACAAGGACAGAATGCCCCTGGTGCTCACCTTCCACCGTACCAACCTTCGCATAAACCAAATCATCCACCGACATTTCCGCCACCTACAAAACGACCCCACCACCAGGGATATATTTACCTCCCCACCCCTGTCCACCTTCCGCAAAGACTGTTCCCTCCGTGACTACCTGGTCAGGTCCACGGTCCCTTACAACCCACCCTCCCATCCTGGCACCTTCCCCTGCCACCACAGGAACTGCAAAACCTTTGCCCACACCTCCTCCCTCACCTCCATCCAAGGCCCTAAAGAAGCCTTCCACATCCATCAAAGTTTTACCTGCATATCCAATAATATAATTAATGTATCCATTGCTCCCGATGCGGTCTCCTGTACATTGGGGAGACTGGACGCCTACTAGCAGAGTGCTTTAGGGAACATCTCCGGGACACCTGCACCAATCAACCACACCGCCCTGTGGCCCAACATTTAAACTCCCCCTCCCACTCTGCCGAGGACATGGAGGTCCTGGGCCTCCTTCACTGCCGCTCCCTCACCACCAGACGCCTGGAGGAAGAACACCTCATCTTCCGCCTCGGAACACTTCAACCTCAGTGCATCAACGTGGACTTCAACAGTTTCCTCATTTCCCCTTCCCCCACCTCACCCTAGTTCCAAACTTCCAGCTCAGCACTGTCCCCATGACTTGTCCGACCTGCCTATCTTCTTTTCCACCTATCACTCCACCCTCTCCTCCCTGACCTATCACCTCCATCCCCTCCCCCACTCACGTATTGTACTATATGTTACTTTCTCCCCACCCCCACCCTCCTCTAGCTTATCTCTCCACACTTCAGGCTCTCTGCCTTTATTCCTGATGAAGGGCTTTCGCCCGAAACATCGATTTCGCTGCTCCTTGGATGCTGCCTGAACTGCTGTGCTCTTCCAGCACCACTAACCCAGAATCTGGTTTCCAGCATCTGCAGTCATTGTTTTTACCTAGATACTAAGGATAGCTAGTTGTGGTGGTTCATGGCTAGTTGATCTTCATAAATCTGGCTTGCTGGTTGTCTGCCTGTTTGTCCTATGCAGTGTTTCATCCCTGCATGCAATCTTGCACACCACATTTGTCCTGCACATGATGGGTATTGGGTCTTTTGTTCTGTTGAGTTGTTGATGTGAGCATGGCTGTTGGTTTATGTGCACTTCTGCAAAACAATTACCCAGCTTGGTGAACATACCCACAACAGCTGCAACAGGCACCCAAGCTACAAATCTTCACACAAACCTTGGACCTCTCAAATTTAAATTCTGATCTTTCTCTCTCTCTCTCTCTCTCTCTCTCTCTCTCTCTCTGGACATTTTCTGTGGCTGTCACACTGTATTCTACACACTATTCTGCTCGCCTGAAGCATTTTGTCAAGCACGCAAAACTGTACTCTTCACTGCAGCTGGGTACATGTGATAACAATAAATTAATACATCATTCAATCACTTCTGCTGGTGGCTTCCCCTTCTGCTGCAAAAGGAACAGAGACATTGGTTACCTGTCGATGGTTTCCATCCACTACCATGGTTAGCAACGTGGACTGAATCCATAGAATCCCTACAGTGTGGAAACAGGTCCTTTGGCCCAACAATTCCACACCAACCCTCCAAAGGGTAACCCACCCAGACCCATTCCCCTCCCCTATTATCTTACAATTACCCCTGACTAATGCACCTAATCTGCATATCCCTGAATACTATGGGCAATTTAGCATGGCCAATTCACCTAACCTTCACATCTTTGGATTGTGGGAGGAAACCGGAGCACCCGAAGGAAGCCCACGCAGACAAGGGAGAATGTGCAAACTCTGCATAGGCAGTCGCCCGAGGCTAGAATCAAACCCCGGTCCTTGATACTGTGAGACAGCAGTGCTAACCACTGATCCACCGTGCCACCCCAACTGCTATCTATGGCCCTGAAAGGGTTAACAATGGGCAGTGCCATAGCACACCCAGTATGATGATATCATATGGACTTGTGGGCAGAGCCCCTGGAGATCTCGAAGGACTGAAAGTCTAATATTTGTTCCTCCTTAAAGTCTTAGCAGCAATGTCTACCTCATCAAGCCACCCTGTAACCATTTGATAACATGTAGTAAATTATATCTTGTTAACTCTAAGAGATTCTTGCAGCAAAACAAAGAAAAGTATTTTTCTCTACCACACTGGACCAAACAGTCCCTGTAGTTTCTGACACTTAAAGAGGATGGTGACATGAATCTCTAACATGAGCAACAGCTCACACAAGCTCGTGAGCTGGCCTTGCCCATACAACTTCATGAGTCTTCATCGGACAGGCCAATGCTTAAACCCCAGACCTTCGAGCAGACAGGGTTACCTTAAAGTACACCTCTAGATAATGGCATCAGGGGTGTAAGATTTGGTCCTTTGCTGTTTTTCACAAGATGTGACAGAAATGATGGAATTTCTCTACAATCTCAGTGAGACCCCTCTCCATACTGCAGCTCTCACTGCACTACAGAATGCTCTATACCCTATGACTTTTATTGACTTATGGAGATCATGGTTGTCAAAGACCCAGTCTAATTTTGAGAATACTGAGCTGGTGCACCTGAAACAGACAGAGAGAATACTGGAGAAACTTAGTAGGTCTGGCAGCATCTGTGGAGAGAGAAACAGAGTTGGTGTTTTCAGCTCAGTGTGATTCTCTTTTCAGAAATGGGGCAGCTGAGCTGCTTTTGGATCACCTCGTCAATGGAGAGCTTTTGAAAGAAGATGGAAGCTGAGGTACAGAAGCAGTTCAAACATATTCCAGACTCTCATGCTGAATGTGTTTGGGAGCTGGAGCATTTGCCCAGAGCATGTTGATATGAGCTGTTTGCTTTGGCATCATTCAAGGATCAACTGATTACCTTGTACGAAGAGTTGAAGAAATGGAGAGGATAGTAGTTTGCAAATCTTGATTATATATAAAGACACATTTGTACATAAACAAACAGAGACATGAATATATACAAAGTATATGCCAGTGCTCTCTTGCAAAATGCAATACATTTGAGTTGTCAATATAACTCTGCTCAGGTAGAGAACTGACACGACATCGTTTTTTTTAACCTTTGGATAGCTTTATGTTAAATTGGAGGTCAAATGTATTGGTATTTGTTATCTCAAGCTCTGTATAGTCTAATCTGTTTGATATTTCTTAATCCATTTTTTGAAGTTAACTTTGATTGTCGTTGTTACTGCACCTTACTGTGCATTTTGTGTAAGCCAATAAAGGAACGCTTCATTAGTTTTCATTGAGGAATGTAAATACACCCCAGCTATGTCTCCTCTTTGGTTTTATTCTCAAATGTCAATCTTGTTGTTGCTTTCAAGATAGGATTCTGGTACTTTTACAAAATTGACTGCCAGGTTTACTGATATTTAAGTTGAATGTCCTTTGGGAACTGATAGAGAGATCTGAGCAGATTTGTGGGAAGTAACCGCCTTCTTCTATTTTCAATGCCTGCAACACTGTTTGCTTATCTTTGCAGTGTGTGTAAAGATAAGATCATCCCTTTGCAATAAACTGTAATCTAATCAGTGATCACATTATACTGTACTTAGACAATTTATTGTTTTAAAGGAATTATCTTTCTACTGCTTCCCTCAGTCACACCTTCGTGAAAATCTCCCTCAGAAGGAAGATCTGTGTCTCAGTCTTTGATCTCCTCCCCCATATCTACTTCTGTCTCTCTTTGTGAATTGCATTGAGACATTTACTGTCTGCCTGTGAGAAAGTTGGTGTGAAACAGAGCTGTTAGAATCAGTAGGATTTCCATGACAAAGTCAGATTAGAATTCTTTTTTGCTACAGAAGAGCAGAGGAAATAATCTGATATGTTCTATATTGCATTCGGTTAATTGGTAATGTACAGCAATAGACTCTTGTCACTATTATCTGAACATAGAAATTTCAGAATCTGTTTCGTAACAAACATAAATGATCTCACCTGACTAAGTGGGGCAAGCAATGGCAAATAATTAAGTTTACCTTGCGTATTCCTGTTCTTAAAAAAGAATAGAAGTTTGGCTCCTAAGGTAGCTTACTTACTAACTGAACCTTGTAATGTAAATAATGTGTTGGCATTCATTTCAAAGAGGTTTGAGTACAGAAGTAGAGATGTTTTGCTACAGTTCCTCAGAACTTGTTGAGATCTCACCTCAACTATTGTGTAGTTATGGTCTCCTTATCATATACATGCCCTTGGAAGGATTGCAGTTGAGATTCACCAGATTAAACTCTAGGATGGCAAGATTGTGCTATGAAGACAGATTAATGAAACTGGGTTTCCAAAGTTTCAAAGAACAAGAGGTGATCTTATTGAAATGTACAATGTTTTTTACAGGGCATGAAGTGGATATATAGGTTGTTTTTCCTGGCTGGTGACTCTAGAACTAGCAAACATAGACCCAAAACAAGGACATTCAAGACTGAGACGATGACAAATTTCTACACTCAGAGGATGTGAATCTTTTGAATTCTCTACCCCTGAGGACTGTGGAAACTTATTATTGAGTTTGTTCAAGACAGAAATCACTCTGTTTCTAGAGGCTAATTACATTGATAGATATGGAGAGGGTTCGAAAACATGGCATCGAGGTGATGATTAGCCCAGATCTAAAATGGTGAGATGGACATCATGGTCTGAATGACCTTTCTCCTGTTCCAGTGATCTTATGGTCTTTTATAACAATGAGTACACTCAGCCTTTAATCCAAGAAAAGTTCCAGACTCACTTAATTAGTCAATCTTAGCGGAGATGATGGTTAGAACACATACACTAGTCTTCAGTCTACTTTGGCTTGGCAGTGGTCTTGTCCAGAGGAAAAGTATACAAGGGAATAGAAGTTAATCCAAAGCTATATCAGGTCAGACTTAGATCAGACTTGGGGTACGCTAAGCAGTTCAGGAAAGCATTCCTAATAATCGACAAACCCTTAGAGTAGATGAGGTCCAATTTAACAGAATTATAAATGGCTTCTAAAGGTTATATTGAAAGACAAAATTAAATTAGGTTATATTCCCTGGAATGTAGAAGATTATAAGTAATTAGATTGATTTTTTTTATAATGTCAAGGAGAACAGAATTGAAAAAAAATTTACAGAGAGGACATGACCTAATTTTCCCCATCAAAATGTAGTTATGAGAAAGAACTAGCATTGCTTTAAGAGCTGTATCGCTTTAAGTGTTAGATATGTTCATGGGTCAAGAAGCAAGAAATCACATGACAAACTGCCCCGGGCAATATTAGCAGAAGCATCTAGACTCATAATTATCTATAACCAAAAGTAATAATCCGAGCTGTTAAGTAAACCAGTAACAAATTTTCAAGTAAAATTCATGCAAATTATCTTTGTTAATTATTAATAATTGAAGAAAGCAGAGAATAGTGCTGAGGGGTGATTTGTCTTAAGAAAAAAGACAGTGATACCAGTTTGAATACTCCAGAAGAAAGCATCGGACATGCGTTGAAATGGTGTGGACTTGGATTTATATTTGCACACTAGAGAAAAAAAAACTGTAAGAACAATGAATACTTGATTTCAGAATGTGTTCAGCTGCATTGCTAAGTCTCCATATAGAGTGACAATATAGAAGCAATCCTCCAGGTATTTGCAGGAATTGCAAAAGAGAAGGGATATCAGAAAGAATACTATCAAATTCCTCAGCATGAATTGGAAGGGCACAGACATTCTATCTGAAGTTAGGTTCTTTAAACAGAGGACAGAGATGTTTTTGAGATCTAGCAATTTCAGAACTGGGTAGGGAAGCAGTGGAATACAAACAGCCACTGGAAATAAGTGATTACACAAATTCAACATTTCACCTCTGCTTCAAGAGAATCAGAATGGCCCTGCTGAGCTGTGAAAAATGCTGGAAAATCAGTTTCATCCAAAATTCTGAAGTGTACTATTCAGAACTGGTGCCTGACAAGAAGCAATTGCAAGAATTAATTAATCAGTTTGATATTAGGTGCATTGACAGGGGAAATGATTGATTTTTTTCAGAGGTTGTGTTGCCTGAGCAGATAATGGAGCTAGTCGTAACTTCAACATCCAACAAAGCTTTCTAAAAATACCTCTTGGAGAAAATGAAACATCACTACCTTGATACATTGTTTAACAATGACAGAAGATGTGAAGCAGATTTAACCAGACAATAACATGTGCAAGCATTAGGTGCAGTGCTAAATACTGGCAGTGTGGTTAGGAGGATGAAAGCAAGTAAGCTTGGTGGAAAGTGTGGTCTGTTGCACCCATGGCAGCACTATCCTCCATTCCAAGTTCGTTGAAAGCCTTAAGGTACAAAAGGACATTGGGCTCACATTTACAAGGTACGTGGCTCCAATGTTATGGACAGAGGGACAACAGGATGCAGTCTGACAAATGGCGTGTACAATATGATAGCAACAAGAATGAGTGTCACCACAATTTGTCATCTTGTCAAGAACAAGCTTCCCACTGGTCTTTAGATTAGATTCCCTACAGTGTGGAAACAGGTCCTTTAGCCCAACAAGTCCACACAGAACCTCTGAAGAGTAAACCCCCCCCCCCCCCCTCCAGACCCAATGCACCTAACACTATGGGCAATTTAGCATGGCCAATTCACCTAACCTGCACACCTTTGGACTGTGGGATGACACCAGAGCACCTGGAGGCAACCCACGCAGGGAGAATGTGTAAACTCCACACGGACAGTCGCCCGAGGCTGGAATCAAATCGGGGTTGCTGGTGCTGTGAGGCAGCAGTGCTAACCACTGAGACACCGTGCAGAGAATGCTGTGGGCATTGTTTACAGGATGAATGGAAAATATCTGGAGCTTGGGTCAATAGTATAATCTACATCAGCAAAATTAATTTTGCTTTTAAAGTGACATTCATCTTACATTGGTGTGCTGATGATACATTGCTACTCTGGCAATTCTGCATGGAAACTATGAATATTCTACCTTTTGGACATGAGTGGACAGACAATGGCAAGATTGCTAGCATGCATGGATTTCAATGTTGTGACCAATCATGAGATTACCAAAATAGTAATTGTAGCTGAAGGGACCAAGAATACCCACAATGACTCAGCCCAGACTTACAACAACTGTAGACAAACGGATTGGACACTCCTGTACAATGGGGAGACAGGATGCCAATGTTTTGGGGAACATCTCTGGGACACATGCACCAAACATCCCACCGCCCTGTGGCTGACCACTTCAACTCCTCCTCCCACTCTGCCAAGCACATGCAAGTCCTGGGTGTCCTCCATCGCCAAATCCTAGCCACCTACCAACTGGAGGATGAACGGCTCATCTTCCAATTTGGGACCTTACAACCACTTAGCATCAACATCGACTTCATCAGTTTCCAAATCCCCCCTCCACCCCACTTCATCCCAGATCCAACCCTCCAACTTGGCACCACCCTTCCTTCCCACCTATCCACTCCACCCTCCCCACTGACCTATCACAATTACTCCCATCTGCATCCACTTGTTACCTTCCCACCTACCTACTCCCCAGCCCCACCCCCACCCCCTTTGTATCTCTTATCCCTTACACCTCCCAACCACCTCCACATTCTTGATGCAGGGCTTATGCCTGAACCGTCAGCTCTCCTGCTCCTCAGATGCTGCCTGACTTGCTGTGCTTTTCCAGCACCACCTTTTTCAACTCTGACTCTCCAGCATCTGCAGTCCTCACTTTCTCCTAGATTGGACACTATTGAGGATTTCAAAGGTGATAACATTTTGTGCATGTGAGATGTAATTCTATCAATCAACTATCAGAGAAAGTGCAGAATGGACATTTGTGACGAGGTTAAAAGTGGGCTGGTAGTATAAGAATGTAATGATTCATCCAAGATACGTATCAATACATAAACTGGTGCAATTCTGTTACATGTGTGCTGAAGAAAGTTGGCAAATACAGGGTATGTTTGGATCCAAGACATCTAAATCATTCTCCAATGAGATGCTCGCACAAAATCCCAACATTAGAAATGTTGGGCCTCAATTTTAGATTAGATTCTTTACAGTGTGGAAACAGGCCTTTCAGCCCAACAAGTCCACACCGACCCTCCGAAGAGTAACCCACCCAGACCCATTTCCCTCTGACTAATGCACCTAATGCTATGGGCAACGTAGCATGGCCAATACACCTGGACTGTGGGAGGAAACCAGAAGGAAACCCACACAGGCACAGGGAGAACGTGCAAACTCCACACAGCCACTCATCAAAGGCTGAAATTGAACCTGGGACCCTGGTGCTGTGAGGCAGCAGTGCTAACCACTAAGCCACCATGCTACCCAGAAGGAATGAAATCCTTCTCCAAGCTGGATGTCAAACATGAATATTGGGCTGTTCAAGAATTAGGATCATTAAGAAATTACTCTTTTCAGAATACTATCTGATTCCAGAGACTACCCTTCAATCTATCTGTCAGTTAGGAACTGGTGCATTGGTATATGCATAAATTTGCAGAAAATATTTCTGAATGGGTAAATATTGCTGATGATAGTCTGGTAATGGACAAAACCAAAGAACAGAACAACCAAATTCTTCAGTCACTGATGGTGATAGCTCATCATGAAGGACACATTTTAAATAATAGGAAGGATCATGGCATGTGGTTCAATCAAATCTTTTGTTTACTCAGGTTGTACGACCCCAACCTAGAAAAACTTGAAGATGAATGATACTTACCTCTTTCTCAAGGCAATAAAGAGATGTCTCAGAATTTCTAACATCCAGGCACCACACATGCCAAACTTTTCGGACACAGTATTATCTTTTAGATAACTCATACAGAAAGACATTCCAAATGTATGGCAGGAGGATTCATCAACAAACATTTGACTCACAAGAGTTGTCAGCAGAAACTTGTATCCTACAGTACTAACCCAAGGAAGTAGACAATCCTGGAAACCGAAACACCTCACAAAGAGCTAGAAATGTGCATCATGCAATGTAACAAAGCAATTTCAGTTGGATTCAGAAGTTTATTGCAATTGCAATCTGACTTTTCCAACACACTGTGAAACACAGGATTCTATGCACACCAATTTGTTAACAAATATTACTGTGGAAACCAATCACAAACCCTTGAAAATAATTTGGTGCAAATCACTGAGAAGTGCACCATTTAGTTTACAGCAAGTTTTGGTCAATGAACAGGGATATGACTTCAACGTCATCTACAAATTATATAGTACGGGAATGACTACAGCTCTGAACATGAGTTTGCTATCACTACCTGAGCTTGTGTTTGAAAGGCGAGTTAGGACAACTCTGTCAACCCAGCACCTGTTCAAAAGATACAAGAAAAAACCTTCAGAAAAATAAGGAAGAGCAAAGATGGTGCATGATCAACATGCAGGTGCAGACCTGCTCAATCTGCAGAAGGTCAGAATCATACTTTCCACAAGGGGAACTTTGACATCCAGAGTGATATCTCAAGGGCACAGTGAACCTAGGTCCTCCAAAATCACAACACTGAATGGAGCAGCGTTAAGGGATGAACAGAAGCCAACTCAAGGAACTCTGATAGTGCACAAAGCACATACATGTGCATGCAAACAAATAAACTGGGATAATGAAGGCATGGTCACTGTCAGGTCAACACCCAACATGCTAACAGCATATAAAGGCCAACACACGTCCACAAGCCAAGGACACCCAAGTGTGAAGCATAAATCTCAATAAAGTAGACCATCAGAAGAGTTGATAGGATTGTCAAGTCACCATTACACAGTTCAGACTGATATTCATTACCGCATATTTTTCAATTATTTTTTGGGTGAATAAATTTGCAAATACCCTAATGTATATAAAATTTTACCATGTATGTAATGTTATCAGAGATGATTTGTTTGAAGACCTAGATATTTAAAGCTTTAAGGATCAGGATAGAATGACCAGTGCAGCTGCCATGTGTATCTGGCCAGAAGCAAAGTGGAGTCAGGATGCAAATATTGTTATCTACAGCTGCCGTTTGTAGTCGAGCCATTACATAAACCTGTATAAGATTTTCAAGTGAATTACTTCAACACTACTCAATCTGTATGACTTTACATTGAAAGTAGGAGCAGGAGAAGGCCATTCAGCCCTTTGAGTCTCCTCCACCCTTCAATGGGATTATCAATTATCCGACTCTGTCCCTTGTTTCCATTTCCTCATTGTCCCCTTTGATCCCTTAAGCCCTAAGAACTATATCTAACTCCTTCTTGAAAACATTCAATGCACTGACCTCAACCACTCTCAACCACAGGTTCCATACTCTCTGAGTGAAGACATTTCTATTCACCTCAGTCCTAAATGGCCACCCTGTATCCTTAGATTATAACCCCTAGTTCTGTACTCTACAGGCACAGGAAGAACTTTCCCTCATCTATCCTGTCTAGTCCTGTTAGAGTTTAATAGGTTGTTATGTGAGCCTCCCTCGTTCTTCTAAACTCCAGTGAATATTCTCCTAAATGAACCAGTCTCCCTTCATACCTCTGTTCTGCCATCCCGGGAACCAGTCTGGTTAACCTCCGTTGCACTCCCTCCATTGCCAGAATGTCCTTCCTCAGATAAAGACATCAAAACTACATAAAATAATCCAGATGTGGTCACCATAAAGCCTTCTACAATTACCCCTGTTAGCTTATGACTAACACAAGAAAGTACATAAAGGAGAGAGATCACTGTGTCAAACTTTTAGCACAGAATTAGCTTGTGGACCCAGGTCAGGAGCCATTTGATTAGATTGCTTGCAGTGTGAAAACAGGCCCTTCAGCCCAACAAGTCCACACCAACCCTCCGAAGAGCAACCCACCCAGACCCATTCCCCTACACCTAACACTACGGGTAATTTAGCATGGCCAATTCACCTAACCTGCACATTTAAGGGACAGAAACCAGAGCACCTGGAGGAAACCCATGCAGACATGGGGGGGTGAGGGGGGGGGGTCGGGGGAATATGTGCAAACTCCACACAGACAGTTGCCCAAGGCAGGAGTTGAACCTGGTGTCTCTGCTGCTGTGAGGCAACAGTGTTAACCACTGTGCCACCATGTCGCCCATGTGCTCTTGTTTGGCAAGTTAAAGTCTATGAGGCAGAGACAAAAAAAGAAGAGTTATACTTTTTAGAACACAATCAAGCCACACTGCTATACCCAAAGTGTGCTAGAAATTTGGAATTATGTTTTGCTAATCACAGTTGCTCTGAGGTAAGTTATAATAATAATAATTATTAATTATAAGTTTGATCCGTGTCTACAACCAAATCTATTCAGGGATATAGAGCAAAGATAAGGGTGTGGGACTTAATCAAAGGTCAGCTATGATTTTGTTGAATGAAAAGACTAACTGGCTATAATGGTGAATAGTTCAGGCCCCAGTTCCTGATTACTGTTCATTGAGGTAGAGCAATGTTCCAAGTAGTTATAATTTTTGCTTTTCTTTAGCACTTAAAACTAAAGGTTTGATTGAGAAGTCATTTTCTCATCTTTATTCACCCATTCATAGGATGAGAGTGTACCTCTAGGCCAGCATTTATTACGAATCCCTAATTGCCCCAAAGGGCAGCTGAGCATTGGCCACCCTGAGTCTGGAGTCACATGCAGTCCAGACCAGGTAAGGACAGCTGTTCACTTCCCTAAAGGGGTATTATTGACCCCGGATGTGTTTTTCCTCCAACAATCGGCAATGATGTCATAGTCATCATTAGACTCTTAATTCCAGATTTTTAAAAAAATTCAATTCACATTCCACCATGGCAGGATTTGACCAAACCCCCAGAGCATTAGCTGGGTCTGTAGTACCAAGTCCAGTAGAAGTACCATTAAGCCATTACCTCCCCTTAGGATTGGAGTTGGGGTGTTAAGATGAGCCTTTGGTAAAAGGAAAGCAGTTGATTTGTGTCACTAAAATCAATGACCATTTTAAGTACCATTTAATGACCATTTGGAGTACAGCAATTGATCCAGCCATGCAGTGTACATTTGTCTAGTCCATGCAATGGCATGTTTGACTAACAAGATGATTCCTTGCTCCTGTAGCATTGGCAGAGAGCAAACTGCTGTGAGACCTTGAACATTACCAAGGAAGGTCACCTCTAGCAGGGCTTGATGATAACGTTTGGCAACATGTAATTTTGTTAATGAGCATGAGTGGAGAACAGACAGCTGGTGACGATAGAATATTCATAAGTTGTCTGTGTGTAAATGTGTACATGTGCAGTAATGAGATCAGATAGAGCTGTATTGATTGGAACCTTTGGAAATGAATGTGCTATTACATTAAAACAATGTGGTTACTTTTCTCAACTTGGTTTCGCCCCTGGCTGACCTTGTGACTAAGTTACTGTTCTGTCCTATTGGATATAAGGTCATAGTTTTTATTTAAACTCCAGCACTTCTTGCTCACTTATAATTCTTTATTTACCTTTTGTGAGGGAAAATCACATGTCTTCCCAAGCCTCACTCTTCCAGTTTACCTGCAGTTGAAAGGAGAGCTTGAATTGTTTGCCCAAAGCACTGATTAGTGTGAGGCTGGCTTAAATTGCCTGGCACTGCAATTTTGCCTCCTGTTGGATTTTCTCTTTTCTGCTCCTAAAGTTGTGGGGCGTCTGTTAGTTTTCAGCAGAGATTTCCTGAATGGGCCAAGTTATCAAGAAAGCAATTATTTCAGTGATTTAAAGCATGGCATGTGGAGTGAGATAATCCCTTGACTGACGTTGTGTGTCTCCTCCTACTGTGCGTGTGTTTATATTGAACTATGCCAAGCTGAAAATACCAGCCAGCTTTCATTATTATTGCACTCCTTGTATTTGACAGCCTCAAATCAGTTTTGCCAATACTAACACTTCAAGAGAAAGTCACTCTGCAAAGATTGGCTGGAGGAAACCTCTTGAACATCTAGAAGGGCACAGAGGTTTGTCTTCTAGACAGGATCAACAGGATTTTCTTTAGTATTTTATGGCTGCTACATTGTAAAATGACTTTTCCTTTGTTTCTTCCAGTCACCCAAGAGCAAGAAGTCTAAGATGCCACCACCAACATTATCCCAGGAATCTGGTCCCCCAGATGGTGGTTGGGGCTGGGCAGTGGTCGTAGGAGCTTTTGTCTCGATTGGATTTTCTTATGCATTTCCCAAAGCCATCACTGTGTTCTTTAAGGAGATTCAGGAGATCTTTGACACCTCGTACAGTCAGATTGCATGGATCTCTTCGACAACATTGGCTGTTATGTACGCTGGAGGTAGGCTAATAAACTTCTACCACAATTCATGCTGTAACTCATCGACATCAAACAGTTTGGGAAGCTACTTTACAGATGTTGGCTGAAACACATTGGAGCAAGTTCTGTAATTATAGAAAGGTTGCACATTCAATGACAACCACCTGTATTTATTTAGCACCTGAGATGCAGTAATTCATTCAGAGAAAAATGAAATACAGAATGTATTTGAGAAAGAATGTCATTTATGAAGCCAATTTTTGATATATGTACAATCATATGCAATATTTAAAGTCGTTTCATATTTGGGCATGTTTCCAATTATTGATTGTGGAATATTGCAAATGGGAGATCAGTCAAGATTGTTCTTCATGCTCAATCAGAACCCGTTTGAAGTTACAGTGTTTAAGGTGAAAATAAGGGTAGATATGGGCTCCTGTTCCATTTACGGAATGTCTGTTTGTCTGGTTAGTTCAAGTTAATGGTTTCTCAGTCACAAGAACAATGAGATTCCAAATTGTATATTTTTATCTTCTTCGCTCCAGTAATGAATAATAGCAATAATATTGCATTTGTTGTGTTTAATCGGATTCAAGAAGAATTAATTCTACTTTTGCTTTTACTACATGAACTGTAGTGGGAGTAGCATTGGGTGAATAAAGCAGTTATGGACAGCTATATCAAAAGTTGGCATTTAACCAGACTACTGAAAACAACAAATACGGAGTTGTCACCATCGCGAGTTGTCATCCCCCTTAGCATTTTCCATTCACTATCTATCTCCAATGGCTTTCTCACTGGCCATCAACAATGGCTCGATGCACCAGCATCATTTTCTGAAGCCCCAGCTGGCATCACTCCTTACCCCAGCTACGTTGTGGCGTTTTCACATTATTGGTCTGTGTGGCTCTTTTCTATTCAAGAGGACAAGTTGACAGAAGTTGCCAGAATTGTGCATCTCCATTTGGCCACACATGCCAGTTCTTTTAGAATATAGCCATTGGTGAAACACATGCTTCAATATCCATGATCTATCTAACCACACTTCAGGCACTGCTTCTATTTAACGTTTAACTGAAAACAAAAAATATTGGGGTGGCATAACTGAGGATACATCAAGCAAGTCTTCTGCTCGAGGCCAATTTATGGTTATCAACACAAAGATATTTTTGTATATCAGGCATGAATGCTCTTGAGGGGAAGCTAGATGGATAGACAAGGGAGAAAGCTTTAGAAGGTTAAGCTGATAGAGGTAGAAGAAGAGGTGAGGAAGAGACTTGTATCAAGTATAAAACCAACATGGACCAGTTGGACCAGGCAATGTGGCCTGTTTCTGTGCAGTACAGACTCTGTAATCATGGTTACTTAATTCATTGTTAATGTCATTAATTGTTTCAAACTACATGGCATGACTTCTTTTCTTTACTCGTGGTATGTGGACATCACTGGCTGGAGAAGAAGGGCTGATGTCCGAAACGTCGATTCTCCTGTTCCTTGGATGCTGCCTGACCTGCTGTGCTTTTCCAGCAACACATTTTCATCACTGGCTGGGCCCAGCATTTATTGCTCCTCCCTAGTTGCCCCTGGAGAAGGTGGTGGTGAGCTGCCTTCTTGAATTGCTGCAGTCCATGTGCTGTGGGTTGACTCACAATGCACTCAGGAAGGGAATTTCAGCATTTTAACCCAGCAACAGTGAAGGAACGGCGGTATATTTCCAAGTCAGGATAGTGAGTGGCTTAGTGGGGAACTTGCACGGGGTATCTGCAGCCCTCGTCCTTCTAGATGGAAGTTGTTGTGGGTTTGAAAGATGCTTTAAAGATTCATAGATTCATGTAGTGCAGAAAAGGCCCTTTGGCCCAACATGAGGGAAATTCAGTTGATGTAGTTTATATGGATTTTAGCAAAGCTTTTGACAAGGTCCCACATGGGAGACTGATTGAGAAGGTCAAATTACTTGGAATTGAGGGAAACTTGGTGAGATGGATCAGAAACGGGCTTAGTAATAGGGCACCAAGGGTAGTGGAGAAGGCTGTTTGAGTTACTGGAGGCTAGTACCAGCATAACTACCACTTGAGACATGCTAATCCCAATTTCCTGCACTTGTCCCATATCCTTGAATGTTATAATATTTGAAGTACTTATCCAAATATCTTTTAAAAGTCGTAGGGCTTCCAGCCTCCCCTAACTTCCCAGGCAGTGTATTCCAGATTCCCACCACCTGCTGAGTTTTCAAAATCCCCTCTGAATCTCCTGTCCCTTATCCTACAGCTATGCCCCGTCATGATTGACTGCTCAACCAAGGGGCTGCTCTCTAATCACCCTGACCATACCCCTCATAACCTTATCCACCTCAGTCATGTCTCCCCTTAGTCTTCTCTGCTCTAAAGAAAACAATCCAAGACTATTTAGCTCAATTTCTCCATCCCAGGCAACATCCTGATGAATCTTCTCTGTACCCCTCCAATGCTATCACATCATTCCTGTAGTGACATTACTAGGACTGCACACAGTACTCCAGCTGTGGCCTGTCCAACGCTGTATACAACTCCCAAAATTGCCTCCTTGCTGTACTGATGAAAACAAATATCCCATACACCTTTGTAACTGAGGGTGGCATGGTGGCTCAGTAGGTTGCACTGCTGCCTCCCAGCACCAGGGACCTGGGTTCAATGCCAGGGCGACTGTTTGTGTGGAGTTTGCACATTCTCCCTGTGTCTGCGTGAGTTTCCTCCGGGTGCTCTGATTTTCTCCCACATTCCAAAGGTATGTAGGCCAGGTGAATTAGGGCTAAATGTAGGGGATGGGTTACTCTTTAGAGGGTCGGTGTGGACTTGTTGGGCTGAATGGCCTGTTTCTGTATTGTAGGGAATCTAACCTTAACTATCTTATTCACCTGCTCTGCTGACTCCAGGGATCTGAGGATAAATACCCCAAGATCCATCTGTTCTTTTGAGCTTCTGAATGTCCCGCATTCATTAAATGTTCCCTCATCTTGTTTTTTTTCCATCATGCATCACTTCACACTTATCTGGGTTAAATGCCATCTGCCACTGCTCTGCCTATCTGATGAAGCCACCTATATCTCCCTGTAACCTACAACCTCCTTTTTCACTATTCTTGCCAATCTTGGCATCGTCTGCAAATTTGCTTAACATTCCCCCCACATTTTCATCTGTATCATTTACACATTTAACTAACAATGAGGGACCCACTACTGATCCTTGTGGCACACTACTGGACACCAGCCTCCAGTAACTCAAACAACCTTCTACAACTACCCTTGGTGCCCTATTACTAAGCCTGCTTCTGATCCATCTCACCAAATTTCCCTCAATTCCAAGTGCTTTAACCTTCTCAATTAGTCTCCCATGTGGGACCTTGTCAAAAGCTTTGCTAAAATCCATATAAATTAATCAATTGAATTTCTCTCGTCTACACACTTGATCACATTTTTAAAAAAAACACATTTTTAAGGCATGACCTCCCTTTAACAAAGCCATGGTGACTATCTGTAATTAACCCATTTCTTTCCAAGTGGGTATTAATTGGCTCCTTCAGAGTTTTCTCCAATAGTTTCCCTAGCACTAATATGAGACTCAATGGTCTATAATTAAACATTTGTGTCAGTGGCCCTGCAATTTCCTGCCACACATTCCATGGCAGATGCAATTCATTTGGCTCATTCATAAAGTCAGGAAGTATGGGATACAGGGAGATTTGGCTATCTGGATTCAGAATTGGCTGGTTGACAGAAGGCAGAGAGTGGTTGTAGATGGAAAGTATTCTGCCTGGAGGTCAGTGTTGAGTGGGGTCCCGCAGGACTCTGTACTTGGGCCTCTGCTCTTTGTAGTTTTTATAAGTGACTTGGATGAGGAGGTTGAGGGGTGGGTTAGCAAATTTGTAGATGACACAAAGGTTGGAGATGTCGTCGATAGTATAGAGGGCTATTGCAGGCTGCAGCGTGACATAGACAGGATGCAGAGCTGGGCTGAGAAATGGAAGATGGCGTTCAACCTGGATAAATGCAAAGTGATGCATTTTGGAAGATTGAACTCGACTGCAGAATAGAGGATTAATGACAGGATTCTTGGCAGTGTGGAGGAACAGAGGGATCTGGGTGTGTAAGTACATCCCTCAAAGTTGCCACCCAAGTGGATAGGGTTGTTAAGAAAGCATATGGTGTTTTGGCTTTCATCAACAGGGGGATCGAGTTTAAGAGCTGTGAGGTTTTGCTGCAGCTCTACAGGTCCCTGGTGAGACCACACTTGGAATACTGTGTCTAGTTCTGGTTGCCCTACTATAGGAAAGATACAGAGGCTTTGGAGAGGGTACAAAGAAGGCTTACCAGGATGCTGCCTGGACTGGAGGGCTTGCCTTATGAAGAAAGGTTGAATAAGCGCGGACTTTTCTCTCTGGAGAGAAGGAAGAAGAGAGGAGACCTGATCGAGGTATACAAAATAATGAGGAATAGATAGTCAATAGCCAGAGACTTTTCCCCAGGGCAGGATTGACTGGTACGAGAAGTCAGAGTTTGAAGATGTTAGGAGGAAGGTATAAAGGAGACGTCAGAGGTAGGTTCTTAACGCAGAGAGTTGCAAATGCATGAAATGCGTTGCCAGCTGTAGTGGTGGAAGCAGAGTCATTGAGGACACTTAAGTGACTGCTGGACATGCACATGGATAGCAGTGAGGTAAAAACAATGACTGCAGATGCTGGAAACCTGATTCTGGATTAGTGGTGCTGGAAGAGCACAGCAGTTCAGGCAGCATCCAAGGAGCTTCGAAATTGACGTTTCGGTCCTGATGAAGGGCTTTTGCCCGAAACGTCGATTTCGAAGCTACATGGATAGCAGTGAGTTGAGGGGTGCGTAGGTTGTTACTATATTTTACATTAGGATTAAATCTCAGTACAACAGCGTGGGCCTAAGGGCCTGTTCTATGCTGTACTTTTCTATGTTTTATGTTCTATCTAAGCCAGGGGATTTGTCTGTTTTTAAGCCCAACAGAGCCTCAAATACCTCCCCATTTCTTATGTCCAACTGTGGAAGTTCCTCAGTCCCTTTTTCATGAATTCTGTACCTATGTTCTCTTTTTTTTCTAGAGTAAAGACTGCAGACAAGTTTTCATTCAGCACCTTTCCAATGTCCTGTAGTCTCACATACAGGTTGCCCCCTTGATCCTTAATTAGCCTTACCCGTTTACTGGTTAGCCTCTTTATTTTAGTGTATTTATAAAATATCTTGCACTTTCTATATTCCTCTAGGGCTGCTGCTGGATTTCTCCCTTTGGAGTTGCTAAAAACCTTACTCTCTGAACTGGTTTAAACATCCAGGGTTCTCCCAACTTATTGCTCCTACCTTTCCCCCTCAAAGGTAAATGTTGGAGCTGTACCCTCCCCAGTTCCTTTTTGAATGACTCCCTCCCCATTGCTTTGCTATAGACTTACCCACAAGGAGCTGCTCCCACATTATGGCTAGAACATGCTTTATTTTAATGAAAACTGCCTTCCCCAATCCAAAGCCATCTTTTGCATGCCATCCTTTACCTTGTCCAGAACAAATTTGAATCATACCATGTTGTGGTCTCTATTGCTTAAATGTTCCCCCACTGCCACATTAAATGTTGTACAGTTTCTTTCCCCAGACCCAGGTTCGGCACTGCACTGTCCTTTGGGCCTTATGCATATTGACACAAAAAGATCCCCCGGATACATTTCAAGAAAACTACCCCCTCAAAACCCTCAACTCCATGACTTAGAACTACACCAATTTACGTTTGTAACGTTCAAATCCACTGGTATAATTACCTGATTATTTCAGTGAGTAATATTCACACTGAAACCTACATCGATCTCCTCCTTCCCATTACATTTTGGGTAAAGGCATGCAATAGAGTGGTAATAGCACCCCCACCCCCGACCACAAATACCACATTCAGTTCCAATTGACTTAGTACTTCTAAACTTTCTCAAATGCACCTGAAACAAGCCCATAGTATTCACTTCTGTGAACTGTCTCCGTATTTGCTCCTCTATTTCTTGCTGACCCTTTGGGTGCTTATAATACACTCCCAGTAAAGTAACTGCTCCCTTACCATTCTTCACTTCTACCCACAAAGCCTCATTTGAGGACCCTTCCAAGGTATCATCTCTCCTTATTGCAGTAAATTACTCATTAATTAGTAGTGCTGCATCACCACCTTTTTCACACTCCCCCTCTGTCCCACCTAAGGATGCTAGTCCTTGGAATGCTGAGTTGCCAGTCCAGCCCTTCTTTCAGCCAAATTTCTGTAAGGGCAACAATATCATAATTGCGTGTGATATCCACACTTTTAACTCCTCAGTCTTACCTCTTACACTCCCAGCATTAAAGTGAAACCATCCAGCCTTGCCTTGCCTTTTTTTCCACTCATCACAGCTGAACTCGCTCTGACTTGCTTCCTTAGGTGTCGCACGATGTCTCTATTTCATCAATATTCCGTATCCCCTCCCTCTGCCAGACCAGTTTAAATGGCACTAGCAAACCTACCTATCCAAGGACATTGGCCGCAATATGGTTTGGGTGCATCTATATGTGTCCCACCATCCCCAAAAATGGTCTCAATGATCCAGGAAGCTAAGACACTCCCTCTTACACCAACTCTTGAGCAACACATTCACCTGTCATTGATTCCTATTTCTAAACTTGCAAGGATGTGGCACCAGGAGCAATCCAGAGATGATATTGATAGTGTGGTGGCTCACTGGCTAGTATTCGATTTCAGCATCCAGCGACTGTCTGTTTGGAATTTGTACGTTCTCCCCATGTCAGCGTAGGTTTGCTCCGATTTTATCCCACAATCCAAAGATGTGCAGGTTGGTTGAATTGGTTGTGCTAAATTGCTCCTAGTGTTCATGGATGTGTAAGTTAGGTGCATTGATCAGGGGTAGAGTCATAGAGTCATAGAGATGTACAGCACGGAAACAAACCCTTCGGTCCAACTCGTCCAAGCTGACCAGATATCCTAACCCAATCTAGTCCTACTGGCCAGCACCCGGTCCATATCCCTCCAAACCCTTCCTATTCATATACCCATCCAAATGCCTTTTAAGTGTTGCAATTGTACCAGCCTCCACCACTTCCTCTGGCAGCTCATTCCATACACGTACCACCCTCTGTGTGAAAATGTTGCCCCTTCGGTCTCGTTTGTCTTTCCCCTCTCACCCTAAACCTATCCCCTCTAGTTCTGGACTCCCCCACCCCAGGGAAAAGACTTTGTCTATTTATCCTATCCATGCCCCTCATAATGTTGTAAACCTCTATAAGGTCACCCCTCAGCCTCCAAAGCTCCAGGGAAAACAGCCCCAGCCTGTTCAGCCTCTCCCTATAGCTCAAATTCTCCAACCCTGGTGACATTCTTGTAAATCTCCTCTGAACCCTTTCAAGGTTCACAACATCTTTCTGATAGGAAGGACACCAGAATTGCATGCATTATTCCAACAGTGGCCTCACCAATATCTTGTTCAGCTGCATCATCACCTCCCAACTCTTGTACTCAAAACTCTGACCAATAAAGGAAAGCATACCAAACACCTTCTTCGCTATCCTATCTACCTGCAATTCCACCTTCAAGGAGCAATGAACCTGCACTCCAAGGTCCCTTTGTTCAGCAATACTTCCTAGGACCTGACCATTAAGTGTATAAGTCCTGCTAAGATTTGCTTTCCTAAAATGCAACACCTCGCATTTATCTGAATTAAACTCCATCTGCCACTTCTCAGTTCATTGGCACATCTGATCAAGATCACATTGTAATCTGAGGTAACCTTCTTTGCTGTCCACTATACCTCCAATTTCGGTGTCATCTGCAAACTTACTTATGCTCACATCCAAATCATTTATATAAACGATGAAAAGTAGTGGACCCAGCACCATTCCTTGTGGCACTCCACTGGTCACAGGCAAATATAGGATAATAGGGTCGGGCAGTGGGTCTGGGTGGGTTACTCTTTGAAGGTTGGTGTGAACTTGTTGGGCTGAATGGCCTGTTTCCACACTGCAGTGATTCTATGATTACAGCCATTGAGGTCTTGCTTCTTAATCTACTGCCTAGCTCCCTGAATTCTTGATGCATGAGCTCACTCTTCACTTTGCCCATATCATTGGTACTTGTGTGCCCAACATGTACCATGACCTCTAACTCCTCACCCTCCCCTTTCAGAATGCCAAGTAGTTGTTCAATGACATCCTGGTACCAGGGAGGCAACCCACCATCCTGGATGTTAGCAAGCTTTGGGAAGATTTGTAGCTCACGTTGAGGTTCTGGATATAAATTTGCTCACTGAGCTGGAAGGTTCATTTTCAGATGTTTCGTCACCATATTAGGTAACATCTTCAGTGGGCCTCTGTGCGAAGCAGTGCTGATGATTCCTGCTTTCTATTTATATGTTTGGGTTTCTTTGGGTTGGTGATGTCATTTCTTGTGGTGATGTAATTTCTTATGGTGATGCCATTTCCTGTTCTTTTTCTCCGGTGGTGGTAAATGAGGTCCAAGTCAATATGGTTGTTGATAGAGTTCTGGTTGGAATGCCATGCTTCTAGGAATTCTCATGTGTCTCTGTTTGGCTTGTCCTAGGATGGTTGTGTTGTCCTAGTTGAAGTAGTGTCCTTCCTCATCTGTATGTAAGGGTACTAGTGCTGTATGTAAGGTACCAGCGAGAGGGGGTCATGTCATTTTGTGGCTAGTTGATGTTCATGTACTCTGGTGGCTAGTTTTCTGCCTATTTGTCCAATGTAGTATTTGTTGTAGTCTTTGCACAGTATTTTTGTAAATTCCTGAGAAAAAGAACAGGAAATGACTTCACCATAGGAAATGACGTCACCACATGACATGACATCACTAACCCAAAGAAATCCAAACATATAAGTAGAAAACAGGAATCATCAGCAGTGCTTCATCCGGAGGCTCACTGAAGATGTTACCCAGTATGGTGACGAAACATCTGAAAATGAACTTTGCAGCTCAGTGAGCAAACCTATAACCAGCACCATCCTGGAGTCAGGTCTTTGGCTGCAGAAACTCCTGTCTGCTCCCCTGACTAAAGAATTCCTTATCACTGTTGCTCTTTCATCCTTCTTACTTTACCCCCTTTCCTCAGCATCTTTGGTCGATTTCAGCATTGCGTCTTGTAGATAGTACACACTGCTCTTACTGAGTGTTGGTGGTGTAAGAAGTGATGTTTGTTAATGTGGTGCCAATCAAGCGAGCAGCTCTGTTAAGATTGAACCAAGCAGATTCACAGAGTGGCCTGTGAACCCTACATTTGTATGGCTGATTTTAGTCCCCATTAAGGTTATTCGGTGGATTACGTTTAAAAAAAAAACAAGCAGCAAGGCTTTTGTCATAAACAAGATCAAATACTGGTTTATTAACAAAGGTTGCTGAAGGTTACAGAGTCAAAAGTGAAGCAGTGATTTACCTGCACTTCATGCAGTGTCTATTATAGTCTACTGTAATCGCTGCTCACAATGTGGTCTCCTCTACAATGGGGAGACAAAATGCAGAACAGGTGCCCGCTTTGCAGATCCCCTACGTTCTGTCCATAAAAATGACCCTGATCTTCCTATTGCCTGCCACTTTAAAACCCCACCCTGTTCCCTGACCAACACCTCTGTCTCAGGCTTGCTGCAGTGCCTCATAGCAAGAATTAAAATGGTTGCTCCCTCTTAATTGTCACATTATGGTTCTGTTAGGTAATAGGGCTATCTAGTGTCTTTGATTAAGGTAATTCACTTTTCACTGTCCCAGCCATCAATTTGAATGGCTTGCATTGACAGGTTAAGATGATCTGGAAAAACCCATTCACATTTCCGGGAACCACCATAATAGGGAGTTTCAGTTTATCCTCAGAAACATTCACTAAATTTCAGGAAGGTTGCTTGTGACTTCATCCTGCGATAAGTAGCATCTAGCCCCAACACCAGCTCAAAAGGATGGGACTGGTTATAACTGATTAGCATTTCTGCATAGGTATAAATTTAATGTGTTTCCCGATGGTGTGTAGAAGATGATAAAGGAAGTCAATTTAAAGACAGGTTAGAGGGTCCCTATGAACTCAAAAAAAAAACATGCATAGCAACTTTGTTGCTGTTCCATGTGACTTCTGGAAGCCATTTTGGAGTCTCCTGTCTTTGTTAAAGACAGATTAGACTTTATTACAAAGCAATTAATGTTGCAATTACACCGTCATGGCCGACCTATATAACCAGCATTATAATGGTGAGGTTTATAGCATTATATTTTAGGGCTTTTGTTTTGGTCTATGAAAGTGACACAGTTGGGAGCCTCAATCTTTTAATTTGAAGGTAAGTGAAATGGGTCATGTGACCTGTTCTGAATCTTGTGGGGGTTGCGGAGGTGGGGGGTAAACAGGAAACCTGAGTGGTTTGATTCAGAAGAGATCACATGGGAAACATAAACCGAAATTGCTGGTAAAATTCACCAGGTCTGACAGCATCTGTGGAGAGAAATCAGAGTTAATGTTTTGAATATTCCCTGTTTAGAGACAAACAAGCTATTTAAACTTGGAGACAACTGTTTTGAAGTCCACAATGATGTTAGAACCACCAAATTGTGAACTTATTAGCTATGCCTTAACTTCCAAGGATTTGAAACAAAGGTTGGGAACAGCCATAACTGTTGAGGATTTCTACTTAGTACTGAAGCTAATGTGATTCCTGTTGCTATGGCAAAGACAATAAATTGTAATATCATAGCATCCTTACAGCATGGAAGCAGGCCATTCAGCGCATCAAGTCTACACTGACCCTTCGAAAAGCTGGGTCACCCCCCCCCCCCCCCCACAAACACACCCCTACCCTATCCCTATAACTCTGCATTTCTCCATGGGTACCCATTCCTTATCCCTATGATCCTGCATTTCCTCAGGGTGATCCCTACCTTATCCCTATAACCCTCCATTTCCCCATGGTTACCCTATCCCTACGTACCCTGCATTTCCCCGTGGCTAATCCAGTGAATCCGCACATCCCTGGACACTATGGGCAATTATGTCATTATCTTCTTTCTAGGCACTGCAAGTAATACCAGTGCTTTTCCTTTTATTCCTCTTTTGTCTCCAAGATTTGTACCGAGATACTTATATCTAAGGTGGCACCATTAGGAGCAGCCATTGTAAAGACTTTTCACTGTACTCCTGAACTGAAGTACATGTGACAATAAAGGATATCCTATTCTAAATTTAGCATGGCCAACCCCACCTAACCTGTACATCTTTGGACTGTGGGAGGAAACCTGAGCATACCCATACAGACACAGGGAGAATGTGTGTATATGCACGTAGATAGTCACACAAAGATGGAATTGAACCCGGGTTCCTGGCACTGTGAGGCAGAAGTGCTAATCACTGAGCCGTCGTGCTACCCTTTGAAGCAATGAAGGAAGTCACTTTGAAATCAGATTACAGAATCCCTGTGAATCCAAAAACATCACACACAGCAACTTTGGTATTACTGTTTCATCTTACAGGGTCAGTAGCCAACTGGGAAATAGGAAGCAAAATGAAGAGGAGTCAGGCCTGCACCTTTAAGCAGTGAAAATGTTGGCCTTATTGTTTACCACATGGAAAATTAAGGGGAGGTCAGGCTTAGTTTTAAGATGGAGTTTTAGGAATTATGGCAAGGGCTGGAGGTTTGCCAAGTTGGATCTAGAAGTGGACTCCTGATGAAAATGCTAATTTTTGGGAGATAATAGTGAGGAGGAAAATGAACATAAGCAAAGCCTTTGGAAGTTGTGGATCACTTTTGATTGTTTCTTGGAGAATGTCTACCTAAAGAGACCGAACAATGTAACAAAATCCAAGGCTTTAGTTGTCCTGAGAAGAATAGAGGGACAAATTCCAATGATTGGTTTGAAATGCAAGTTTCGTTTATTTATCTGTTTGATTTGATTCAGCAATGTCACATGTACCTAAGTACAGTGAAAAGTTTTGTTTTGTGTGCAGCACAGACTGCCACATGCAAAGATCATACGATGAGTGGACAGTGACAGCTGCAAAGAAGACTTTCAAAAAGCAAGATCAATATTAGATTTGAAATTGGAGAGGTCCATTGAGCACTCTAATAACAGCAGGGAGGAAGCTGTCCTTGAACTTGTTAGTTTGTGTTTAAGCTTTTGTATCTTCTGCCTGACAGAAAAGGTTGGAAGAGGTTACAACAGGGGCAGGAGGGGTCTTTGACTTTGGCTGCCTTTCTGAGCCAGCAAGAAGTGTAGATGGAGTCAGCAGATGGAGGGTTGGCTTGCATGATAGACTGAGCTGTGTTCACAACTCCCTGTCATCTCTTACAATCCTGGGCAGAGCAGTTGCCTTACCAAGCTGTGATGCATCCAGATAGAATGCTTTCTGTGGTGCATCTATGAAACTTGGTGAGTGTCTTTATGGACATGTCGAAATTCCTTTGCTCACAGGGAAAGTAGACGTGTTGTTGTATGCCTTCTCAAATGTTGCATCACCATAGGTGGCCCAGGACAAATTGTTGGTGATTATCACTGAGGACTTTTGTAAAGGAAAATAAAAATAGTGTTTAGTCATTCGTGTTTTCAATCAGCAGATCCAGTGAAAGATTTTAAAAGGTGGAATCTTGTCTTTGGTCTTTCTTTCAACAGAAGTTAAAGGTTGGAATTTCTGTTTAAAAATATTGGTCTCAACAGAGATCACATCTGGTAAATGATTACCAGTTTTATGCGTGTGTATGCTGGTGGTTTATTGGGTGCGTGCATTACATTTTAACTTAAATGAAGTGTCTTGGAAATTTTACTCTTGCATTATGAACTTCATGTGGCCAACTTCAATTTTTTCACATACCAGCAGCTTTCAATTTGATCTCAGGAAGAAGGCACTTCTGTATCACATGAAGGTCAAACAGTGGCAATTATATAATTTCATTTATTGAATTTAAGCAAAATACTCAATGCAGGATGTAGCAGACATATTTATAAGATAGCATTAATAAAAGTGTGTTATATACAATAAGCAAAAAGGATTGCTTTGAGACTTCTGTTAGGTAAAACAAAAGTCACATGTTGTTAAACATTTATACTACATAACATAATTCCCTGTGGCTCAAGTCCATTGCTATTTGCTTTGTTTTTATCTGAAAGTATCTTTAACATAATAAAAAAAACAGGTGAGCTGATAGAATTAAAGCCAGAGGACTCTCAATCTCTGAAGGCTTGGGTAAATCTCTGGCACTAACTTAAGTGACAGACTTGTGAAATTCTTTCAAATCATTTCTCTAGCATTTATACCCGTCTTCCGATCAAGTGAAGGTGGTGCCAGCAGATAGCCCTGTTGAATGTCAGGACTGTTGACTGTAGAATGTAGGTGAGGCTGACAGATTTCTGGTTATATAAAGAAAGAATGTCAACAAAAGTTTATTTTTAAGACTTGCTCATGGGATGTGAGCACTGTTGACAAGGCCAGCATTTATTGCCCACCCTTCATCGTCCTTGAGCTGTGTTTTTGAACTGCTGTAGTTTGTGTGGTGCAGGTACACCCATTGTTAGGAAGGGAGTGCCAGGGTTTTGACCCTGAAACACAATAAAAGATTGTTCCAAGTCAGGATAGTGTGTGGCTGGGAGGGAAACTTACAGGAGTTGGGTCCCCATGTATCTGCTGCCTTTGTTCTGTTGCGTAGTCAAGGTCATGATTGGAAAACTGTGGTCATCTCCAACGTAGAGAGAATCTAGCCACCTTCCTTTGATGCTTGAGTACATTACCATCGCTGAGTCCCCCAGAATGGCAACATCTTTGGGTTTACCATTGACCAAAAACTGACCTCAAAGCATCTGTATAAATACTATGGCTGAAGGAATAGTCAGAGGCTGGGAAGCCTGTCACATAACTCACCTCTCCTGCTGCCAGTGCCTGTCCACCACCTACAAAAGGCAAATGACAATTGTGATGGAATACTCTTCACTTCCCTGGGTGAGTGTAGCATCAATAATAGCTCACCTTTCATGTGTACATGGTAGCAGCACGTATGCCATCAAAAAGATTCACTTCAGCAACTTGTCAAGTCTCCTCTGACAGCACTTTCTAAATCCATGACCTTTGCCAGCTTGAAGAACAAAGGCACAAGGTACATGGGAGCACCATCATCTTTAGGTTCCTTCCAAGTTGCAGACCATCCTCACTTGAAACTCTATCACTGCTTCTTCACTGTTTCTGGGACCATATTCCCAGAACTCCATTCCCAACAGCGCTGTGAGTGCTGCTTTTCCAAAAGGATTGCAGGAATTCAAGAAGGATGTTTATTAAACTAGAAAGAGTGCAGAATAAATTTACAAGGATGTTGCCAGGACTCAAGGGACTGGTGTAGGGAGAGGTTGGACAAGCAAGAGCGTAAGAGACTGAGAGGGGACCTTATACAAGATCATGAGAGGCATGGAGAGAGTGAATGCACTCTGTCTTTTTCTCATGTTTGGATAATTGAGGACGAGAGGACTTAAGGTTAGAGGGGAAAGAATAAAAGGGAGCCCTGAGGGGCAACGTTTTTACACAGGAGATGGTACGCATATGGAATGAGCTGCCAGCGGAAGTGATTGAGGTAGGTACATTAACAACATTTAAAAGGCATTTGGACAAATAGAAGGATATATGCCACGTGCAGGGAAATGGGGTTAGCGTGGATGGACATTTTGGTCGGCATGGACCAGTTAGGGCCGAAGGGTCTGTCTCTGTTCTGTAGGACTCTATGACTCTAAGTCAGCCTGCCATAATCTTCTCAAGGTCAGTTAGTCATAGGCAATAAATGCTGACTTCACCAGTGATACTGATCTCCTATGAGTAAATTTAAAAAAAAACTAATTTAACATCAGATAGAAGCAGTTAATAAAAGATATCAACTGTGGAAATGCATGTGACTGCTCTGTGCAGTATTTCAGTTCTCACTCACATTGTACATGGCACCTGCAGGAATTCAGAGTTACAGAAGTGTTCCTTGGGGGTCCATGGGGTTATCTGAATATTCTGAATTACAAAGCTGGAGCACAATCAGCGTAGTGGCCAGGTAATTCAAACGACAGATCAGACTATACTCTATCATTGCCAAATATGTGCCAGGCACAGCCAAGTGCCGACAGAATTAACATTCGATCAAGCATTCTGGAAAAGACATGGGAAAGTCGAGCAATGGCTTCGTTCAATGTTGAAGGGAAGATGTATTTAATTCTAGTCCATGTGCCATAGTATATAAGAAGCTAAATGTCCTTACTTAGAGATAAAGAACAGGCAGACTCAGGGACATTGTCATCCACAATTGAAGATATTGGAGGCCAGTTTCTCAATAAGCAGGTTGCTGCTGGGAATCCCTCGCTAATGAGTATGACTGCCCGCAGAGGAAATTCCGTGTCCCTGCTCTTGGGATCTGTGGGTCCATGTGTGGCTGACCAACCTGATCCCAAAGCCTCATCCCTGCTCACATGCCTGGCAGCTGGGAGTTCGGATTGATCCTTGGCCATGACAGCATTGGCCTTCCTTCCTCTGGTCCCTTTTCTGTACTCCTTCTTGCTGATGAGTGTTCTCAATCAAATGTGTCCTTCCCACCCTGTACATACACTGTCCACACTGCTGCCTGTAGCAGCACTGATCCCACCACTGCCTGTAGCAACACTGTTCTCACTGCTACCAGTAGCTGCACTGTTCCTGCCACTGCCTGTAGCAGCACTGTTCCCACTGCTGCCTCTGGTTGCACTGTCCCCACTGCTGCCTGTAGCTGCACTGTCCTCACTGCTGCCTGTTGCTGCACTGTCCCCACTCCTGCCAGCAGCTGCACTGTTCCTACCACTGCCTGTTGCAGCACTGTTCCCACCACTGCCTGTAGCTGCACTGTGCTCAATGCAGCCTGAACCTACACTGTCCCTACCACTGCTTGTACCTACACCGTCCCCACTGCTGACAGTAGCTGCACTGTGCCCACTGCAGCCTGAACCTACACTGTCCCTACCACTGCTTGTACCTACACCGTCCCCACTGCTGACAGTAGCTGCACTGTGCCCACTGCAGCCTGAACCTATACTGTCCCTACCACTGCTTGTACCTACACCGTCCCCACTGCTGACAGTATCTGCACTGTGCCCACTGCAGCCTGAACCTACACTGTCCCTACCACTGCTTGTACCTACACTGTCCCCACTGCTGCCAGTAGATGCACTGTGCCCACCGGTGCCTGAACCTATACTGTCCCCTCTGCTGTCTATAGCTGCATTGTCCCCACCACTGCCTGTATCTGCACTGTTACCACCACTGCCTGTAGCAGCACGGTTCCCACCACTGCCTGTAGCTGCACTGTTCCCACTGCTGCCTGTCCTGACACTGTTCCCACCGCTGTCTGTGGCAGTACTGTCCCCACTGATGCCTGTAGCTGCATTGTCCCCATCACTATCTGTAGCTGCACTGTCCCAGGCATTGCCTGTTGCTGCACTTTCCCCATCGCTGCCTTTACCTACACTGTCCCCACTGCTGCCAGTAGCTGCTCTGTCCCCACTTCTGCCTGTTCCTACATAGTCCCCACAGCTGCCTGTAGTTTCACTGTCCTGACAGCTGCCTGTAGCTGCACTGTCTCCTCCACTGCCTGTAGCTGCTCTGTCCCCACTCCTGCATGTACCTACACTATCCCCACTGCTGTATGTAGCTGCACTTTCGCCATGGCTGTCTGTACCTACACTGTCCCCATCACTGCCTGTAGCTCCCCTCCCACACCACTGCCTGTAGCTGCTCTGTCCCCACTGCTGCCTGTATCTGCACTGTTCCACTCTTGCCTGTAGCTGCACTGTGCCTACTGCAGTCTGAACCTACACTGTCCCTACCACTGCCTGTACCTACACCATCCCCACTGCTGCCTGTAACTGCACTGTTCCCCTGCTGCCTGTAGCTGCACTGTTCTCACCACTGCCTGTAGCTGCACTGTTCTCACCACTGCCTGTAGCTGCACTGTTCTCACCACTGCCTGTAGCTGCACTGTTCCTTCCACTGCCTGTTGCTGCACTGTCCCCACTGCTGCCTGTAGCTGCACTGTCCCCAGTGGTGTGACAGGTAGGTTGGAGCCAGATGGCAGGCATGCCAGCCAGTTTGGTGAAATTGCTCACCTGCCCTCCTTTCAGCCTTCTGGATCTGGGGCTAGTTGTTCAACCCTCCTGGGTTTGCAACATTCTGTGAACCTGACAAACTAACTGCAAAGTCCGCGAGTCTGCTTAGGGCGTGCTCCATGGGATTGAGGAGAAATTTAAGACACCGAATTCCAGAATTGAATTCACAGGTCTCACTATATTTCCTCTCTGCTCCCATCAGGAGTGGACTGGATAGGTTAATGAAGATGCAGCTGGCCAAAGATGTCATGATCTTTACACACCTCATGCAGATAACCTGATAGTCTGCATATACTTGCAAAGGGCTAGAGAAACCCTTAACAGCAACTGTGTTCAGAGTTACTTGGTGCCACAGCAAGGGGGAATTTAACTAACACATTGGTGCACAACACCTCTTGTTTCAACAAAAAATAAAATTTATCTCTTCACTATTGTTTATTAGATTTCTAAAACTCAAGGATAAATTGACGTGCAAGTATTACTAGCTGTTTGCCTTTTCACCTTGCCCCTGTCAGTGAGTCAGTCAATTGTCAAGAAAAGAACAAATTCTGGGAAATAAAGCGTCAGGGTTGGGAAAACATTTGTGTCTGACTGATAGCTTTATCCACCCAGGGTTGTTTCTTGAGGATTGATGCGTTTCCTACACGTCTTCCCGCCTGTCAGTCCTCAGAATGTTTTCTTTTATTTTCCGCTGCTCTCACTCCAGTGGGATTCCCAGCTCAGCCATTCGGAAATCTCGGCTTGTCAGGTCGGACTGAGTCAGAAAAATGACCAAGGTGCATCAAGTGCCAGAAGGGGCCAAATGGCCATGAGAGGGTCTGCTGCCAGGTATCCGCCTCCACAAGTTCCTCTTTATTGTTAAAGTTAGTGGAATTTAGAGTCATGCTATTGAGCAGTTAACTCAGGAAGCCCTTTATTTCACTCGGAAGATGATGGAAATCTGGAATTCAGCCACTCGGGTACAATTACTGCTGCGTCAGTTGACATTTTACAAGGATGAGATTGGCAGGACCTTATCAGATAATAGCATCAAGTTTGTTGCAGATTTGCCATGATCTTTATTGAATGGCACAGCAGGTTAGAAGGGCAGAGGAGCCTTCCTCAATTTTCCTGTGTTGCCTGCTATTCCATTCCACTGTGTATTGAATCAACATTCAGAATTCAGACTCATTAGGGCAGAAGAAGTAAGAGTTGGTGGAGGCTATTTTTGCCTTTTGAGCCTCTTCCACCATTGAGTACGGTCGTGCCCCATCAAATTATGGCATTAACCCACTCTCCTGTCTGCCCAACCCGTCAACTCTTAACTCCCTCCACAATCAAAATTCTAACTAAGTCTTGAATATATTCAATGAGTCCTCTCCGCTCCTTTCAAAAATCCAAAAAGCAACTATTATGGCCTGTCACTTGTTGCCTCCCAGAAGATGCTAGGGAGTTGCCTTCTTGAACTACTGCAGTCCAGTTAAGCAAGACAGAGGGGGATGGAGGGGGACGGTGTTGATTTAGAACTGGAACTGGAGTCCTGCATCAATTGAGAAAGAGAGAGGGAGAGAGAAATCTAGGATTGATTGATTGACTGACTGTCTCATGCAGCAAGATACAGTGAATAGTGTTGTTTGCCTGCTATACACAGATCGTACCATACAAAGTGCATTTGGATACAGAACTATCTCGAAGGTAGAAGACAAAGAGTGGTGGTAGAGGGTTGCTTTTCAGAATGGAGCCAATAAATGATTTGGATGTGAACATAGGAGGTACAGTTAGTAAGTTTGAAGATGACACCAAAATTGGAGGTGTAGTGGGTAGCGAAGAAGATTACCTCTGAATACAACAGGATCTTGATCAGATGGGCCAGTGGGCCAAGGAGAGCAAATGGAGTTTAATTTAGAGAAATGCAAGGTGCTGCATTTTGGGAAAGCAAATCTTAGCAGGACTTATACACTTAATGTTAAGGTCCTCGGGAGTGTTGCTGAACAAAGAGACCTTACAGTGCAGGTTCATAGCTTCTTGAAAGCAGAGTCACAGGTAGATAGGATAGTGAAGAAGGTGTTTGGTATCTTTCCTTTATTGGTCAGAGTACTGAGTACAGAAGTTGGGAGGACATTTTGCAGCTGTACGGGACATTGGTTAGACCACTTTTGGAATATTACATGCAATTCGTGTCTCCTTCCTATCGGAAGGGTATTGTGAAACTTGAAAGGATTCAGAAAAGATTTACAAGGATGTTGCCAGGGTTGGAGGTTGGAGCTATAGGGGGAGATTGAATATGCTGGAGCTTTTTTCCCTGGAGTGTCAGAGGCTGAGGGGTACCCTTATAGAGGTTTATAAAATCATGAAGTGCATGGATAGGGTGAGAAGGGAAAGATATAAAAGGAACCTATGGGGCAATTTTGTCATGCAGAGGATGGTACATGTATGGAATGAGCTGCCAAAGGAAGTGGTGGAGGCTGGTACAATTACAACATTTAAAAGGCATCTGGATGGGTATATGAATAGCAAGGGTTTGGAGGGATATGGATTGGGTGTTGGCAGGTGGGACTAGATTGGGTTGGGATATCAGGACGGCATGGATGAGTTCGACCAAAGGGTCTGTTTCCATGCTGCACATCTCTATGACTCTCAATGCATCAGGGTAGCAAACAGAGCACAGAATACATTGTCACAGCCACAGAATAGGTGCAGAGAGAGAGAGAGAGACCAACATTGACATTTGATAGGCCTTTGGAGGGAGGGAGGCTGAAAGCACAGGTAACCTCATGTGTACAGTTTGACTATGTCACAACAGTTTTGGCTCCCCCCTCCACCCCAGCTCATCTGTCTTCCTTGACCTTACTCTGTGGTAATGAAAGATCATTATGGGTATGTAACACTAGGTATGTGTGAAAGGTGGGTTGCTAGGGTAACACACTTGTCTTATCTTTACCATGTTTAGATCTGCTGCCTCTCTTTAAAAAAAATCATCACACCTTTTGCATTCCTATAAAGTTAGAGCTTCAGCCCATTGACATGCAGAACAGGAAGCTCAGATAAAACCAACCAAGATACGGCTGTGACCTTACCATTCACAGGAATGCAGCCAATTCAGTGCTGCCCTGAACAATTGACATAAACTTTCCAAGTTACGGCATGCAGTTGCAGTATTTGCTTTCCTTTTGCCTTTGGTTTACCTCTGTCACCTTTATCGCTGTCCTAACAATGAGTTATTCAGTCAGTGAGGCAGTGGAAGGAGGGGAAAAATACACAAGTGGCCACATTACTGACACATTTATATTTTGTGTTTATGTTCAGACTCATTCAATAAAATACTTAGGATTTGTACCAGAAATCGCTGAAATATGTACAGTTCAGTTTCACTTGGGTGCTTTCACTATTCAATGGTCATCCTATGTACTGTGATCTGAGTTACATTAGCAGTTTCCCTCAAATTATTTCGATGACATTTGGCACTGAGTTGCATTGCGAGGTCACACAGCCTGAGTGGGTTTGCCCAAGTGCAAACCTTTCTGTTTTACCAGCAAACCTGGAGAATCCTGCTCTGAATTATCATGCTCCGAGTCTGGCAGTAGGATCCTGCTCTGAATTATCGTGCTTCTAGTCTGGCAGTAGGATCCTGCTCTGAATTATCGTGCTTCTAGTCTGGCAGTAGGATCCTGCTCTGAATTATCGTGCTTCTAGTCTGGCAGTAGGATCCTGCTCTGAATTATCGTGCTTCTAGACTGACAGTAGGATCCTGCTCTGAATTATCGTGCTCCTAGTCTGGCAGTAGGATCCTGCTCTGAATTATCGTGCTCCTAGTCTGGCAGTAGGATCCTGCTCTGAAGTATCGTGCTCCTAGTCTGGCAGTAGGATCCTGCTCTGAATTATCATGCTTCTAGGCTGGCAGTAGGATCCTGCTCTGAATTATCGTGCTTCTAGGCTGGCAGTAGGATCCTGCTCTGAATTATCGTGCTTCTAGTCTGAGGATCCTGCTCTGAATTATTGTGCTCCTAGTCTGGCAGTAGGATCCTGCTCTGAATTATTGTGCTCCTAGTCTGGCAGTAGGATCCTGCTCTGAATTATCATGCTTCTAGTCTGGCAGTACTCCATGCTAGCGTGAGGGAAATGATTTTATCTCGACCATGCCTGCAGGATAGATTGCATTTCAGTGAATTTACTCTTGGTATTTTTTTCACCAGAATCTGATTGTTGTAAAGGGACAACACCACCTTGTTGGAAGAAAAGAATATCTACTAAATTTTGTTTTTAATAATCTGACCGGCGAGCTGTGAGTGGTAAACAGAGCATCATTTACATCATTACATCCCCTAAGGAGTGTCAGGCTCAGCTCAGTGGGCAACGCTCTTGTCTTTTAAATGCAGGTTAAATTCAAGACTTGAATGCGTGACCCACGGTGGCACTCTGCATTAATGCTGTGCTGCAGTATTCAAGTTGTATCTTTTAATCATTGGGGCGCATCTTTGGGGCAGCACAGTGGCTCAGTGGTTAGCACTACTGCCTCGCAGTACCAGGGACCTGAGTTCAAATCCAGCCTCGGGCGACTGTCTGCATGGGTTTCCTCCCATAGTTCAAAGATGTGCAGGTTAGGTGAATTGGCCATGCTAAATTGCCCATAGTGATAGGTGGGAGAAAGTGAGGGCTGGAGATCAGAGCTTAAAAATGGGTTGCTGGAAAAGCACAGCAGGTCAGGCAGCATCGAAGGAGAAGGAGAATTGACGTTTTGGGCATAAGCCCCTCTTCAGGAAGTGATAGGTGCATTAGTCGGGGGATGGGTTACTCTTCGGAGGGTTGGTGGAGACTTGTTGGGCCAGAGGACCTGTTTCCACACTGTTGTGAATCTTATCTAATTTAAAAAAAACATTCTTATTACTGCTGAAATCATAGAATCCCAAAGGCAGGCTCTTTGGCCCACACTGACCCCCCCCCCACCCCCGAAGAGCATTGCACCACTCTCTCCCTGTAACCCCCACACTAATCCAGCTCCCCTGCATGATGTGGGGCAGTCAACATGGCCACCCCACCCAGAGGAAGCCCACACAGACAAAAAAGTGTAAGTAACACACAGACACTCACCTGAGGGCAGAATTGAACCCAGGTCCCGGGTGCTGTAAGATAGCAGTGCTAACCACTGTGCCGCCCTAACCCAGTTATCTTTGCTGCTTAAACTCTGTACCCTGCACCTGTGTATTTGACATCTAATTCCAGTCTTAGGTTTGTCACGTCTCGCCACAGACTATTTCCAATGCCAGTCGAAGCTCCTTGCAAGTCAACACTCAAGTTAAAGCAAAGAACTGCAGAATGAAGATTTGAAACAAAAACCGAAATTCCTGAAGAGTCTCAGCCATTCCAGCAGCACCTGGGGAGAGATAGTAGACTTAACATTTCAGTTCCAGTGACAGTTTCCATTGATTCTCAAGATGGTTGATCCTTGATCTGTATGTTTGAGGGGAGAAATTTAAAATGGGCATTGTTACTTTGCTCATATACACCTTCTTTGGCAAGAAGCACCATGCATCACTCCGCCTCAAGAGGCTTCTGACAACACTGCCCTGTCCACCTGTAGCACTGCCTCTGATGGGCTTAAACAGCGGTGCTAATGAATTGCATTGAGGCACTTTCTGTTTGTCTTCACCATGCTATAAAGTTCAAAATGCTTTAAACAACAGTAATCAAATAAACTGTCAGCCTCAGTTCTACACCTCGGTGAATTTAAATGGGTGTCAGTTTCCACTGGGGAATTTATAAATAGCTTTTCAAGCAGTAGACAGTACTGTTAGATACTAATGAGATATTAGACACTGTTGACACTTGCCAAATACACAATCTTCTAAACCTCGGTAGCCTAACAGTATTTGAGAGTTTGGATATTGATAGAAATCTCACATGCCTGCACTTATTTGCATTGAATTCACCTTTACTGGAATCAGAAAAATAAAGGATCACAAATTTAAAATGGTGATAGGGAGAGTTCTCATTTCATCAATCACGACATTAAATATTGAAATTGGGAATTTATGCTGCAGTTATGCAAGACTTTGGAGTGGCCGCATTTGGAGTATTGTGTTCAGTTTTGGTCACCTCATTATAGGAAGGATGTTATTAAACTGGAAAGAGTGCAGAAGAACTTTACAAGGACGTTGCCTGGGCTCAACAGCCTGATTTACAGGGAGAGGTTAGACAAGCTGGGATATTTTTCTTTAGAGCGTAGGAGACTGAGGGGTTTACCTTATAGAGGTCTATAAAATCTTGACTGGCATGGATAGGATGAATGCACTCTGTCTTTTTCCCAGGGTTGGGGAATCTAGGACTAAAGGGCATCAATTTAAGGTTAGAGGGGAAGGAATAAAAGGGAACCTATGGGGCAACTTTTTTACACAGAGGGTGGTACACATGTGGAATGAGCTGCCAGCAGAAGTGGTTGAGGTGGGTACATTAACAACGTTTAAAAGGCATTTGGACAAACACATGGATAGGAAAGGATTAGAAGCATATGGGTCAAGTACAAAGAAATAGGGTTAGAGTAGACAGACATTTTGGTCAGCTTGGACCAGTTTGAGCCAAAGGGCCTGTCTCTATGCTGTAGGATTCCATGATTCTATTGCGGCATTCGTCTGTGAAATTCTCAATCCTAGGGTCAGAAGTCACACGGCACCAGGTTATAGTCCAACAGGTGAATTTTTCACATGGCGAAGGAGCTGCGCTCTGAAAGCTTGTGATTTAAAAACAAAACCTGTTGGACTATAACCTGGTGTGACTTCTGACCTTGCCCACCCCAGTCCAACACCGGAACCTCCAAGTCATGGCAACCCCAGAGAGCAGGGAATCAGGCTCACGGAATATTTCTGAAGCTGAGTTAGATTCTTGACAAACAAGCGAGTCACCAACGAGGGGGAGTGAACAGAAAAGTAGCGCTGAGGCCGAACTCAGATCATTTACCAAATGGCTTTGAACGGCCTAATCATGCTCCTAATTCTTGAGCAGTGCTATTTCACGCAGAACGCTTACAATGTGAAACCAAGTTGGTGAGCAATGTTGCTATTCCTCATCTTGTTCCGGTAATGACTCAGACTTTTCTGCAATGGGTGAGATTTTGTTTATGATTTAGGAATCAACGCCTGTGGTATTGAACAACAACCATGGGTCGTGGCGATTGACTTGGAGATTCTAAATGGAAAAAACTCACCAGTCTCCAGAGTTAAAATGTCAACAGCCCGCCTGAAGGACAATGACTGTATCCCTTCCTTATGGTGCCCTGACATATTTCGTTTCAAAGTGAGCTTTGTGAATTTTCTTCCTTTGAGACAAGACTCCAGATCTGACATGTTTCTGTACAGATAGACATGATCTGGACAACACAAATATGGAAAACTAACAGGTAACTGACACGGCTCTGAAGTTGTAGTTTACTCATATTTACCAGGCAAACTCCTTGATCTTTGTTTGCTCAGTGTGGAGCTGACCAGCACTTTTTGTTGATCTTATTCTCCAATAAAAAAAACTCCTCTCTCCTTTTCCACCTCACCTCACAAACAAAAATGAAATTTGTTGGAAAAGCTCAGCAGGTCAGGCAGCAACGGTGGAGAGAAATCAAAGTTAACGTTTCGGATCCGATGACCCTTCCTCAGAACCGTCTACGTCATCTTGTCTAACCCAACAGGCTACCAGTGCTCCGAAATTCTAATAGCCAGGTAGCCGTTTCTGCAGCGTAGATGCCAGTTGGGTATCGGGAATCCCTGAGGCAGCAGATTCCAAGGGAATCGCCCTTGGAAATTGGCGATTCTGATGGAATAATCTCTTACCTCTGGAACATTCCTAAAGTATCCATTTAAATTGAAGAACTTAGATGATCCTATTTCATCTCAATAAGTAGTAACCTGATGAAGGGCTTTTGCCCGAAACGTCGATTTCGAAGCTACTTGGATGCTGCCTGAACTGCTGTGCTCTTCCAGCACCACTAATCCAGAATCTGGTTTCCAGCATCTGCAGTCATTGTTTTTACCTCGTTGATTTTAACCCTACTGCGAATCCTCTTGCAAGGATGCCTGCCTTGAAGAAGTTTTCCTCCTCTCTCTACAAGAATCTCAGGGAGTCCCTCTCCCACTGCAACTCCCAGGTCATTTCCTCTGCCCTGAAGCTCTTCAACCATGTCGTGAAACAAACTCACTACCACAGCCACATTCGCTTCCTCAGTGCCTGCCACTGTAACCAACTCATCCCACACGGACTCTGGACCACCTTTAAACCAGCAGAGTTCGGACCCAAACAGGACAAACAGTACAGACTACAGATTCAAAAACACCAGCAACGGTTTTCCTTCAAGATCCTCCAATCCACTCTTGCAGCAAAGCGCCGGCACCTAACCTCGTTTTATTCCTGATGAAGGGCTTTTGCCCGAAACGTCGATTTCGAAGCTACTTGGATGCTGCCTGAACTGCCGTGCTCTTCCAGCACCACTAATCCAGAATTAACGATGATGGGCTAAATCTAATTTTTTTTTGCTTAAGTATGAGATGTGTCGTGTTTTTTTGAAAGGTTTAACACCGTGAGGCTATGGAAGTTATTATGGCAGTAATGTAGTTAACTTAGTGTTGCAATGTATGCCCAAGATCATGTTACAGGGCTCCAGTAGCAGATAATGGTAGTGTAATGTGATAGGTTAGTTAAATCACTGGGAGATGAGGTAATGCTGAAGGTGATAGTGTTGTAATGTGATAGGTTAAGTGTGATGGAGGGAACCAGTGTGGCTGACGATGATTAGTTTAAAAAGGCAAAGCAAGCCAACATGATTGGCTATGCTAATATTATCCGATAAGCCCGGGAGCAACAAATTGCATAAACTTGAGATGAACAAAGAAATTGTGGGCAGTCAGGGATGACATTTTTCTGGTTGCCACAGCTTTGATTTTGCAAGATTAAAGTTTAATTTCTTGAAGGATTTTCTGTGTCTCCTATTAGTTTTTTTTTAACAGAACATTGAGTAATTCTTCCACAACAAATCTTGGTGAGATTTCTTGCTCTATCCTACCACAACACCATTGTTAACAGCAAAGGTGAGGTGAACATTATACAACAATTACTTGGAGATGCGAGTGTTGGACTGGGGTGTACGAAGTTAATAATCACACAGCACCAGGTTATAGTCCAACAGGTCTATTTGGAAGCACTAGCTTTCGGAGCGCTCCTCCTTCATCAGGTGGTTGTGGAGATTAAGATCATGAACATAACACTGTAACTGAGTGCTGGAACAGACTAGCTCCACCTTATAGGCAGTCCTATATATATCTCATTGGGTGAGGTTTCATAAAACCTTCGCAGTATTGGGGAGGCGAAGGTCGAATGGGATTATTGCTTAGATTTTTAATCGTCAGGGTTGATGAAGGGCTTTTGCCCAAAACATCGATTCTCCTGCTCCTCAGATGCTGCCTGACCTGCTGTGCTTTTCCAGCACCACACTCTCGACTCTAAACTCCAGCATCTGCACTTCTCACTTTCGCCGAACGGGTGATAGAATTTGAGCTCAACTAAAAATCTGGAGTTACAATGCTGACCACGAAACCATTGCCAATTCTTGGAAGATTCCATCTGGTTCACTTCGGGAAGCCAGCCGACATCCTTACCTGGTCTGGCCTATATGTGACTCCATACCCACGTGTTGACTCTTAACTGCCTTCTGCGCTATTATTAATGGGTATGAAATGCCGGTCCAGCCAATGACACCCACGTGCTATGAACGAACAAAAAAAAAACATTCTGACTTAGAAAGGTATCCTGACCATTGTCAATTGGCAAGGAGAAAAGATTGATTCATTATTGTCCTGGAGGGAAGATAACTGACATCTTTACTCAGTCTGGTCTACGTGTGACTCCAGACCCACAGCAAAGTGGTTGACTCTTAACTGCCCTCTGGGCAATTAGGGATGGGCAATACATGCCAGTGATGCTCATATCCTATGAATGAATGAAATAAACAGTTGTCATTGAGATGAAGGCATACATAGCAGATAGCCAACTGTCCACGACTCAAACAAAAAAAAATCTCAGTTAACACTGTTAGATCAACTGTCTAAGATAATAATTGGCTGGATGACTGGTTTACATTGCAGAGCGATGTCAACAGCATGGGTTCAATTCCCATCTCAGCTGAGGTCGGTATGAAGGATTCTCCTTCTCAATCGCTCCCCTTGCTTGAGGTATGGTGACCCTCAGATTAAGCCACCACCTGTTGTCTCTCTCTCTCTCTCTCTCTCTCTCTCTCTCTCTAGAGATGAATCTGATGGAGAAGCAGCACTCTGAAAGCTTGTGATTTTAAATGAACCAGTTGGACTACAACCTGGTGTCATGTGACTTCTGACTTTGTCCACCGCAGTCCAACACTGACACCTCCACATCACTCTAATGAGGGAAAGCAGCCCTATGGCCCAGTAGGTCTCTGGACACTTTTCCTTTTACCAGCTGGTGTAATTTTTGGGTCCATCTAACTCTGGTTCCGAGTTTTCATGGACCAAAACCTTAGCTGAGATGCTAAAGAAAGTTCTCATCCAACGGCTTCCTTTAGTCAGTGTATGTAAATCGTTAACACACAGGAGCAGAGAAAGTTCAAGAGGATTCTGTGCCAACTCAGATTGAATTGATGTTCTGAGGAAGGACCAATCGAAGCACATGCTGATGAATAGCATGTAATTGTGTAACCAACACCAGGCCGAAGAATGGAAGTGGTGAGTTCAAATTGCATCCCAGCCACTTGAGCAGAGAATTGAAACAGACACTCCAATGCAACATGGGGTGTGTTGCAGATATTTTCCTAATTGACCTGCCCAGAGATGTTATAACACACCTATGGAGCAGGTGGGTTTTGAACTCAGGTCTCCTGTACCAGTCCCCTGGACTACATTACAAATGTCCTTGAAGTGGGTGGCTTTACAATGAGACATTGAATCTTAGCTTTGTCTCCACTACATTAGGCTAAACTATCCAAAAGCACTGATCCTTACACAGATTGTCTCACTGCTGGTTATGAGAACTTGCGAGGCCACAGTTGACTCAATGGAATGAGCTGTCAGAGGAAATGGTGGAGGCTGGTACAATTACAACATTTAAAAGGCATCTGGATGGGTATATGAATAGGAAGGGTTTAGAGGGATATGGGCCAAATGCTGGCAAATGGGACAAGATTAATTTAGGATATTGGGTCAGCATATAGAAGATGGACTGAAGGGTCTATTTCCATGCTGTACAGCTTTATTACTTTATGACTGCAATGTTATAACACTGATACACAACAGAAGTATACCATTTGCTATAAAGTGCTTTAGTTTGGCCTAAGTTTCTGAAAGATGCTATTAAAAATGCAATTTTAAAAAAAATCCTATTAGCTACATGTTTTAAAGACCCCCTGCAAGCAGCTGCCATGGCAACTTGGATATTTATGCTTACAGATATATTAAACGGTACTTCACCCGCCTAAATTCTAGGGCCTAATTTCCATAAATGCAATGCCTCAGTCCTGTAGGTTATAAAATGAGCTATACTTGAACTCAAACAACTCACATTGTTTTACATTGCTTGCACAATTTAGGGATAACCTTTTTTAGTTTAACAATGAGTCGATTTCACTTACGAAACAACAAAAGTTTTATTTCTTATGGTTATTTTAGCAGGTAAATGGAAAAAATTGCATCAATGTTTGCGAGCTTTAGATTCCTGGTATTAATCGTGCATGGAACAATGATTGCTTCTGATGTTGTCCAAGCAATTTATTTTTAATTGTGCAGCACTTAACTTTATTCATTCCATTTTACAACAGAATTCACTCGACAGAATGAGTAATCATGTAGGTTCCATGATTCTTATTGTTTCGGGTCAGTTTTATTTTGTCACATCAAGTGAAAAAGTAAATGACGCTCTTTCTGAACAATGTATTGGATCCACACTATGTTGTCTTAAAAGGCGTCTGTAACTAATCAGCTAGCTTTTCTGCTCATTTGATGTTTATTAAAAACTAATGGATACTGATAATAGCAGGTATGTATGCGCAAGCCATTTTGTAGATTACTTTGCAGAACTCTGCTAAATCATAACTTTTTTCAGACAATGCTCTCTCTCACAATTGGCAGCTATTTCTGTGGCTTGGCTATGGTTATGGAAAAACAGCAGGTGTCAAGCCTAAATAAAGCTACCAGCAGTACATATTTCTCCCTGTTGTCTCTGGGATGTCTGTCAGAGGCACTTACTGAAAGTTGCAAAAATCTCACACAGGCATGGGCAATTGAATAACTTCATAGAACATTCATATTTTTCAGAGTTTTAAACCCACAGAAAAGAATTCCGATTTTGGCACAAATGGGAGTTCTGATACTTGCATAGCCTAAAAAGGGCACCTCTGCTGGCAGAAACATAGAACTGCAATATTATCTCATTGTTGAAAAGTAATTTTGGACTTGAGACATTAACTCTGTTTCTCTCTCCACAGATGCTGCTGAGTTTCTCCAGTATTCTCTGTGTTTGTATCTTGAAGGTTCTTGAAGGACACTTGTGTCAAATTTGCCAGGAGCTGGAGAGTTTTGAAAAGGCTGGTGTTTCACACATGCATTTTCTGAACCTCTGAGGAAAAGCTGCAGAACCCTGAAATGGTAATTCTGTTTTTTTCCTATCCACAGATTCTTGAGTGCTTTCAACATTTTGTGTTTTGATTTTCAGATCAACCATATTTTAGTCTATTTTTGTGCTGAATGGTTTCTTCATTCTAGCCCAACACTGCCGTCAGCTGTGATCACTGGCATTGCACTGGAGTGTATTGCAATATTCAATATCCAGCTTCATGCTGTGTGGCTGAGCTATTGGGGGCAACTGTAATTATGGTTATGGTATACCCAAGACCACAGCTCTATTAGAAATGTTTGTGGTCCCTTGACAAAATATGTGATGTAGTCTCATTGCGATATTTGAAGAGGCACCTTTTTGTACTGGCAGTTATAAATCATTTGATTTACTCAAGGGTGAAGTATGATAGAATATTCTCATCGATGCTACAATATTAGGAATATGGCAAAAGCCTCTGTGAAGTTGTACTTACTTCTTAGCCTCCTTGCAGGGACCTTTTTCCTCTATAAATAGTGCTGACTCAGTACAAATGGGTAACTAAAGCCAACTAATTAAAGGGTAACACTGCAGCCTTAGAGACACAGAGTAATAGAGATGTACAGCATGGAAACGGACCTTTTGGTTTACTTGCCCATGCCAACCAGATATCCCATCCCAATCTAATCTGACCTGCCATCACTTGGCCCATATCCCTCCAAACCCTTCCTATTCATATACCCATCCAGATGCCTTTTAAATGCTGTAATTGTACCAACCTCCACCACTTCCTCTGGCAGCTCATTCCATACACGTAACACCCTCTGTGTGAAAGAGTTGTACCTTCGGTCCCTTTTAAATTTTTCCCCTCTTACCTTAAGCCTATATCCTCCAGTTTTGGACTGCCCTACCTTGGGGAAAATATCTTATTGATTCGCTCTATCCATTCCCCTCATGATTCTATAAACCTCTATAAGGTCACCCCTCAGCCTCCGATGCTCCAGCCTGTTCAGCCTGCCCCTATAGCTCAAACTCTCCAGTCCTGGCAACATCCTTGTAAACCTTTTCTGAACCCTTTCAACTTTCACAGCATCCTTCCTGTAGCAGGGAGACTAGAATTCACCGCAGTTGTGGACTCAATATCGAGTTCAATCATTTTAAGGTTTGAGGCACCTTCTCCCATGTCCACACCCCAACCCCCAATACCAGGCCTTGTTATCACATGGTCTACTGTTACACACTACCCATCATTAGCCCCTAATAATCTCCATTAGCAGCCACTTATTCTCCTAGGCTGACCGCTTTCCACTCGTCTGTCTATCCAACTGTTCTCTCCCTTTGCGCTCTATCCCCACTTTTTGTTTACTCCTTACCTTCTTCCCCCACCCTGTCATTTGCAGAAAAAAAACAACTTCTTCCTAGCTACCATCAAGTCTGAAGAAGGATCACTGGACCCAATACATTAACTCTGATTTCTCTCTACAGATGCTGCCAGACCTGCTGAGTTTTTCCCAACAATTTCTGTTTTTGTAATGAAAACCCACATTGCCTGTGCTTTATGGCCTGAGAGTGAGCACACGTATTGAGTGCTGATCATTCTGACCTTGGTCCTCGGGTATTTCATGTTTCTACTTGTGTAAAGTATTATCAGCTCTGCAGCAATGCAGAGTAATGTCAGTAATTTCCATCCTGGCAGAGGTTACCATGGAAGACTGAAGTGTGGTAACCTTCAGGTTAAACTATCACCTGTCCTGAGAGACCAGCCCTGTGGCCTACTCAGACTAAGATCACTTTGCATTTCGATTCTAAAGTTCCAATCGTTGCAGTTAAGACACAGTGGTTGGACTGAGGCAGAGTTCTGGCAACAATCTGTTAAAGTTTTGGACATCAGTGTCTTGATAGCTGCTGTGCCCTTATTTATGGAAACAAAGTCATGATCCCACACACGGTGCTAACACTGGCACAACGATGAGCTGGACAGGGCTGCCAACTATGCAGAACCATGTCTGACTGCTACACATCATCAACTGACTATCACAAGACAGATTTTTTCCTTCTTTATATTGCAGCAAGTGCTGACTCTTGCTAACCTAAATTAGAATGCCCTTGAAGCAAAGTTCAAATTGGTATAGCCATTTTTAAATCAAATCAACGGTGGACGAGTTACACGTTGCTGTTCTGAACTCTCCAAAACTCACTATATTTTCAACTGCAAGATTCTCTTTTGAAACTAAGTGTCATTATTCCTATTCCTAGAAAGCTTTATATGTGTTTGCAGTTTAAATTGATCCAGACATCGAAAATAATGTGTGACCCAATGGTTAATCTAGATATTCTCTTCCAAACCAACACTTGTGCATAGGCTGAAGATACACAGCATTTGATTTGATTTATTGTTGTTACATGTACCCAAGTACAATGAAAAGTTTTGTTTTGTGAGCAGTTCAAGCCGACCATAGCAAACAAGGACATACAGATCATAGGGGGCTTAGTCAGAGTGAGGCATACAGGGTTATGGCTGCACAGGAGGGACACAAAGCAAGATCAACGTATGACATTAGAGGGTCCATTCATCAGCCTAATAACAGCAGGGAAGAAGCTGTTCGTGTGTGTGTGTGTGTGTGTGTGTGTGTGTGTTCAAACTTCTCTACCTTCTGCTTGATGGAAAAGGGTGAATCAAAAGGGGTGGAATTATTGGTATCCGGGTTTGCGTCTGATTCCTGGGTGAGGGTTCCTAATTTGTAATGATACCAGGGTGAGGAGGGATGAATTTCTCTATTCAGCTCCCCCCTCGGTCTGTTGAAACAAAGTTAGTTTAAAAATTATCCCTTCTCCAACATTCTCGAGCCCAAGAGTACTTAATTTTTTAAAAGGATACAATTTAACCAGCCTTTCCAGAGTGAAAAAATGAATCTAGGGGAAAGTGAGGACTGCAGATGCTGGAGATCAGAGTCGCGAGTGGGGTGCTGGTAGCAGGTCAGGCAGCATCAGCATCAGAGGAGCAGGAGAATCAACATTCCATTCCTCATTTCCCTTCCCCCCCATCTTACCCCAGTCCTAAGCCTCCAACTTGGCACTACCCCCTTGACTGGTTCTACCTGTCCAACTTCCTCCATTCCCACCTATCCACTCCGCCCTCCTCTCTGACGTATCATTTCCATCCATACCTTCATCTACCTATCACATTCTCAGCTACCTTCCCCCTAGCCTCACCACCCCCCTCCTATTTATCTCTGAGCACACCCCTGGCCCACAAGCCTCATTCCTGATGAAGGCCTTATTCCGAAACGTCAATTCCCCTGCTCCTTGGCTGCTCCCTGACTTGCTGTGCTCTTCCAGTACCACGCTCTCGTCATTTAAAGAAATAATCAATTTATTCACTAAAATATATGAACAGATAACATCACACACATACATCTGGCTTAGCAATGAATAGTGAAGCTAAAAAGGAATATACAAATCAGTCTTTGACTTGTCTATGATGGATTGATGGTGAAACATTGTGGTCAATCATTAGTTGATTTTGATCGTGAAGACTTAGTTAATTAGAAATCCTTGGTTCTGCAGTTAGCTGAAAGGCATTTGTACAGTTTTTCTTCACTTTTTCCAAACTTGATGTGCTTTCAGCCAGCAGAGAGAGAGGGAGATACTGATGGTGATTGAACCTTAGGGTCACCATGCCTCCATTGAGGGGAAAGTTTGGGAACACGAGTCTTTATGGTGACCACAGTCAGTGTAAGAATTGAACCCATACTATTGATGCAACTCTGTATCCAAACCACCAACCAGGCAATTGAGTTAACTAACATTTCATCAAGTTGATAAATAGAGAGAGAGAGGGAGACTTTATATATAACATAGAACATAGAACATTACAGCACAGTATGGACCCTTCGGCCCTCAAGGTTGTGTTGACCTGTGGAAATAATCTGATGCCCATCTAAACTACACCATTCCCTTATTATCCATATGTATGTCCAATGCCCATTTAAAAGCCCTTAATGTCTGTTTTTACTTGTACACGTAGGATGTTAAGTAGAAGTTCTTAGCTATGTCCCTTCATAGCACACTTTAGCACAGTGGGATTTAAACCACAAACCAGCACACCAGCACAATGGTTGAAAATGATTTTTAATTCTATTCCTTGGGGGGACCTTATAGAGGTTTATAAAATCATAAAGGGCACGGATAGGATAAATAGACAAAGTCTCTTCCCTGGGGTGGGAGAGTCCAGAACTAGAAGGCATAGGTTTAGGGTTCGAGGGGAAAGATATAAAAGAGACCTTAGGGGCAACCTATACACGCAGATGGTGGTGCATGTATGGAATGAGCTGCCAGAGGAAGTGGTGGAGGCTGGTACAATTGCAACATTTAAAAGGCATCTGGTTGGGTATATGAATAGAAAGGGTTTGGAGGGATCTTGGGTGGCACAGTGGCTCAATGGTAAGTGCTGCTGCCTCACAGCGCCAGGGACACAGGTTCAATTCCAGCCTTGGGCAACTGTCTGTGTGGAGTTTGCCTATTCTCCCCGTGTCTGTGTGGGTTTCCTCTGGGTGCTCCGGTTTCCTCCCACAGTCCAAAGATGTGCAGGTTAGGTGAATTGGCCGTGCTAAATTGCCCATAGTATTAGGTTCATTAGTGAGAGGGAAATGGGTCTGGGTATGTTACTCTTCGGCGGGTCTGTGTGGACTTGTTGGGCCGAAGGGCCTGTTTCCACACTGTAGGGAATCTAATCTAAGTGCTGGCAGGTGGGACTAAATTGGGTGGGATATCTGGTCAGCTTGGACGAGTTGGACCAAAAGATCTGTTTCTATGCTGTACATCTCTATGACTCTATGACTCTATGACTCTATGACTCTATGACTCTATGACTCTATTCCTGGAAGGGTAAAACACAATCATTTCTTTCCTACTGAAATACCTTTCTTTCAACACATATCACACCCACACTCTGAGACACATCTACAGAAGATCATAGTTCAGTTTTTTGAATGGCATCTCTCTCTTTGAAGTGTTGCTGTTTGACGTTCCCTTGTCACCCTTCAGATATAACATTTCCATGATTCCTCGTGCGACTCAGGAATTTTAGACAGCTACTAAATATACATCCTCAGTCTCGTTTTTCCTTGTATCTCTTCATTTAAAAAAGACACATTATATTTAAAAGCTTTATATGTATGTTTGATCTATTCAGCAGATCCATGGGAACACTGCCATCTGCAATTTCCCCCCCAAGCCACTCACTGCCCTCATTTGGAAATATATCGCTGTTCCTTCACTGTCATTAGGTCAAAATCCTGGAACTCTCTCCCTAACAGCATTGTGAATCTTCCTACGTCACATGGACTGTAATGGTTCAAATAAAATCAGCTCACCACCACCTTCTCGAAGGCACATAGGGACAATCAATAAACTTTGGCCCAGCCAGTAATGCCTACATCTCTTTCATGAATATTTTAAACAAGTATCTCAATTAGGTGGCATGCTGGCTCAGTGGTTTGCACTGCTACCTCACAACATCAGAGACCTGGGTTCGATTCCAGCCTTGGACAACTGTCTGTGTGGAGTTTGCACGTTTTCTGCATGGGTGCTCTGGTTTCCTTCCACAATCCAAAGATGTGCAGGTTAGGATGGACTGACCATGCTAAATTGCCTGTTGTGTTCAGGGATGTGTAGGTTAGGTGCATCAGTCAGGAGAAATGTAGAATAATAGGGTAGCAAAATGGTTCTGGGTGGGTTACTCTTTGAAGGGTCAGCATGGACTTGTTGGTCCAAATGGCCTGTTTCCACACTGTAGGGATGCTACGAAACAGTAATTTGGGATTATAGATCTGTTTTATGACAATATCCATTTTCAAAATTAGACGTTCTTTGCACAATGCTTGTGGAATCTACATCAAAGAACTAAAATCAAGAGATAAGTGAGTTATCATCATTGGCGGACCCTCACAGATCAGGATGTCTCTCTTCCACCCTCAGGCTAAACCCATAGGGGGCTGCACAGACCAATGGGGCTACCATAGGCTCTGTTACACTTGGGGCACAAGGTGGGTCACAGGAAGGGGGCGGGTAGGCATTAGTGTGGCAACAAGCTCCTTCCGCTGTTTTTGTCTGACTTCCATTTTTTTCCGTCAGCAAGTCACAAAAGTTCCCAGATGCTCCTCTTCCACTTTGGATGGTCTTCGGTCAGTGATTCCCAGGTGTCGGTGGGAATGCCGCACTTCACCAATGAGACCTTGGTGGTATCCCTGAAGCAGCTCCTCTGTCCCACCTAAGGCTTGCCTGCCGTTTCGGAGCTGGGAGTAGAGCACCTCAGTTTGCTTAAGGAAGACTTAATTTATATGGAGATTTTCACAAAGCTCAAAATATCCCAAGATGCTTCATAAGTAAGGAAGTCCTGGTCAAGTGCACTCACCGTTGTCAGGTGGGCAATGTGACAGTCAATTTCACAGCAAGCTCCAATTTCCGGGTTAAACACAGAAGTTGCTGAAAAAGCTCAGCAGGTCTGGCAGCATCTGTAGATAGAAATCTGAGTTAACATTTCAGGTCCGGTGAGTTCTGAGGAAGGGTCACCAGACCTGAAACGTTAATTCTGATTTCTCACCTCAGAAACTGCCGGATTTGTTGAGCTTTTCCAGCAACTTCTGATTTACAGCATCGGCTGTTCTTTCGGTTCCAATATCGGGATGCCTCATCTAAACTTGTTGGCACTGAACGTAATTTAATTCAGGCTTGCTGAGCTTAACTATTCCACAGTGGTCAATGCAGCTTAAACAGAGGAAGAAAAGTACATTTTCAAAGCACCTTTTTTGTAACGGTGCATGAATGCTTCAGTTTGATGGTTCAGCAGATTGCCACAGCCTGGTCCTTGATCAGCTCTCCCTCCATCGTACCCACGAGGCAGCAGGTTCAAATTTAATCCCCTTGACAAGCTACTTCTTGTTGTGCAATAGGTCCCATCAGCTCCCTCAAGTTGTTGAAATGAGGCCCAGTTCAGAGCGAGTCCGAAGCCTCAGAATTCAGATCGTGATGTTTGTCATACAGTCCATGACCTTTCTGCTCCTGCAGCAAACAATCTGGGTTTCTCAGTGACATCGCCTGGAGTTGTCTGAACACAGCAATTCATTTTAGTGCATTTTCTGTATTTCCAGTGCAAGTTGAGGTTGAACTTTGGGCGGGTAGCCAGGGAGTTACAAGAAGAAGATAGATTGGCTTATAATGCTTTACTGGGCATTGACACAAGTGTAGTGACATCAGCAGCTCTGACAAACTCGGCAGACTGTCAGTTGTTAAGTGTGTGGTGCTGGAAAAGCACAACAGGCCAGGCAGCGTCCAAGGAGCAGGAGATTTGACATTTCGGGCATAAGCCCTTCATCAGGAATGGTGCTGATGACGGGCTTATGCCTGAAGCATTGATTCTTCTGCTCCTCGGGTGCTGCCTGACTTGCTGTCCTTTCCAGCACCACGCTCTCTACTTTGATCTCCAGCATCTGCAGTCCTCACTTTCTCTACACTGTCAGCTGTCACTAACAGCACGTTGGTCTCTCAAGCGCAAGGTTCCAGGTTCAAGTCCCACTGTGGGGTTTGAGTCCACTAATCAAAGCTGTCATTCCAGTTCTCAGGGAGCACTGTACTGTTGTGGGGGTGGGGAGCAGTGGCAGGGGCTATTGAACTTGGACATTTCCCCGGATGGGTGGAAAAGATCCCATGGAGCTGTCTTGAAGAAAAGCCGGAGAGTCCTGGTGTCTTTTCCTGTCTTCTGGCCAAAATTCATCCCACAATCCATACCATAGAGGCCGACAGCATAGACAAAAGGTCCTTCAGCCCATCAAGTCTTTGCTGATCATAAGCAGTGACCTGTTCTAATTATATTATGTGGTCATTATCGCACTACTATTTGTACACAACTTGGTGGTTGCATTTCCTACATTACAACAGAGACTACATTTCAAAAAGTACTTCCTCGGCTATAATGCAATCTGAGATGTCATGAGTAATCATGAAGCGTGTGGTAAAAATATAGATGTTTTCTCTGAACGGTGTGCTGTGTTTTTTTAGATCAGAAAAGTCATGCTAATCTAAAAAGACAACATACTGGAACTTGTGAAGAAAGAATGACAGGGAAAAACTGGATTGAGGATTGACATGAAAAATAGCAAACTGACGTCAGACTTTGAGGTCATAATTATTTCCTGGTGCAGAGAAAGAGCACGGTCTGAAGTAAAAAGAACAGAAAACTACTGGGAATGCTCAGGCAGTATATGTGGGAAGGAAAACAGAATTAACATTCCAGGTCGATGATCTTTCACCAGAACCAAAATTAACTTTCTAATCTGTATGCTGCATGTTATTGTTAAAACATACACAAGCTCCATTAGACTGCATTGTGGGAGGTCATATTGATGGAAGTATGTTATAGGCTGCAAGACCCCAAGGCATATTGGAACATGGAGATCACGGCTCTCTGATAAACCGTGACCTCCATATTGTGAGTTTAATTCCTCTACTGTAGGTAGTGGAATGTTATTGTTAAATAATAACAGCTCTTTTAGGACGCCGAAAACAAAATTGGCCAACTGAAGGGCAAGCTGGGAGATAGTAAGCCAGGAAGGTTGTACAATTCACTGGATCAGGCCAGATAGATATTCGAGCTGTTTCCCTTGATTGATGACATCTGAATATGGTGGCGCCGGTGTTGAATTGGGGTGGGCAAAGTTAAAAATCACACAACACCAGGTTATAGTCCAACAGGTTTATTTGGAAGCACTAGCTTTCGGAGCGCTGATTCTTCATCAGGCGGTTGACAATAAAAAGCTAGCGCTCTGAAAGCTAGTGCTTCCAAATAAACATGTTGGACTATGACCTGGAGTTGTCTGATTTTTAACTTTCATGTTTGAATAGGTGTGATGCGACAATGCTGCTAGTTTCTGATTAAACAATAGATTGGAGTTACAGCAGAATAGTTTTTGGGACAACTCTGTTCCAAGGGTGAGCTTGATCAACAGGGAACAAATATCCAATATTGTAACACATTTTGTAACACTTTTTCCAGGGACAGAAACATTGAGAAACTGAATTATGAAAATTATATTACCGTTTTAAAACTGCTGTAACTACACAGGAGGAATCTGCAGGTCAGTGACCATGCTGACATAGAAACTATAGTGAACCACTGTACTTGGGAATGACCTAGAGAACTGTATTTAAAGGGGCAACTCAAATCAGAGGGCTGACTCTCTGGAGACAATGTCAGCACAAGAAGCAAGAACCTTGAGAGCGAGAAGAACAGTCTCAATCTCAATTTGAACAGCTGTAATCAGGGGTAGTATAAACATCTTTACCATCTTCCTCCAGGTGCTCTGGTTTTCTCCCACAGTTCGGTGGATCAGCCGTGCTCAATTGCCTGTGGTGTCCGGGGTGGGCAAATTAGGTAGGTGTGGAAGTGCTAAGTGCACATGTTATGGAAGGGGCTAACAAAATACATTTGTGTAGCTCTTTACTCTGGATAACTCTTAAATTGGCAACACATTTGTATCTGCTGAGATTCAAAGAGATATTTGCTGATATTGTCAAAAAGATCGCGCCAACACTGAAGATAGTTAATCTCAAGAATCATAGAACTTTGTTATATAACAAGAAGCTCTTTAGCACATGATGGCTCTGAGATAAAGCTGAACACTATGGCCCTTGTGCCATATCCTTTCATCTTGATTTGAAACATTTATCTACTTTCCTTTTACAAAGCCGTGAGTCTTCTTTGAATGCAACCTTAATAAACGTTCATATAAATGGTGAATTCTCCTCATCCCTATTCTTTTGCTAAGGGCCATAAATTGATACCCTTCATTCGCCAATACACTAACTGCAAATTTTGATTGATTTATCAAAATTCATCAATTTTAACATCTACAGTGAATCTGCTCCTTATCTTTGTTGAATTATGTTTGCCCTTTCTGATATAAAGTAAGATAGAAGATCTTCTTTAAGCAATAGTTTGTCTTTGCGCATTCCTTACTCCCTGAACGGTTTTAGTAGGAACAGAGTTCACCCTCAAGATGAGTAATCTCTATTTTGTATTGCTAACATTCACAAGGATGTGATTGCACTGGAGGGGGTGCAAAGGAGATCCCACAGGATGTTGCCTGGGATGGAGCACTTTAACTATGAAGAGAGTCTAGATAAGCTCAGTTTGGTTTTTTTTGGAGAGGAGAAGGTTGACCTGACTGAGGTGGATAAGATTACGAGGGACATTGACAGGATGGATAGAAAGCAGCTTAGTTGAGGAGTCAAGAATGAGGGGGCATAATATTAAGGCATAAGCCAGGAGGTTTAGAGGGGATTTGCCGAAGCTAGCTTTCATCCAGAGTGTGGAGGGATTCTGGAATACTCTGCCTAGAGGGTGGTAGAGACAGGAAATTTCGCACCCTTTAAAAAGTACATGGATAATCACCTAAACTGTCATGACATTCAAGGCTATGAGCCAAGTGCTGGAAAATTGGATAGGTGAGTGCAGACTCAATGGGCCGAAGAGTCTCTTGTGAGCGGTATGGTTTTATGACTTTATTCCTTTTTGGCAGCTGGTCTGCTCAGTTGGCTGGATGGCTGGTCTCAGAGGCAAAGTAACACTTATAGAGTGAGTTCAAATCCCAAACCAGCTGACATTGCGCTGAAAAACCTTAATTCTCAATCTCTTCCCTTCAGCTGAATTCTGATGGCCATCAGGTTAAACCACCACTGGTCATCTCTCCCTAATAAGAGCAGCCCTATGGTCTGGTAAGATGTCAGCTGGCTGAACAGATCTATTCTCCCATATCTGGAAGACAATGCTTGAAGATGGATTCTACCAGTTGCTTGTATATTCAGTGCAGCCTGGAAGATCCTTAAAGTTGAGATGAGTGGGCAGAGACGTGTTTGAAAATCGAAAAGTAAAACTGGATTAATTTGATGAATAGTTTTGGATACCATACATCTGGGGTGAACCAGTAATTCTCCATGATCTGTGGAGAGTTTAGCTGTAATTACAATGGTGGCGTTTAATTTGTTGCTGTATTATAGTACGCTAATATATAGGACTTCATAAAGGATGCTGTAAAATCTATTTCAATAATTGCAATCATTGATTTGTAAGGTGTCACACTGCAACCATCCTAAGTACGATTGCATTTTCAGTGCCAGTGACGAGTTTAAATGTAGCATGTTTGGAACATTTTCTATGGTTCCTGCAGATTGACTATAGTTAATTGAACAAATTGGATCCATAAATCCTTAAATGTGCAGGTGTGTATTAAGGTTTCAATAGGGTCTTACAGTGCCTTAACCACAGGTCAGAACCCCAAAGTACTGTGGACATTTTAACTTGTAATTGCAAAATGTGTATTCTCCAAACAAAAGAGCTGACGCAGTCAAAAATAGCTGTGGGAGTAAAGCGAGCGACTCAATGGAAGATTCATAGAGTCATAGAGATGCACAGTGTGGAAACAGACCCTTCGGTCCAACTTGTTAAAGCTGAGCAGATATCATAAAATAAATCTAGTCCCATTGCCAATAGTTGGCACATATTCCTCTAAACCCTTTCTATTCATATACCCATCCAGGTGCCTTTTAAATGTTGCAATTGTACCAGCCTCCACCACTTCTCCTGGCAGCTCATTCCATACACACTACCCTCTGTGTGAAAAAGTTGCCCCTTAGTCCCATTTAAATCTTTCCCCCCTCACCTTAAGTGTGTGCCTTCAAATGCCTTCTAGTTTTCACCTCCCCCACCCCTGGAAAAAGATATTTTCTATTCGCCCTGTCATGCCTCTCGTGATTTTACAAACCTCCATAAGTTCATCCCTCAGCCTCCAAGGCTCCAGGGAAAATAGTCTGAGTCTTTATTCATCCTCTCCATATAGCTCAAACCCACCTACCCTGACTTGGAAATGCCGATGTTGGACTGGGAGGGTACAAACTTAAAAATCGCACAATGCCAGGTTATAGTCCAACAGGTTTGTTTGGAAGCACTTACTTTCAGAGCAGCGTTCTGAAAGCTAGTGCTTCCAAATAAACCTGTTGGACTATAACTTGGTGTTGTGTGATTTTTAACTTTGTACAACCCTGACAATATCCTTGCAACTCTTTTCAGAATCTTTTCAAGTTTCACAACATCTTTCCTATGAGACTTAAAGTAAGTCACACCCAATGATATGAAGGGAACTTCAAATAACAGCCTTTCGAAATGGGGAAGAAGCAAGTCAAAATCGCTGGACGATAATCTCCTGTGTCCACAAAGATAACAAAGGGCTTTGCGTTATCAACAACAAACTATCCCTTGTGGATTATAGCTCAAAGTGTAGACACATTTTGTGTTTTCCCTTTGAAGAAATCACAAGGACCCGATGTAATTCATTTAGAGAGTGTTAGCAGGATGGATCATCCTTGTGTATCCTCACCTGGCTTCATGTGTTAGCTTACAGCACGAAAAGAAGTATTCTGTAGTCACCTCTGTTTTGGAAAGGGCCTCTCACTCTGAGTGCTGAAGGGCAGCTAGCAAGAAAAAGTGAACCCGGGCAACAGAAGGACTCTCATTTACTCTGAATGCTGCAATTCAGGCATGGTCAAAAGGAGTCAGAACCACACCACCTCAACTAATCAGCAAAACTGAGAGTCATGAAAATGACTGTTCAACTCCAATGTCACAAATATCCATAAGCACCATTGCAATGCTTGTAATATTCAACAGTCTGCTCTTTGTGAACAATTCAGAGACTGATCCATATATTCGTTTTTCAAATTCTGTCATTTTGGGCAGATATTTCCAATCTCTACCTTTTTAACATTAAGTTCACGTGACTTTTGGAGAAAGATATCCACAAGGATGGAATGTGTTCTCGAGTTAACAGCATTGCAACCGACGCAACTATGTTGCCCAGTAATCTGCTTAATCCGAAGGAACCTAGAACATAGATGAACATAACGAATCCTCATTAGTTACAGCTTTGCTTATTTTCCATATTTTTCTATAATATAAGACACCGTCCTGAGAGATTCACAATGGTTCAGTGTAATAAGGTCAGAAAAATATTGCAAACACAAAGCAGGCAAAACAGATTCTTGGTGAGAGAGAGAGTCAGTGTTTTAGGTCTGTGACCTTAGTTTCACAGGTAATTCAAGTCAGGAACTTTTCCAGCTCAGTACACACACCTTTGGCAAAAATAGTGCAGGTTTTATTCTGTACATGCATAGAACATAGAACATAGAACATAGAACAGTACAGCACAGAACAGGCCCTTCAGCCCACGATGTTGTGCCCACCACTGATCCTCATGTATGCACCCTCAAATTTCTGTGACCATATGCATGCCCAGGAGTCTCTTAAATGTCCCCAATGTTCCTGCCTCCACAACTGCTGCTGACAACGCATTCCATGCTCTCACAACTCTCTGTGTAAAGAACCCGCCTCTGAAATCCCCTCTATACTCTCCTCCAACCAGCTTAAAACTATGACCCCTCATGTTAGTCATTTCTGCCCTGGGAAATAGTCTCTGGCTATCGACTCTATCTATGCCTCTCATTATCTTGTATACCTCAATTAGGTCCCCTCTCCTCCTCCTTTTCTCCAATGAAAGAGGTCCGAGCTCAGTCAACCTCTCCTCATAAGATAAGCCCTCCAGTCCAGGCAGCATCCTGGTAAACCTTCTCTGAACCCTCTCCAAAGCATCCACATCTTTCTTATAATAGGGCGACCAGAACTGGACGCAGTTTTCCAAGTGCGGTTTAACCAAAGTTTTATAGAGCTGCAACAAGATCTCACGACTCTTAAACTCAATCCCCCTGTAAATGAAAGCCAAAACACCATATGCTTTCTTAACAACCCTGTCCACTTGGGTGGCCATTTTAAGGGATCTATGTACCTGCACACCAAGATACCTCTGTTCCTCCACACTGCCAAGAATCTTATCCTTAATCCTGTACTCAGCTTTCAAATTTGACCTTCCAAAATGCATCACCTCACATTTATCCAGGTTGAACTCAATCTGCCACTTCTCAGCCCATCTCTGCATCCTGTCAATGTCCCGTTGCAACCTACAACAGCCCTCTATACTGTCAACGACACCTCCAACCTTTGTGTCATCTGCAAACTTGCTGACCCATCCTTCAATCCCCTCATCCAAGTCTTTAATAAAAATTACAAACAACAGAGGCCCAAGGTCAGAGCCCTGTGAAACACCACTCACCACTGACTTCCAGGCAGAATATTCTCCTTCTACTACCACTCGCTGTCTTCTATTGGCCAGCCAATTCTGTATCCAGAGAGTTATGTTCCCCTGAATCCCATTCCTCCTGACCTTCTGAATAAGCCTACCATGGGGAACCTTATCAAATGCCTTGCTGAAGTCCATGTACACCACATCCACAGCTCAACCCTCATCAACTTTTCTAGTCACATCCTCAAAGAACTCGATAAGGTTTGTGAGGCATGACCTGCCCCTCACAAAGTCGTGTTGACTGCAATTAATCAAGCATGCTCTTCCAGATGGTCATAAATCCTATCCCTCAGAATCCTCTCTAACACCTTGCAGACGACAGACATGAGACTTACTGGTCTGTAATTGCCGAGGATTTCCCTATTTCCTTTCTTGAAGAGAGGCATTACATTTGCCTTTCTCCAGTCCTCAGGTATGACTCCAGTGGAGAGCAAGGATGAAAAAACCTTTTCAAATGGTGAAGCAATTGCATTTCTCGTTTCCCAAAGCAGCCAAAGACAAATCTGATTCAGGCCTTGTGACTTGTCAGTCTTAATGCTTGACAAAATTTTCAGCACATCAGCTTCCTCTATCTCCATCCATTCCAGCATGCACACCTGTTCTTCAAAGGTTTCATTCACTATAAAGTTCATTTCTTTCGTAAAGACGGAAGCAAAAAACTCATTTAGGGCTTCCCCTACCTCCTCAGACTCCACACACAATTCCCTATGCTATCCCTGATACTCTTTCTTTGACCATTCTCTTATTCCTCACGTAAGTGTAAAATGCCTTTGTGTTCTCTCTAATCCGTTCTGCCAAGCCTTTCTCGTGCCCCCTTCTGGCTCTCCTTAGACCATTTTTAAGCTCCTTCCTTGCCTGCCTGTAATCCTGTAGAGCTGAGCTTGACCCTAGCTTCCTCCACCTTATGTAAGCTACCTTCTTCCTTTTGACGAGAAGCTCCACTGCTCTCGTCATCCAAGGTTCCTTTATCTTACCAGTTCTTGCCTCTCTCAGAGGTTCATATTTATTCATCACTTGCAACAACTGTTCCTTAAGCAGTCTCCACATGTCTATAGTGCATTCACCTTGGAACAATTGCTCCCAATCCATGCTTCCTAACTCATGTCTAATTGCATCATAGTTTCCTCTTTCCCAATTAAATATCCTCCCATTTTGCCTAATCCTCTCCTTCTCCATAGCTATGTAGAATGTGAGGCAGTTGTGGTCACTATCACCAAAATGCTCTCCCACCACAAGATCTGATACCTGCCCTGGCTCGTTTCCAAGCACTAAGTCTAGAATGGCCTCTCCCCTCGTCGGCCTGTCAACGTACTGAGTTGGGAAACCCTCTTGACCACACCTTACAAAAACAGCTCCATTCAAATATTCTGCTCGAAGGAGGTTCCAATCAATATTGGGAAAGTTAAAGTCACCATTACAACAACCCTACTACGTCCACACTTTTCCAAAATCTGCCGACCTATGCTTTCTTCCATCTCCCTGCTGCTATTGGGGGGCCTATAGTAAACCCCTAACGAGGTGACTGCTCCCTTGCTGTTCCTAATTTCCACCCATACTGACTCGGTAGGCAGATCTTCCTCGACAATGGAAGCTTCTGTAGCTGTGATACCCTCTCTGATTAGTAGTGCTACACCCCCTCCTCTTTTTCCCCCCTCCTCTTTTTCCCCCCTCCCTATTCTTTTTAAATGCTCTAAAATGCTCATGTGTGGGATGGATTCAGGGCCTCACCCTTGGATGGAGATGGACAGCTATAATGCGTACTGAGGACCAATGTGTTTCAGTCCATAACACCTAGGCAGCTTTAATACTCTCCCTGATCACTGAGCATCATCACCAGGAAGCTGGCCTTTAGGGGTTGGATGTGGGAGTCTGAGAATTGAATGATTCGACTTCAGGTTTACTACATTTATAATTTGTTGTTTATTTTATAAAGCTGTATCTTCCAATGTGTTTGATCATGTCCATCGAATCTAACTCCAATTCCTCTCCTAAGTGCTATTAGATGACACCAAAACCATAAGACTAAATAAGTAGGAACAGAAGTAGGCCATTCAGCCCATCGAGTCTGCTCCACTGTTCAATGAGATAATGGCTGAACTGAGAATCCTCAACTCCACTTTCCTGTCTTTTCCCACACTAATTAAAATCTGTCTGTCCCAGCACTGAATGTGTTCAAGAAGAGAGTTCGATATAGTACTGAGGGCTAAGGGGATCAAAGAGAATGGGGACAAATCAGGAATAAGATGCTGAATTGGATGATTCACTATTATCCTATTAAATGAAAGAGCAACTCAAAGGGCCGAATGGCCTGCTCCTACTCCTATTTTCAATATTTTTCCCAGCTCAACGCAAGTGCAAAAAGACCCCTGCTGAGACCAAAGGAAATACAGGGAAAATTGTGTCCAGGAACAGCTTGACCCACTGACACTGAGGAAAACCTGAACTACACGACTGTCACAGAAATCCCAGGATGGGCGGTCACCCAACTCTCCCACTGACAGGCCTCAGTTCCTCTAAAGAATGAGTCATATCTGTGGAAACCCTGAGTTTTTCAATATCATTAATAAACTTCCAGAAGCTGAGATTGCTGAATATGTAAAGATATTCATTTCTTTGGGATACAGCAACTTTCCGATTCATTGATCAGCGTATTGCGATATCAATAGGAGCATAGATCACATTTAACTGTGCCTTCAAATCCCTAATCTCTTTACTTGTCCATCCCAACATCATTTGCAAATTGCAATTATTGTGTAGCCCTGCATCTCTTCCTGTCTTCGTCTCTGCCCAGGAATTGTTTTAGACCCATTTAAGCATTTCCATAATCCATCACGATCCATATTAACTTAATGCACATGTAATAAAATCATGCCAGAAGATTTACCACGTGCTCAGCTTTCCCAGGGATATCTGAAATTACTCAGCAATCCTCCAACCTGATCTGTGTGTGAGAGGACACTGCCCCTGAACCAAATGTGCACCTTCAATGCTACAAGTTCATGTCCTGAGGCCACGCAAGCTGCTGTATCAATACAAGTTATTCTTAATTGTTATCATTCGAAGGTCTTTGAGACTCACATCTTGCCCCACCTTCCCTCTCTGTACGTTTGACTCCTGAACATTTTTTATCTCAACATTTATAGATATACCTTTTGTCACCCAAGTCCATCATGAGATTGCCTTCCTGACCCCTCATCCTTTTCTTTGGTAGCCACCTTAGGAACCTTTTCTTTGACTAAGCTTCTTCATCACCATTTCCATTCCCCTTTCCTTTTCGTCCAGCTTTGTGAACTGCTGAGTTATGCTTTTCTGAGTCAAATATGAAACGACATAATATACTTGCTTTTGTAGATTAACATCTCCACCTCTTCACACAATCTGCACCTCTACAGACCATCTCCAACTCCCACACACCATCTCTCCACCTCCCACACACCATCTTTCCACCTCCCATACACCACCTCCACCTCCCTCACACCATCTCCACCTCCCTCACACCATCTCCCCACCTCCCAAACACCATCTCCACTTCCCTCACACCATCTCCCCACCTCCCTCACACCATCTCCCCACCTCCCTCACACCATCTCCCCACCTCCCACACACCATCTCCCCACCTCCCTCACACCATCTCCCCACCTCCCTCACACCATCTCCCCACCTCCCACACACCATCTCCCCACCTCCCTCACACCATCTCCCCACCTCCCACACACCATCTCCACCTCCCTCACACCATCTCCACCTCCCACACACCATCTCCCCACCTCCCTCACACCATCTCCCCACCTCCCTCACACCATCTCCCCACCTCCCTCACACCATCTCCCCACCTCCCTCACACCATCGCCCCACCTCCCTCACACCATCTCCCCACCTCCCTCACACCATCTCCCCACCTCCCTCACACCATCTCCCCACCTCCCTCACACCATCTCCCCACCTCCCTCACACCATCTCCCCACCTCCCTCACACCATCTCCACCACCTCCCTCACACCATCTCCCCACCTCCCTCACACCATCTCCCCACCTCCCTTACACCATCTCCCCACCTCCCTCACACCATCTCCCCACCTCCCTTACACCATCTCCCCACCTCCCTCACACCATCTCCCCACCTCCCTCACACCATCTCCCCACCTCCCTTACACCATCGCCCCACCTCCCTTACACCATCTCCCCACCTCCCTCACACCATCTCCACCACCTCCCTCACACCATCTCCACCTCCCTCACACCACCACCCCACCTCCCAGAGACATCGCACCACCTCCCTCACACCATCCCCACCTCCCTCACACAATTTCCACCTCCCCACTCCACCTCTACCTCTCACACACCATCGCCCCATCTCTCACAAACCATCCCCACCTCTCACACACCATCCCCACCTCCCACACACCATCCCCACACACATTGTGTGGCACGGTGGCACAGTGGTTAGCACTGTTGCCTCACAGCGCCAGAGTCCCGGGTTCAATTCCCGCCTCAGGCGACTGACTGTGTGGAGTTTGCACGTTCTCCCCATGTCTGCGTGGGTTTCCTCCGGGTGCTCCGGTTTCCTCCCACAGTCCAAAGATGTGCAGGTCAGGTGAATTGGCCATGCTAAATTGCCCGTAGTGTTAGGTAAGGGGTAAATGTAGGGGAATGGGTGGGTTGCGCTCCGGCGGGTCGGTGTGGACTTGTTGGGCTGAAGGGCCTGTTTCCACACTGTAATGTAATGTAATCTAATCTAATCCCCACCTCCCTCACACCATCCTCACCTCCCTCATACCTGGGATGACAGCTTTTTGCCTTTTTATCCAGGGCTCAGGTTCCTTCTGTGAGCTGTGAAAGAGTGTAAGGAGTTTGGTTGTTGAGGTTAGACCAGTGTCTGGATGGAGAAATTATTGAACTTGTGAATGACATGTACTGGTTGGAGTCATCTTGCATGTTTCCAAGTGGAGGAACATTAGAATCAATGCATTGAATTTTAAGCATTGCTGTTCATTTCTTTACTGTTTTGTTTCCCTTTATCCTGCCTTAGATCTCCAAAACCAGATCCCAACATCATTTTAAAGCCCTCTAAGCTTCTCTCATCACCCCTCTGCCTTCTCGACTTTATGCCATCCCATACTTCCTCTGATTTTCTCTCCCCATCCCCTGAAGTGGAGGTGCTGGTAGACAAAAGTTAAAAATCAAACAACACCAGGTAATAGTCCAGCAGGTTTATTTGAAAGTACAAGCTTTTGAAGCCCTACTAACTCCACATCCTGAAGCTATCGCATGTGTCTTCAGATCCCATACCCCTCTCTCAATCTCTTATGTGTCCTCTGTAGTTTCTCATATGTAGAGTCCTCAAGAATTATTTTAAAGTTATTGGGAGGACAGATTAAACTTCTAATAGCCTAATAAAATGTCAATTCAATTGCATTGATACTGAAAAAAAACTCAGATGTAAAATATATTATATTCCTTTAATTGGCTATGAGGTTTGTAAGCTACTGTAACAGGAAACCAAATCAATGACATATTCTGTTAAGATATTCTCTGAAAACTGCTGATCATATTTAGACAAGTGGACTATGTCCTAAGATGGAGCCAGTTGTAGCTATTGGAATCCAGCCAAAAATTTAGAATGGCTGCATTTGTACTGGAGAAATCTTCCAGCAGCATGACCTGAAACTGCCCGGGAAATTGAAACTGGGAAACTCAAGTGGAGATGGAGATGTGGCCCGGCCCATCGCAGATTCACTTTATTTGCTTGGTATCCACTACACATTCTGCAATAGTTTAAGATGAAAGTCCACAACTACCTTTTCAAAGGGAACTAAGAACAGGCAATAATTATTAAACTTAATAGCCTACTTTAACCCGACTGTTGTTAGAATACTGAATGGACTCACAAACACTGAGCATTCGCCTGTACCTGTGTTTTTGTTTTTGCCACTGTTTATCTATTATTTACTCATCTATGCTACTTAACTCTGTGATCTGCCTGTATTGCTCACAAGACAAAGCTTTTCACTGTACCTCAGTACACATGACAATAAATTCAACTCAATTGTGGATAGCACTGACTGAGCCAGCATTTATTGCCCATCCCTAATTGTCCATGTACTGTAGGTAGACTCACAATTCCATTAGGGAGGGATTTCCAGGAAATTCCAAATATAGGCACTGTTAGCAATGCCAAAACCATAAAAATGAATGTATTGAAAAAAACATATTTTCAGGCAGGTGGGAATTGAACCAGGACCTTGTAGTGCAGAAGTAGGGTCAATATCAATGCTCTAAGTGACCCTAAAGAGGTTACTTGTAGATACTTCTAGCCAACATGTTATGATACACCTCTCAAGGAGGAGGAACTCAAAGCCAGCCTTCCTGGCTCAGAGGTACAGGCACTGCCATTTTGTAAGGACAACATTGCACAGATATAAATTTTACAATTTCCTATATTTCAGACCCAGATTGCTACACCAACACAGAGTGCTTACTGCTATATAATCACGGCAAGTTACAGTGTCCATGAAAATGCATATCATGGTGTAAACTAAAACATTGCCGTATCAGACATTCCTCGACACCAGCCCAGAATCCACTAATTCTCCAATCAGTGCTTTGTGTTTAAATAACAACAATGCTAGAATTAATCTAATTTACTAAGACCTTTCAAAGAAGTGTGACTGGGTAGTGAGGACATACAAAGGGATTTGGGTGTCTTTGTACATCAGTCAATGAAAGTAGACAATAGTGCAGCAAGAAATTAGAATGCAATTAGTACTGTGGGTCTTCAGTGCAAGGATTGGAGTTCAGAAGTGAAGATGTCTTACTATAGTTAAACACGACCTTGGCAGAGCATACCTGGAGTATTGCATGCAGCTTTGGTGTTCTTACATACAAGAGGACATACCTGGCACAGAGGGAGTGCCACAGAGGTTCACTGGGCAGGTATCAGGGATGACAAGACTGAAATATGAGGAGCAGTTGGTTCAACACAACCTGGATCCACAAGAGTTTAGAAGGATGAGAGGGGATCTTATTGGGCTGTGTAAAATGCTAACATGGCTGGACAGACTAGATACAGGGATGATGTTTTTTCCTGCTTAAAGAATGTACAACTGGGAGGTAAAGTCTCATCATATGGAGTAGATCATTTAGAACTGAGATTTGTTCACTCAGAGTGTAGTGAACCTGTGGAATTCCCTACCACAGAAGGCAGTAGAGGCCAAAAGTTGAATATTGTTCAGGAAAGTATTAGTTTCATGTTAGATTTTAAAAGCAGGCATATGATATTGAGACCGAGTCCTTGGCATGAACTGGAGGCGAGTCCAGGACTAGAGGCCACCGCAGGGAGGTGACACCCTTGTGGACTGGAGGCAAGGCCTTGAGTTTTGAAATCCAATGCGGTCTGGAGACATGGCCCAATATGGTCTGGAGACATGGCCCAATGTGGTCTGGAGACATGGCCCAGTGTGGTCTGGAGACATGGCTCAGTGCGGTCTGGAGACATGGTCCAGTGTGGTCTGGAGACATGGCCCAGTGTAGTCTGGAGACATGGCTCAGTGCAGTCTGGAGACATGGTCCAGTGTGGTCTGGAGACATGGCCCAGTGTAGTCTGGAGACATGGCCCAGTGCGGTCTGGAGACATGGTCCAGTTTTGGCTGTAGACATGGCCCAGTGTGATCTGGAGATATGGCCCAGTGTGGTCTGGAGACATGGCCCAATGTGGTCTGGAGACATGGCCCAGTGTGGTCTGGAGACATGGCTCAGTGCGGTCTGGAGACATGGTCCAGTGTGGTCTGGAGACATGGTCCAGTGTGGTCTGGAGACATGGCCCAGTGTAGTTTGGAGACATGACCCAGTGCGGTCAGTAGATGTGGCCCAGTGCGGCTGTTGACATGGCCCAGTGTGGTCAGTGGACATGGCCCAGTGTGCGTTGTAGACTTGGCCCAGTGTGGTCTGGAGGTTGGCTGCTGACGTGGACTGGGGTGGAAGGACTGTAATTTGTGTACTTTTTAAAATTTTTTGTTTTTATTCTCATGTTAGACTTTATATTTACTTTTTTCCATTTATTACCAAGCATGTAAGTATCTCCACCTAAGTAGTTCCGGAAGTGGCGATTTGTAAACTTTTAACTGTACTCATTTGAGTTCATGTGATGATAAAGTTAATTCAATTTGATTCAATTCCTTCAATGTATTGAATGGAGAAGCAGGCTTGACGGGCCAAATGGCCTACTCCAATTCCTAGTTTCTATCCTTCCCTGCTTCTAACTTATTAAACACAAGTTTGTCACTGATTCACATGAAGGAATGTTAGGGCAGGTGACTAAATGTTTGTTGAAAGAGTGAAGTTTTAAAGGGTTTCTTCAGGGGGAGAGAGAGACAGAGAAAGCAGTTCTTAGGGTCTCAATACACCTGACAGCAAGGGAGGAACAATTAAAACTGTGGAGGCTAAAGAGACCTGAATTCAAGGAGTGCTGACAGTTTGAAGGGATTGGGGCAAGAAATTACAATTACAGTGGCTAATCAAGCTGGGGGGAGCAAGGACCATGGAGGGATTTGAGAACAAGAATGTATGCCTCAATATTTCTTCAACAGGGAGTCAACGTAGGTCAGTGAGAACAGGAGTGTTGGGTGAATGGGTTTTGGTATAGGTCAGATCTCAGGCAGCAGAGTGTTGGGAATTATGGGATAGCTGCCAAGAGTGTCTGAAAATGGCACTAGCTCAGTGTTAATGAGTTCACATTCTTTCCACTGACACACATACATGTTGTTGAAGTTCTGTGCACTCATAGCCCGAGGATACTTGCTGTTGACAGTACTAAATCACCAGCTCACTGGAAACAATTTGTTTTTGCAGTGTCATCCCACTTTTAAACTGGATTTAAAGCTCATGCTGTCCATGGCTGTAAGTCAGGAATGAGTATATAACACAAAACACTTTATCATTAACCACTCATCACAGTGCTAAGTGCCTCCATTCTGCCTTTGACGTAACTGAATGGATTTATGGGTACAGTGTCTAATGATGGAGCCAATAGTGAGGTTACTACAAGTTCAAGTCCTGCTGTGGTCATTGAGCAGTTCAGTCGTAAACTTATTAAGTGGTAAAGGCGCCTCATGGGTCACTGTTTGGGTCCCCAGTTCCTTCAGAATCAGGTGTCACTGTCGAAGGATGTGGCAAGGCCATTTTGGATTGATCTGACGAGAAGTCTCTTCAGACAGAGGGTGGTGAGTCTGTGGAATTCTCTGCCACAGAAAAAAATGAGGACAAAACATTGAATGATTTCAATCAGGAGTCAAAAATCACCCAACACCAGGTTAAAGTCCAACAGGTTTATTTGGAAGCACTAGCTTTCGGAGCGCGGCTCTGATAATATGGTCCTGCTTCACAGCTTACCTGAAGAAGAGCAGCGTTCTGAAAGCTAGTGCTTTCAAATTAACCTGTTGAACTATAAGCTGGTGTAGTGTGATTTTTAACTTTGTACACCCCAGTCCAACACCGGCATCTCCAAATCATTTCAAAAGGAGTTAGATACAATTCTTAGGGCTAATGGGATCAAAGGGTTTGGAGAGAAGGTGGGAGCAGGAGACAGAATTGGATGATTAGAAATGATCATATTAATGTTAGTACAGGCTCGAAGGGCTGAATGGCCTACTGCTGTTCCTGTTTTCTTTGTTTCTGTATTCAATAAAAAACCTGACGCAAAATACAACTCAGAATGTGTTGCTTTTTATATGAGCCACAGGAGAGGTGATGACCTAGTGGCATCATTGCCAATCTATTAACCCAGAGACACAGATAATGTTCTGGGAACCAGTTCCCAAGCAGATGTTGGAATGTAAAAGTCTGAAATTAAGAGTCCGATGATAACCGTGAAACTATTGCTAATTGTTTGGGGAGGCCTGCAGAAGCCCATCTGGTTCACTAACGAACTTTAGCGAAGGAAACTGCTGTCCTTAACTGGTCAGACTGACATGTGACCCACAGCAATGCAGTTGACCCTCTGGGTAATAGGTGCTAGCCTAGCCAGCAATGCCCATACCCTGTGACTGATGAAAAGTGTAAGCCTCAGTGTTAGTACCTTCAAAGTATCTGATAGCTGTAGCAGTTTGAAAGCTGCAAAAGGGAATCAATATGCACAGCCTCCAACATCTCAGTCCCAAATTATCATCGTAAAACTATATCCAAAAACTGACAGAGTAAATATCTTGAATGGAGGAATAGAATAACAGGAGCTGAAAGGAGGAAATTCCTGAGCTTAGAGGTAAAGCAGCTGCAAGTATCGTGGTGAAAGATTAAGGGGATCTGTAAAACAGGATTGTAAGAATGTAGTAATTGTTAAGCAATGGAGCAAATTTTCGACTGGCTACAGTCGTTACACCAACATTAATTCATGAAATGGATCTTTACCAATTTAATGTAGTTCTATCCTTTGCAATTCATCAATATATTTGATCTTTACATCATACACATTTTTTAGTGATATATGAAGAGTTCCAACACTGTCACCTCTCCCAATCTTTTCTGTAACTTAAGCAGGAGTATTCAGCCCAAGTATATCCTTTTTGATTAGAACTGCCAAGTCATCCTTAATCAATGCAGCTGTTTTCCTTTTCTAGATCCCTGAATACTTGCTTTCCAGGAATATTAAGAACTCGATCTTATGAGGAAAGGCTGAGAGACCTGAACCTGTTCTCATTGGCAAGAAGAAGGCTGAGAGAGGATTTGATAGAGACATACAAGATGATCAGAGGATTAGATATGGCAGACAGTGAAAGCCTTTTTCCTAGGATGATGACATCAGCGTGCACGAGGAGGCATAACTACAAATTGAGGGGTGATAGATTTAAGACAGATGTCAGAGGCAGGTTCTTTACGCAGAGAATGGTAAGGGTGTGGAATGCCCTACCTGCTAATGTAGTCAACTCAGCCACATTAGGGAGATTTAAACAGTGCTTAGATAAGCACATGGATGATTTTGGGATATTGTAGGGGGATGAGCTGAGATTAGTTCACAGGTCAGCGCAACATCGAGGGCCGAAGGGCCTGTTCTGCACTATATTGTTCTATGTTCTATGTTCTTCTTAAGGGTGGCACAGTGGCTCACAGTGCCAGGGACCTGGGTTCAAATCCAGTCTCGGGTGACTGTCTGTGTGGAGCTTGCATATTCTACCCTGTGTCTGTTTGGGTTTCCTCACGCAGTCCATAGATATGCAGGTTAGGTGGATTGGCCACGCTACTGGGTCCAGGGATGTGAAGGCCCTGCATGGCAGATGCAGAGCTATGGGGTTAGGATAGGAGGAGTATTCCATAAGACCATAAGACATAGGAATGGAAGCAAGGCCATTTGGCTCAGCGAGCACATTCCGCCATTTAATCATAGCTGATGAGCGTTTCAGTTACACTTACCTGCACTCTCCCCGGAGCCTTTAATTCTTTGTGAGATCAAGAATTTATTAATCTCTGCTTTTAAGACACCCAACATTCTGGCCTCTAGTGTGTTCTGTAGCAATGAATTCCACAGGCCCACCAGTCTCTGGCTCAAGAAATGTCTCCTCCTTTCTGTTTTACTCCTCTAATTTTAAGGCTGTGCCCACGGGTCCTAGTATTCCCGCCTGGCGGGAACAAATTCCCCACGTCCACCCTTTCTAAGCCATGCATTATCTTGTAAGTTTCTATTAGATCTCCCCTCAACCTTCTAAACTCTAATGAATACAATCCCAGGATCCTCAGCCATTCATCGTATGTTAGGCCCACCATTCTAGGGATCATTCATGTGAATCTCCGCTGGACACACTCCAGTGCCAGTATGTCCTTTCTGAGGTGTGGAGCCCAAAATTGGACATAGTATTCTAAATGGGGCCTAACCAGAGCTTTATAAAGTCTCAGAAGCACATCACTGCTTTTATATTCCAACCCTCTTGAGATAAATGACAAAATTACATTTGCTTTCTTAATCACAAACTCAACCTGCAAATCCACCTTTAGAGAATCCTAGACTAGCGCTCCCAGATCCCTTTGTACTTTGGTCTTATGAATTTTCTCACCGTTTAAAAAATAGAACATGTCTGTATTCTTTTTTCCAAAGTGCAAGACCTCACACTTGCTCACGTTGAATTTCATTAGCCATTTCCTGGACCACTCTCCTAAACTGTCTAAATCTTTCTGCAACCTCCCCATCTCCTCAGCACGACCTGCCTGTCCACCTAACTTCATATCATCGGCGAGCTTAGCCAGAATGCCCCCAGTCCATTCATCCCGATCATTAATATATAAAGTGAACAGCTGCGGCCCCAACACTGAACCCTGTGGGACACCATTTGTCACCAACTGCCATTCCAAAAAAGAACCTTTTATCCCAACTCTCTGCCTTCTGTCAGACAGCCAATCCTCAATCTATACCAGTAACTCACCTCACCTCAAACACCATAGGTCCTCACCTTAGTCAGCAGCCTCCTATGAGGCACCTTATCAAAGGCCTTTTGGAAGTCTAAATAGATAACATTCTCTGGATTTCCCTGGTCTAACCTACTTGTTACCTCTTCAAAGAATTCTAACAGATTTGTCAGGCACGACCTCCCCTTACTACATCCATGCTGATTTGTTTTAATCTGACCCTGCACTTCCAAGAATTTAGAAATCTCATCCTTAACGATGGATTCTAGAATTTTACCTGCAACCGAGTCTAGGCTAATCGGCCTACACATTTTCATCTTTTGTCTTGATCCTTTCTTGAACTAGGGGGTTACAACAACGATTTTCCAATCATCTGGGACTTCCCCTGACTCCAGTGATTTTTGAAAAATCACAGTCAGCCCCTCCGCTATTTCCTCAGCCCCTCTCTCAGAACTCTAGGATGTCACCCATCAGGGCCAGGAGATTTATTGGTTTTTAGATCTTTTAGCTTTTCTAGCACTTTCTCTTTTGTAATGGCTACCATACTCAACTCTGCCCCCTGATTCTCCTTAATGTTTGGGATATTACTCATCTCTTCCACTGTGAAGACCGACACAAAGTACTTATTAAGTTCTTCAGCTATTTCCTTATCTCCCAGCACTAGCCTTCCAGCATCAACTTGGAGCGGCCCCATGTCTACTTTTGTCTCTCGTTTGTTTCTTATGTATTAAAAGAAACTTTTACTATCATTTCTAATATTATTAGCTAGCTTACCTCCATATTTGATCCTCTCCTTCCTTATTTCTCTCTTTGTCATCCTCTGTTTGTTTTTGTAGTCTTCCAAATCCTCTGATTTCCCAGTGCTCTTGGCCACTTTATAGGATCTCTCTTTCTCTTTGATATATTTCCTGACTTCCTTTGTCAGCCGTGGCTGTCTAACCCCTCCCCGGATAATCTTTCTTTGCTTTGGGATGAACCTCTGTACTGTGTCCTCAATTACACCCAGAAACTCCCGCCATTGTTGCTTTACTGTCTTCCCCACTAGGCTCTGCTTCCAGTCGATTTTCTCTCTCGCCTCTGTAATTACCTTTATTTAACTGTAACACCATTACATCTTATTTTGCCTTGTCTCTTTCAAACTGCAGACTGAACTCTACCATATTATGATCATTGCCTCCTAAGTGTCCCCTTACTTTAAGATCTTTTATAAAGTCTGGCTCATTACAAAGCACTAAGTCCAGAATAGCCTGCTCCCTAGTGGACTCCATCACACGCTGTTCCAAAAAGCCATCCTGTAAGCATTCCATGAATTCCCTTTCTTTGGATCCACTGGCAACGTTATCCAGCCAGTCCACCTGCATATTGAAGTCCCCCATGATCACCGTGACCTTGCTTTTCTGACATGCCCTATCTATTTCCTGGTCCACCTTGCTTCTCTAGTCCTGAGCACTGCTGAAAGGTCTGTACATAACTCCCATTATAGTGGTTTTTTTGCCTTTGTGATTCCTCAACTCCACCCACACAGACTGCACATCATCTGACCCTATGTCATTCGGTGCCTTGGATTTAATTTCATTCAGTTGTAAATCCTTGAATGTTTCACTACCAGTCCTGAATCCCTTATAACCAAGTCTCTGTGATGCTTACCACATCATAATCATTCACATTACTTGTGCTGTTAATTCATCTGCTTTGTTATGAATACTATGAGCATTTAGATAAAGCGCCTTGATGGTAATTTTCTTCTCCTCGTGATTTCCATCACCTCTAGTAATATGTCCTAAGTTATCCTCCCTTTTTGCTTCATTCCTAGTCTGTCTTGAACTGAAACTCTGCACACATGCTAACCTGCTGCTTATCTTTCTACTTGACTCCATACTCCCTGTCGCTTTCCCTTTCCCTTCCCCCTGACTCACAATTTTAAAGTCTCCCTGACCACCCTATTTATCCTTTTCGCCAGAACACTGGTTCCAGATCGGTTCAGGTGGAGACCATCCAATCGTCACAGATCGCTCCGGTTCCAAAACTGATGCCAATGTCCCATGAAATGGAATCTCTCTTTTCCACACTAGTCTCTTAACCACGTGTTTACTTCCCTAATTTTCTTATCCCTATGCCAATGAGCATGTGTGTTGGGCAGTAATCCAGAGATTATGACCCTCGAGGACCTGTTCCTTAATTTCCTTCCTAGTGCTTGATACTCCCCAGACAGGTCCTCCTTTCTAGCCTTGCCTATGTTGTTAGTGCCAACGTGAACCACAACAACTGGATTGTCCCACTCCCTTTCCAATATCCTTTCAAGCCAGTCGAAGATGTCCAGCACCCTGGCACTGGGCAGGCAACACACCATGCAGGACTCCTAATCTGGCTCACAAAGGATACTATCTGTCCCCCAAATTATACAATCTCCCATAACAACTACTTGTCTTTTTGCTCCCCTCTTGAATGGCCTTCTGCACCATGGTGCTGTGGTCAGCTGGCTCATCCTGTCCATAGCATTTTCCCTCATCCATATAGAGAGCAAAAATCGCATACCTTGGACAAGGTCAAAGGCTGAAGCTCCTGCACTCCTGAGCTCAGAATCCCCTTACCTGCCTCACTTACAGTCACACCCTGTTGTTCCTGATCACTAACTGAATTTGAATTACTTAATCTCCCAGATGTGACTGCCTCTTGAAACAAAGCGTCCAGGTAACTCCCCCCCTCCTGGACGTGCCGCAGTGTTTGAAGCTCAGATTACAGATCATCAATTCTGATCTGGAGTCCTTCCAGCAACCAACATTTGCTGCAGATGTGGTCACTGCCATTCACAACGGGATCAGCCAGCTCCCACATCATACAGCTACAGCACATCATCTGTCCAGCCATAACTACTTATTTAATTAATTTATACAAATTTATGAGTTAAATAATTTCTAGTATGTCTCTATAGTCTTATTCAACCAAACAATTAATAGTAAACTTTTAATCTATGACACAATACACAAGAAATATAAATTTGAATGCCTTAACAAGCATAGTGTCTCAGGATTCAACCACTGCCCAAATATATACCCAGCAGTCCTCTGCTCCTCGTTGTGTCCCCTCCCTCTGCTGCTCCTTTAAAAAGAGAGAGTGCTCCTCCCTCTCACCTCTCGACAAATGGAGGCCCCGATGCCTCAGGTAAGCTTTCTAAACAGTTTTATTTGGGTGGGATGCTCTTTGGAGGGACAGTGTGGACTTGATGGGTAAAATGGCCTGCTTCCAAACTCTGGGGATTCCATTGAGCCAGGTCTCTGATAATGTGACCATGTCATAATCCCATGTAGCAGCTTGTGCCTTAAACCCATCAGCCTTGTTTATTCAGCTACAGATATTGACTTTAATCACATCTTTGGCACTTTGACTGGCTTCCTCACTCTGGAAGACTTAGCCTAAACAGTGGCAATTTATTTTTACACTGTTTTGAAACATTTTCAAGATGAGAAATCTCTTTAAATGATCTGTCAACCAATAAACTTACTAAAGCACATTGATGGGTTTTAAACTCGAACAAAATAGTACAATTGCATTTCTTGCTTTTAGTTTTGCTTCAATTATTAGAGGGATGGAGTTTAAAAGCGGGAAGGTCATGCTGTGGTGCTGGTGAGGCCACACCTGGAGTATTGTGAACAGTTTTATTCTCCTAATTTGAGAAAGGATGTACTGACGCAGGAGAAGCTGCAGAGGAGGTTGACTCGATTGGTTCTGGATTTGAGAGAGTTGGTTTATGAAGAGTGATTGAGTAGACTATGATTATACTTACCTGAATTTGGAAGACTGAAGTGGGGGATGTTATAGAAACCAATAAACTTATGAAAGGAATAAATAAGGTAGAAGCAGGGAGGTTGTATCTGCTGGTGGGTGTGACTAGAACTAGGGAGCATTACCTCAAAATAAGTAGAGGCAGATTTCAGACTGGGCTGAAGAGGAACTTTCTCACCCAAAGGGTTGCGAATCTGTGGAATTCTCTGCCCAGTGAAGTATTAGAGGCTGCCTTGTTGAATCTGGATGTAGGTTCGTTTTCAGATGTTTCATCACCATACTAAGTAACATCATCAATGAGCCTCCAGTGAAGCTTCATCCAGAGGCTCAGTGATGATGTTACCTAGTATGGTGATGAAAAGTCTGAAAATGAACCTTCCAGCTCAGCGAGCAAACCTACATCCAGAAACTCAACCTGAGCTACAAACCTTCGCAAAACTCGCTAACCTCATTGAATGTTTTTAAGGCAAAGATAGATAGATTACTAAATAGTAAAGGAATTAAGGACTATGGTGAGAGGGTGGGTAAGTGGAGCTGAGTCCATGAAAAGGTCAGCCATGATCTTAGTGAATGGCGGAGCAGGCTTGAGGGGCCAGATGGCCTACCCCTGCTCCTGGTTCCTATGTTCTTATATTCAAAATATCATCACCATTCCTGAATTAAGTATGGGGAGAAGAAAAATGTCATTACAGCCATATGGTTAAAACTGTAGTGAGCACATTAGAGACATCACCTATGATGTGTCCAATGACCCTCATTCCTGATGAAGGACTTATGCCTGAAATGTCAATTCTCCTGCTCCTTGATGCTGTCTGTACTGCTGTGCTTTTCCAGCGCCACGCTCTCGGCTCTGATCTCCAGCATCTGCAGTCCTCACTTTCTCCACAAGGCAAGCAGGCAAGCCACAGAGAATGCTGGAAAAACTCAGCAGTTCTGGCAGCAGTTGTGGAGAGAGACAAAAAAAACCCTGTAGATGCTGAAATCCAAAGCAGACTAGTGTTTTGAGTCCTGAATGACTGTTCTTCCTGTGAAGTGACTCACATCTGCTGCTTTGCAATTGGTGAGGGCTAAACTAGAGTCTACTGTCATCACATCTCAACTGTATGGATAGTCTCATTGGTCAGTCAGTTGGACCTCTTAGAAAATGAGTTCCCTGATTGGGATTGTTAATCAGGTCCAATCAGGGATCCCCGGCTGACAGATTAAAAAAGGGCGAGTGTCAGAGGTGCTGTCACTCTGATACCTGACTCTACATGAGCTGGTAATTTAATCAAGGAGTCTCCATATGTAAATAAAGAGTGACTTGGTGACGGTATATCAGCTTCTGTGGAGTTAGGTCATGAGGAAAATCAATTGTTCACGTGAAGTCACAGATGGTGAGGCTGAACTTCAGATGGTTTGCCAGTGTCAAATAAACTGAGATCACGTTCCTTCAAAATATCACCTTCTTTTAAATAAATGTTATATGTATGTCTATTTACGTATCTATATAGAATCGTACAATGCTTTAGTATAAAAGACCTATCATGCCCATTCCAGCTCTTTGATAGAACTTCCAATCATTCCCAAACCTTACTGTACAGCCAGGCTTGTTTGGGTTAGATTTGTGGTAGGGTTTAAGCGAGTTATACAGATAGACGATCCTTTATCCGAACAGCCAAAAACTGAAAAGCTCCAAAATCCGAAGGTTTGTTTGTGAAGATCTTCTCTCATTAACAAGGTTGTTTGGTGTGCAAACAGTTAATCCAAGTCGACACCCACTCAATGCATGTCACTCAGATTCGATGTGGGGGGTGTGGCCAAGCACCGACTGGCTAGTTCTTACTTAGAAGTCTGCTCCTCCAGTAAGATTTTTAAAAGTTTCACCATTAAACTGTCTCTTATTCTGAAAACCAAAAAAAATTGATTTCAGACAAACAGCTGGTCCTGAGCATTTTGGATAAAAGATCGTCGATCTGTACTGGCTTTCCATCAATAGGAGAGTGATGTTACTGGGGCAGTTATAATGCTCCCATGTGAATACATGTAATTACACTCACTTCACCTGAACAGTCATTTGGTTTGTCTCCAGCACCATCTTATTTTTAATTTTTTTTTTGTAATACTCTCTTTGTCTCAGTTAATGGATTATCGCTGTTATTCAGCTGTTGACACTTTACTCACACAGTCTAGCACCCTTGGTCACCTGCAGAGACTTATTATTCGACACTGCACTCACACCAGTTGTATGATCTTTTGATTTCTCTCCCTATAAATTCTGTGTTCTGTGTGCCTTACTCTCACTTCACCAGACGAAGGGACGACACTCCAAAAGCTTGTGATTTCAAATAAACCTGTTGGACTATAACTTGGTGTCAAGTGATTTCTGACTCTTGAAGGAACACCAGCTGTCACTGCATGACGAGGTATGTCAGAGGTTTATGTGTTTGCTAACCCAGATTATAATCTTAAAACATGTCCGCACATCAAAAGTGTTACTTTCACAAAATGACAAAAAAAATGTAGACGTTTACTGACTACTTCTCCAAGCCTGTAGAATAAGGCCTGGCGGCTCAGTGGTCAGCACTGCTGCCTCACAGCACCTGGGATGTGTGTTCAATCGCAGTCTTGGGTGACAGTTTGTGTGGCGTACTTCCTGTGTCTGTGTGGACTTCTTCTGGACACTCCAGTTTCCTTCCATAGTCCAAAGATGTGTACGTTAGGTGGATTAAACATGAAAATTGCAGGTTTACAGAGATAGGGCAGAGGGTTGGTGTGGGCTGAATGGCCAGCTTCCACACTGTGTGAATGGGGGAGTTTTTTCCTCTATGTTTTATCAGAGGAACTGTGAGAAACAACTACAATTCCTTCATTGAAGAAACATTTAGACAGGTACATGGATGGGATGGGTATGAAGGGATAAGGACCAAACACCAGCAAATAGGACTCACTCACCTATGACAACTAGGCAAATAGAATCAAAGGGCCCATTTCCTTGGTGTAGACCTCTCTGGCTCTGACGTTCCTATATTCAAGTGATTTGAAGTTATGCATCTCATGACTTGACATTTTTCTGTTAACGGTTTTTATTGTTTCTGTTTGTTTTATGTATCAACATAATTGTGCTTTTATGTTGCACGTACAGTTTCAGACCAACAATTACTTTGGACGAACTCACTATTGGCCAGGCAGTGGGAGTTAGTCCAACCATTGATTTCCAAATCCTCATTCCCCTTTAATCTTGGCGAAGAGCTGAGGATGAATGCCAAAGTGGCTTAAAATAAAATTTGAGGAGAGCCATGATTTGCTTTGAAAAGCTGATTTTTGTGCGTGTTGTGAGTATGATTACAACCAAGCACCAAATATCATTTAACTCAGCAGGCAGCTTCTGGGAAGATCAAGAATCTTTCAGAGCAGCTGTTGTAGCTGGGGTAAGGATGATTTTTCCGGACTGACTTGACAAAGCAGCAGGAATGTGAGTGTGCCAGACCTTGTTCCTGTCACTTTAACCATGCTCCCCAACTGTGCACGATTCTGTGTGGTCGGCTGCGCTAATTTATGAAGCTGAGCTCAGTGTCAATATTGGGCCTGGCAGTGGATTTACTGGATCCGGGTGGAGAAGGGAATTTTTGTTGTCTGGGATCGTTAAGTGGCTTTAACACTGTGGCTGCACCTTTGAAGCATAAATGAATTGGCTTTAAGAACTAGTGTTATTGTTGGTTATTAGAACAAACCTCTTTTCACATATAAGTCTGGAAAATTTCTGCGTCTAATACATAGATGGAGGAGAAGAACTGCCATTATATGTAGCATTTTGCAAGACCTCAATATATTCCCAAACTCTTTAGAGTCAGTGAAATATTTCTTGGAGTGTAAACTTAAAAATAATGTCACTCTAGTCCCACGGGACCACAGGACTGCTCTCTTATTGGAGAGTTGGTGAGTTTGACATGAAGGTCACTGTACCTCAGATAAGGGCAAGGTTGAGAAGAAAGCACTGAGAGTGTGTTGCTGGAAAAGCACAGCAGATCAGGCAGCATCTGAGGAGCAGGAGAATCAACGGTTTGGACACAATCCTGATGAAAGATTATGCCTGAAACGTCAATTCTCCTGCTCCTCGGATGTTGCCTGACCTGCTGTGCTTTTCTAGCACCACACTCTCAACTCTAATCTCCAGCATCTGCAGTCCTCATTTTTGCCCTGAGAAGGTAGAACTTTCATGGTAACCTCTGCCAGTTGTATATTTTTTGAAGTGTAGTCGCGATTGAGCTACAAGAAACATAGCTGCCAATTTATATACAGAAGGCTCTCATTTTCGTCTTTTCCTTTTCATTCTTAAAATTGAGTTTATTAATGCACAGCAAACTTATATTGTGATGTATTGCTATACTCTATCTAAAGTAACCTCAGTGCAGGATAAATAAATCTATTAATTCAATGATTATCTCTTTTTCTTCAAAAACTGCTGATCCATTGCCCAGTACTGAGTCAAATCTGACATACTGTTTGTGATTCCTCCAGTAATAAGTAACACAACAGCGTCAAACTGACTTTTCTTTGCCAGCCTTGCACTGAAGTTGAACCTGAAAGCCAAACGAATGTGACCCAAAGATCTGGGCACATGATCTCGGCTCCACATGCAAGAATATGAGGTGCTGCATTTTGGAAAGGCAAATCAGAGCAGGACTTAAACACTGAATGATAAGGTCCAAGAGAGTGTTGCTGAACAAAGAGACCTTGGAGTGCAGGTTCATAGCTCCTTGAAAGTCGAGTCACAGGTAGACAGCATATTGAAGAAGGCATTTGATACACTTGCCTTTATTGGTCAGTGCATTGACTAGAGGAGATGGGAAATCATGCTGTGACTGTACTGGACATTGGTTAGGCCACTTTTGGAATACTGTGTGCAATTCTGGTCTCCCTGCAATAGGAAGGAAGTTGTGATACTTAGAAGTGTTCAGAAAAGATTTACATGGACGTTGCCAGGGTTAGAGGATTTGAGCTATAGGGAGAGGCTGAATAGGCTGAGGCTGTTTTACCTGGGGCCGTGGAGACTGAGGGGTGACCTTATAGAGGTTTTAAAATCATGAGGGGCATGGATAGAATAAATAGACAAAGTCTTTTCCCCAGGGTAGAGGAGTCCAAAAATAGAGGGCACTAGTTTAGGGTGAGAGGGGAAAGATTTAATAGGGACCTGAGGGGCAACTAGTTCATACAGAGGGTGGTGCATGTGTGGAACAACCTGCCAGAGGAAATGGTGGAGATGTGTACAATTACAACATTTAAAAGACATCTGGACGTGCACAGGAAGGGTTTAGAGAGATATGGGACAAATGCTGACAAATGGGACTAGATTAATTTAGGAGATCTGGTCAGCACAGATGAATTGGACCGAGGGCTCTGTTTTCATATTCAGTGACTTTATGACTCCAAGTGAAGGAGTACAGAGACCCTATGAGAGTAATATCTTATCTCTGAGCTGACAGGTGGATGGAATCATCTCTGGTAATGCAAGAACTCCAATTCAAAAAGACAATTTTGACTTGTTTTTTTCCACATTTTGTTGGCTTGGTCAGAAAATATTCATATTGAACTAGAGGTTGCATAGAATCACATAATTATGTGGAGTATACAGCACATAAACCAGCCAATTAACTCAATTAGGTTTTTGCCAATATTGATGCCACAGGCAAACACCACCTCCTCCCCAACTTGACCTCTTTCCACTTAATCCCAAACAGAATAATATTTCATTTGTTTATCCCTCGTGTGTTTATCTCATTCCCCTTTAAATGAATTTATACATTCTTTGCACGTAGCAAGTTCCACATTTTAACCGCTCTCTGGGAAAAGAGGTTTTGAACAAACATGTTATCCTTTATCCTGATCTAATTGGAAGGAAAGGTGCCTGGGACATTTTAAATTCTGAGTTAATCTCCAGGCAATTTGAAGCAAGGTGCCTGAAACCAAACTGATGAAGATCTCCATCCAACACGTAGTGCAAGATCAATGGAGATGAGATAAGGCAGCGTTGTGATGTGTAAGCAAAGCTACAAGTCTGAGTGACCTGCATCCTGCACGTTTCACAAATAACTGGATTGTGTTCCCTGCAACAGAGTTGATATAGTAGGAAGTTCAGACGGTTCAATCAATCTAGTAGCACACATCCAGGCTATACCTTTCAAAACTGAGTCGTTTAGTCAAAAGCATCTCATCAGCCAATTTAATGCAATTGCTCCTGAAAATGTAAGTGTGGAATTGATCTCAAGCCATTCAATGGGGAGCAGTGGTTCGTACTCATAAAAGAAGCACGGTTAGGGGGGGGAGGGCATACATTTAAAGTGACATGCAAATGAAACAAGGATGATGTGAGAAGAAAGTTTTTACACAGTGAGTAATTAGAGAATGGAATGCAATGCTTGGAAATGTGATCAGTTGATGCATTAAGCAGGGTATTGAATGATTATTTGGATGCACTGCTCTCACTGCTCTCAATTCTGGTCTCCCTGCTATAAAAGGATGTTGTAAAACTTGAAGGGGTTCAGAAAATATTTACAAGGATGTTTCCAGGTTGGAGGGTTTCAGCTATAGGGAGAGGCTGAATAGACTGGTGCTGTTTTCCCTGGAGCATCGGAGGCTGAGAGGTGACCTTAAAGAGGTTTATAAAATCATGGGGGGCATGGATAGGGTAAATAGACAAGGTCTTTTCCCAGGGGTGGGGAGTTCAGAATTAGAGGGCATAAGTTTAAGGTGCAAGGGGAAAGATTTAAAAGGGACCGAAGGGATAATTTTTTTCACGCAGAGGGTAGTACGCCTATGGAATGAGCTGCCAGAGGAAGTGGTGGAGGCTGGTACAATTGCAACATTTAAAAGGCACTGGATGGGTATATGAATAGGAAGGGTTTAGAGGGTATGGACCAAATACTAGCAAATTGGACTAGGTTAATTTAGGATACCTGGTTGGCATGGATGGGTTGGACCGAACGGTCTGTTTCCATGCTGGACATCTGTATGACTATGACTCTATGATTAAATGGTGTGCAGATACAAGGCAAGAGATTGGCCTGAGGTAACAGAACTAGTGCAGGTATGATAGTCTGAATGGCCTCCTCTGCACTGCAATCATTTGTGATTTGCAATTGGGTTAAGGTGGTGTAGTTATGTAGATCATCCGTTGGACAAGTTAACGAGCGGTTGAACTGATAAAGCCCCAGGACATGAGTTCAAATTCACCCAGAAAGAATGACCACTAATTCCTTTTCTACACAATCTGGAAATAAAATGCTGTTGTAAAAGTAGCCACAAAACTGCCAGGCTGCGATTAAAATTCAATTGGTTCTCCTTAGCTTGTTAGTATTACATTTGCTTCATATCCCCTGCCAACATGATTACCTGTCTTTTGGATTTACAAACCTCTAGTTGCTACCTAGTGATCCAGGAAAGCCCACTGTCATCTTCTCACCAGCAGCAAACTCCATGTGACAGGAATAGGTTTTTAAAGAATGTGATGTGATTATCTCATATTGCATAAAAACATAGAAACGTAGAAGATGGGAAGAGAAGTAGGCCATTGTACTCTTGAGTCTGCTCTTCCATTTGATCTGATCATGGCTGATCATCGAGCTCAATCCCCTAATCTCTCCGTCCCCTCAAAACCCTTGATCCCTTTAGCCACAATTGCTATATCTACTTTCTTCTTGAAAACACACAAAGTTTTGGTCTCAACCAATTTCTATGGTAGTCAGTTCCACAGCCTCACCACTCTCTGGGTGAAGACATTTCTCCTTATCTCAGTCCTGAAAGGTTGACCATATATCATTAAACAAAGACCCCTGGTTCTGGGCTCCCCTACATCAGGAACACCCTTCCTGCATATAACCTGTTTGCTCCTGTTAGGCTTCTATGAGACTATTTTTTAACCTCCCTTCATTCACGGGATGAGGGCATTTATCCTGTGGGCCAGCATTTATTGCCCATCCCTAGTTGCCCAGTTAAGAGTTAAATACATTGTTGTGGGTCTGAGTCACATGTTGACTAGACTGGGTAAGGATGGCAGTTTCCTTCCTTAAAGGACGCTATGAACCCAGATGGGTTTTACTGACAATCGATTCATGGCCGTCACTAGATTCTTAATTCCAGATATTTGTGGAATTGAAATTCCACCATCTGCTGTGGTGGGGTTCAAACTCAGGTCCTCAGAACATTATCCGGATCTCTGGATTAACAGTCCAGTGATAGTGTCACTCAGCCATTGCCTCCTCATACTGCCCTCATTCTTCTAAACTCCAGTGAATACGATCCTAACTGACTCAGTCTTTCTTCAATCCTGCCATCCCGGGAATCAGTTTGGTAAAACTTACTGGCCCCAACTGTAGCATGACTATCCTTCCTCAGATAAGGAGACCAAAACTGTACACAATATTCCAGCTCAACACCCTGTAGTGTCACATCCTTGTTCCTGGACTCAAGTCCCCTTGCTCTGAAGGTAACATACATTTAACCTTTTTTGTCGTTTTCTGCATCTGCACACTCACTGGTGCACAAGGACATTCTCAATTTACAGATATTCAAATCATGATCTGCATTCCTACTTTTGCTATCAAAGTGGATCAACTCATGTTATACTGCATTTGCCACTCATTTTCCCACTCCCTCAGCCCGTCTAAATCACACTGCACCATCTCTGCATCCTCCTCATACCTTCCCCTCTTACTCCCAGCTGATACATTTTACTGGGTTTGCCATCTAACAGGATGAGCCAAGGCCCCTCACTCATTCTAAGGATCATCGTTTACTTTAACAATCAGCATTTCAACTCGTCTTCAATTTCTTTGAAAAGCATTGGCAATATGGGAAGGTTTCAATTTGAGCACTTCTTTCTTTCTGCATCAGCAAAGGAGAATCTTGAGAAAGAAATTCCTATAGGAAACTATTTTAAGCCTAGAATCTGGCAGTCATACAATTGATGAATGGTCATAGTCTAGTCATCAAAAAGATGTTTTCTTTTTGAAAGTATTTCCATACATCAGCTAAAATAACACTTTGGTGTTCATTAGTATTCCAATTGCCTCCGCCTAAGTCATTAGTTTTGAACATAGTGACAGTGCTGAATGCTCCTGAGACAGTGATGGTATGCAGGTCACAATGCTGCCAGGTTTCACTTTTAAATAATGCAACTTGACTTCCATTCATAAGATTCGAGAGGGGAGTCCAATCCCGCTCCTCCCTTCATTCCTAACCTCGGAGTGTGCAAAGTTGTGCATTTTCATGGTCCTCATGCAGGGGAGCTTCTGCTGCTGTTCCGACGCACACAAATGGCTTCCAGGTTTATTGCCCACATGCAAAAACTGAAAATTCAGCTGATCTTTTCTCTTCTGTAGCTCTAGAGCTCATCCTAAACTCGCCAGGATTCTGACCATCCAACTTTTAAAAAGAATTCATTCACAGCATGTGGGCATGTTGGCTATGCCAGCATTTATTGCCCATCCCTAATTGTCCAGAGGGAGGTTAAGAGTCAACTGCATTGCTGTGGGTTTGGATTCACAAATCAGCCAGACCCAGTAAGGATGACAGTCTCCTTAGCTGAAGGACCTTAATGGGACGGATGGTTTTTTTTCCAACTTTTGACAATGGTCATCATTAGACTCTTAGTTCCAGATTTAAAAAAATGCATTCCAATTCCAGCATAGTGGGGTATGAACCCCCATCCCCAGAACATTACTTGGGTCTCTGGATTAATAGTCCAATAGCAATACCATCACCTTCCCTTTACAGTTCATGCTTTAACTAAGAGTATCCAACAATATAGCACAGGCTGGTCAATGGAGCTGAGCTACAGATTAACCATAATCTAACTAAAAGAGAAGAGCAGAATGGCCTATTCCCATTCATTTGTACAACAGCTCACACCTACTTGATCCGCACATCTCCACTAATGTTATTTTTCAGATTTTAAAAAATGACCCTTGGAGTAACACCTTTTGTTCTTCATGCTTGGTAAGACAATGGAATAAAAATTATAGCACCAACAAATTATATTTATATAGCACCTTTAAGGTCATAAAATATCTCAATGCACTTTGCTGGAGAGGTATAAAGCAAACTTAGACAGCAAAACATAATTCAATGTTAGGGTAAACAAGACTTGGTTAAAATGAGAGATTTTAAGGATCACCTTAAGTGAAGACTGAGAAGTAGAGAATTGGAATGATTGTGGCAAGAATTTCCAAAGCTTAGGCCTCAGGCAACTGAAGGCAGTGATGGAGAATTAAGGATGTTCAGAAGGCTGGAATTGGATGTGTTGTTGTGGGATGGAAGAGATTACAATGCCGAGATAAGACCATTGAGGTGTCCGAAAGCAAGGGTGGAAGTTTTAAAAATCAAGATAGAGTTACAGGGTCATAATTGTCCAGAGGGAGGTTAAGAGTCAACTGCATTGCTGTGGGTTTGGATTCACAAAGCAGCCAGACCCAGTAAGGATGACAGTCTCCTTAGCTGAAGGACCTTGATGGGACAGATGTTTTTTTTTCCAACTTCCAGCACAGAAATAGACCTTTCGGTCCAACTCATTAAAACTGACCAGCCAGACCAATCTGACTTAGTCCCATTTGTCAGAATTTGACCCATAACCTTCCAAACCCTTGCTATTCATATACCCATCCAGAAGCCTTTTAAATGTTGTAATTATACCCAGATGTTTGATCAGCAGTCAATGAGGATCAGCGAGTGCAGGGATGAGTGGGGACTGGTGTGAGTTGGCTAGGCTCTAAATAACTAAAAGCTTACAAAAAGTAAGGATGTGGCAGTCTGGTCAGGAGTGGACTGATGTTGTCAAGAATAGAGGTAACAAATGAACGAATGATGGATTCAGCAGAAAAGAGATGAATTCTCAATCAGTGGGGGATTAAGAGTTACAGGGAAAACACAGGGAAGTGGAAGTGAGGCTTGTCAGATATTTCATAATGTTATTGAATGGCTTGATGGGCCAAATAGCCTATTCCTGTTCCTATTTCTCATGATCTTATGTGGATGTGGAAATAGATGTCCTAGTGATAGCGAAGATATGTGGTCAGAAGTTCACTTTGAGTCAACTGTGACGCCACAGTATTGACCACCCTGTTGCCATTGATGTATCTGGCAAGTATCTGACATTTTACAGGCAAATTTGAAATAGTTGACAGAGGCACTTGCTGGAATCAGATGTCAGCTACCTTTCTAAAAAAAAATAATTCTTCCACAAGCTGTAGGTGCCAATGTCTAGGCCAGGATTTATTGTTAGTCTCTGATAGTCCTGAGTGAAATTTGTTAATCACATTGCACTGCATCTAGGACACATGTAGACTAGGCAAAGTAAGGACGGCAGATTCCTTCCCTAAAGGACATTACTGAATCAGCTGAGATTTTTATCCCCTATACCATAGTCAACAGTGATCATCTCATCACTGTTGGGCTGATTCATTCCTCCACAGATTTCTCCCTCAGTGAAGTCAAATTTTATTGTGCGCTATGATGGCACTCAAACCTATATCCTTTGAACATTGGTCTAGGGTTCTGGATCGCTACTCCATTGACATTACCACTACACCAATACATACTAATCTATGCTATTAATGTCAATAGGACCCTGGTGTAGTTCCTTATTAGGCTTCCTTATTGTTAAGTTTTTTAAAAAAAATATTTCATGGCTGATGCACCACAAGCAAGGCAAGTATTTATTGCCTATCCCCAAGTAAACCATGAATTGTCTGGCTTGATATAGCCAGTTCAGAGGGCACTTACGACAACAAACCATTTTGCTGTGAGTCTGGAGTCACATGTAGTCCAGACCAGGTAAGGCCAGTAAGAGTATTGAGTACAGAAGTTGGGATATTATGTTATGGCTGTTTAAGGCATTGGTAAGGCCACAGTTGGAGTACTGCATACGATTCTGGTTGCCCTGTTGTGGGCACAATGTTTATTAAGCTGGAAAGGGTGCAAAAAAGATTTACAAGCATGTTACCAAGACTGGAAAGTTTGTTTTTAAAGAGAGACTGGATAGGCTAGGATGTTTATTTCCGAGAGAGCAGGAGGCTGAGGAGTGACCTAATAGCAGTTTAGAAAATCATGAGGGACATGGATAAGCTGACTAACCAAGGTTTTTCTCTCAGGTAGGGGAGTCCAAAACTAGAGGGCATAGTGAGAAGGGAAAGATTTAGAAGGAACCCGAGGGGCAACTTTTTCACATAGAGGGTAGGACACATATGGAATGAGCTGCTAGAGGAAGTGGTAGCGGTGGGTACAAATATAACGTTTGAAAGACATTGGACAGGTACATGGATAGGAAAGATTTAGAGAGATATGGGTCTGATGCAGGCAAGTGAGACTAGTTCAGTTTCGGAAAACTGGTCGGCGTGGATGAGTTGGGCCAAAGGACCTGTTTCCATGCTGTACAACTCAATGACTCCATTCCCTTCCTTAAAGGTAATTAGTGAACCAGATGGGATTTTATCATGATCAATTGTAAGTTCATCACTGAGATGAGACTAATATTCCAGATTTACTTACCTAATTTAAATTCCATCAGTTGATGAAGCAAGATTTGAAAGTGTGTCTGCAACACATTAGCTAGGACCTTCGGATTAATAACCCAGTGACATTATCATATATTAGAAACAAAATGTGAATTATAGAGACCTGAAATAGCAACAGAAATTGTCAGAGATACTCTGTAGGTCTGGTAGTATCCGTAAGAGAGAAGTAGAGTTCAAGTTTCAATCCAACCTGACTCCTCTTCAGAACTTCATTGTCACTATAGTATCCTCTGAATTACCTGACTTGAAAGGAATTCTGCCAGACACTCCGAAAAATGCATTTATGTGATACATGTGCAATCTGAAGGATTTTGTGACCCATTGCAATGATTAATTGCGACCAGCATCCCAACCTTTTCTTCATGAGCAGACATCATTGCTAAATCTGTCAACATTGCCTACACAGTCAACAGGCGAAGAACATCCAAAAAGCCCAGGCATTGTGGAGGTAGAATTGGAATGTGATCCACATGTGAAAATGATTCTGACCTCTGACCACTTAGGAGCAGGCCATTCAGCCCCTTGAGCCTGCTCCATCACTCCATTCGATCATGGCGAATCTCATCTCGGCTTCAACTCCACTTTTATACCCACTCTCCATCACCCTTCAAACTATTACTAATTAAAATCTGTCCATCTCCTCCTTAAATTTACTCAACGTCCCAGAGTCCACTTCACTTTGAATTCCATAAATTCAGTTCCCTTTGAGTGAAGTAATTTCTCCTCATCTCTGTTTTAAATCTGCACTCCTTATCCTAAAGCTATGACCTTTCATTCGAGACTACCCCACAAGGGGCAACTTCTGCTCTTGTCGATCCACTTTAACACCTTATATACCTCGGTTAGAGCTCCTCTCATTCTTCTAAGCTCTAGTGAGTCTGGGCTTGCTTCCTTCTGGTGGATTTGGCATGAGGACTGGGCAGGAGTTACTTAACTCTGCCTATGACAGGTCAAAACCAAACATGGATCACACGTTATCCTCAACAATGTACGTTTTTTCTTATTCATTCATGGAATATGGGCATCACTGACTAAGCCAGCGTCATTGTTAGTTGCTCAAAAGGCTGTTATAAATCAACTATATTTCTGTGCCTCTGGAGTCAAGGTTAGTGGATTTCCTTCCCAGAGGATATTAGTGAACCAGAAGTTCTTTAACACCAACTGACAATGATTATAAGGTCACCATTAGGCAAGCTTTTCATCTCCTCGTGGGCCTACTCCTGAGCCTGGTCAGGCTGCCTATAAACAGGTCCAGGCAGGGGGCCGTGGAGGGCATCATTATAGTCGGTTGCCTGCCCCTCTTCCGTGGTTACATCTGTGCCAGGGTGTCCCTGGAGAAGGAGCACGCGGTGTCCACCTTGAGGTTTTCACTTTTTTGATCATCCAGCATTGCCGTTTGATGAGAAGGTCACTGCTTGTCAATGGCCACTTGGGTGTTTCCTTTCTTCCTAGTGGGGGAGAATGAATAAAGATTTGTACACCTGTTGTCTCACACCTGCACACACACAACATGGGTGCTGGGGAAAAATAAGCACCACCACTTATTTAAATATGTGGGGAATAAATAAGAGTAGACGGAGCTTTTCAAATAAAAAGCATTTCAAGATTTCACCACCCGTAGTGGTGGGGATTCAAACCCATGCTTCTCGAATATTAGTCTGAGGTTCTTGACAGTGGGACCAGAGTTGAAAAATGTGGTGTTGGAAAAACACCGCAGGCCAGGCAGCATCCGAGAAGCAGGAGAATCGACATTTCGGGCATAAGCCCTTCTTCAGGAATGAGGCTGGTGTACGAAGCGGGGCTGAGATAAAAGGTAGGGGGGAGGGAATTTGGGGGCGGGGCACTGGGAATTTCAGGATGTGGCTGAAGAGCTTCAGGGCAGTGGAGATGACCTGGGGGTTGCAGTGAGAGAGGGACTCACTGAGATCCTTGTAGAGGGAAGTGGAGAGCTTCTTCAAGGTAGGCATCCTTGCAAGAGGATTCGCAGTGAGGTTAAGATCAACTAGGACCAGTGGCATTATCATGATACCACTGTCTTTCTTCCAAATATGTTTCATATGCAATGGATATGAGCACAGAAGTTAGTGCTGAGACTGTAATTCTCCAGTGGTATGACAGGAATTGCAATTGATTGCTTCAGAAAATAATGTTCGAAGAACAAAGTTCTATGTCGATACAAAGTGGATGTGAGGAACGTGGAATCAGCAATGACGTTATTGAATGGTGGAGCAGGTTCGAGGGGCCGAATGGCTGCTCCTGGTCATATGATCTCTGGTCTTAAAATGAGAAACCAGTTGTGAAGCTGATTGGCAATATTATTAGAGAATTGGATCAAAGCTAAATGTCAGCATTTGTTGCAGTGGGAGAAAGTGAGGACTGCAGATGCTGGAGATCAGAGTTGAGTGTAGTGCTGGAAAAGCACAGCAGGTCAGGCAGTGTGTGCCTGGCCTACTGCACTTTTCCAGCACTACACTCTCGACAGCATTTGTTGTAGTGCCCATCCCAACAACCTTTTGAGCGTTCGAGACTATGTGAAAACTTTGTAAGAGATTTGAAAAGTCACATAACCGATATTGTAATGGAAAATGACAGCCTTTCCCTTTTTTTTTGTCCCTGATAGGACCTTTGAGCAGCATCTTAGTAAACAAGTATGGATCGCGTCCAGTGATGATGTTTGGAGGTTTGCTCTGCTCGATTGGAATGATAGCTGCTTCATTTTGCAACAGTATCCTCGGACTCTTTATGTGTGTAGGCTGCATTGGAGGTGAGTATTATAAACAGCAGGGTCAGATAGAAGATATAAATTAACATTTGATGGTGTGTTACCATCAATGATTCCCCACTATCGCCATCCTCGGGGTTACCATTCACCAGAAACACAACTGGACTCACACAGAGACAAGAGCAGGTCAGAGGCAAGGAATACTGTGTCGAGTAACTCATCTCCTGATTCCCCCAGTCCTGTCTCCTATTTACAAAGCACAAGTTAGGAGTGTGACGGAATAGTCCCCCCTCACTGGATGAGTGCAGCTTTAACAACATTTAAGAAACTTGACACCATCCAGGGCAAAGCAGCCTGCTTAATTGGCATCACATCCACAACATCAACTCCCTCCACCACCAATACTCAGTAGCAGCAGTGTGCACCATCTACAAGACGCACTGCAGAAATCCACCAAAGATCCTTAGACAGCACCTTCCCAATCTATGATCATTTCCAGCTCCCAGATAAGGACAGCAAATACATGGGAATAGCATCACTTCCAAGTTCCCTTCCAAGTCATTCACCATGCGACTTGGAAATACATCATCATTCCTTCAGTGTCGCTGGATCAAATTCCTGGAATTTCTTCCCTAAGGGCATTGTGGGTCGACCTACAGCAGGTGGATTGCAGCAGTTCAATAACACAGCTCACCCCCACATTCTTAAGACCAACTAGGGATGGGCAATACATGCTGGGCCAGCTAGCGACACCCATGTCCCATGGATTATTAAAAAGACATTGTATATTCTGATGGTGCGTTAGTTCTCCACAACCTCCTTGCAGTGATCAATAGTTTGGAACTTGTAATCTTGGCTAGAAATCTTGAGTATGAATTGTGGTTATGGTTATTAATGTGGCAGTCCTTGAGTTGTATCTGGGAAGGAAGGCAAGGAAACTTACTGAAGTATCTTTGTCTATACTGGAGACAAGTTCGTTAATCATCACTAATGATAAATCTGGAGTAGATGTGGATTAAGTGGAACTGCGCTTCTAACCAACAGCTAGTGCAGTTGTAGTGAGTTAATGGCTGGAATTTGAAATGAATAGAGGAAGGAAAGAATAATTTAATAGTGCAATTAATTTGGTGCACATGGATAACAAATATTGAAACAAAAACAGAATTTGGAGAAACAACATTCTGTGTATCAAATTAATTGCACCATTAAATTATTCTTTCTTTTCTGTATTCCCTTCAAACTCTACCCATTAATTTATAACTCTATATTTTCACTAGCTGTTGTTTGAAGTGCAGTTCCACTTAATACATGTCAACTCCTGATATATTGTCAATGATGCTTTGATGAAAGGTCATTGGTCTCAAAATGTTAACTCCATTTCTCTCTCTACAGATGCTGCCAGACCTGTTCTGTTTCTCCAGCAGGTTTTTGTTTCTGATTTCTAACATCTGCAGTTCTTGGTGTTTCTCTTAAGAAGACTGAAACTTATTTCAACATTGCAATTAGTCACATAAGAAGTAGGAGAAAGACCAGCCAAACAGTCTCAGTCTCCTCCACGATTCAGTAAAACTGTTGCTGAACCTCTCCATCAACTCTACATTGAGCATAGAATGGTATAGCACAGGAACAAGGTCGAGGGTACGGTGCTGGTAAAGCACGGCAGGTCAGGCAGCATCCGAGGACCAGGAGAATCGAAGTTTCGGGCATAAATCCTTCATCAGGCTTATGCCCGAAATGTCGATTCTCCTGCTCCTCGGATGCTGCCTGACCTTCTGTGCTTTTCCAGCACCACACTCTCGATTCTGATCTCCAGCATCTGCAGTCCTCACTTTCTCCTAGCACAGGAGGAAACCTTTTGAAGGCTCACTGTCTCTGTACCAACTATGACGCCAGTCTAAGCTCATTGTCCATATTCCTCGGTTTCCTGCCTGTTCATGTGTTTGTCTAAATACCTCTTAAATATTACTAATGTATCTGCTTTTGCCACCTCCCTTAACAACACATTCCAATTACCTACTACCCTCTGTGTAAAACATTTGCTTCATTCATCTCCTTTAAACTTTCCCACTCTCACCTTAAACCTATGCCCCTGTTATGGACCAGGCCAGACCCCCTCAAAATATTTTAAGAAGGTAGTTTGGACCCTAACTTTTTTGTATTTTAAAAGCAGATGAAAAGTGGGTGTTCCAGATGTGGTGCAGCTGGTCAAACCACTCGGCATTAGGCAAAACAGAATTTATTTAAACATTGCAGTTGAAATTCACGCAAAAGAAAACAGAATTTTGAATAACTTAACAATTGGAAAACTTAACTGACCTAAGACAGCAACTTAACTAATGAACTGTTCCAGTCCAGTAACATCCCATAAACACACTCCTTGACAAAAAGGTAAATTCAAACACAGATTCTTACAGGCAGGAGGGAATAACTTCCAAAAAGATTTCAGAGAAAGTCACTCAGGAATCATCTGCTGAAGCTTTCTCTGAACTCCAGCATCTTGTGATTACCACAGCAAAAACAAACTAGAAAAAACCTGAACTGGGAGAACCGGCTATTCCCCTGCCATTGTTAAACTAGGCCCCTTGCCATCTCTGCCTTCAGGACCTCGCTTAAAAAAACCCCAAGGACAAAATAACCATGTTAAAGTGACAGCATCATCACAGCCTCCTCGTATTTGATAGTTCCACCTGAGAAAGTGACTATGATTATCCAGCCTGTTCATGCTTCCCAAATTGCATAAACTTCTATCAGGTCACCCCTCAGCCTCTGACACTTGAACAAAAACAATCCAAGCTTGTCCAACCTCTCCTTATAGCTAATACACTCCAATCCAGGCAATATCCTGGTAACCCTGTTGTGCACCTTCTGCGAAGATTCTGCCTCCTTCCTACAGTGAGGCAATCAGAACTGCACACAATATGCCAAATGTAGCCGAACTGATTAGATTTTAGATTAGATTAGATTAGATTCCCCACAGTCTGGAAATAGGCCCTTCGGCCCAACCAGTCTACACCGACCCTCCGAAGAACAACCCATTCAGACCCATTTCCCTTTAAATGATGCACCTAGCACTACAGGCAATTCAGCATGGCCAATTCACCTGACCTGCACATCTTTGGACTGTGGGAGGAAACCGGAGCACCCAGAGGAAACCTATGCAGACACAGGGAGAATGTGTAAACTCCACACAGACAGTCACCCGAGGCTGGAATCAAACCTGGGAGATGTTTTATGATTTGTCAACATTCATACTCAATCCCTTAACCAATGAAGGCACATATTCCATAGGCCTTCTTTACCACCTTATCCACTTGTGTTGGCACCTACAGAGAGCTATGGTCTTGTACTCCAAGATTCCTCTGGATATCAGTGCTTCTAAGGGTCCTGCTATTTGCTATGTAATTTCCTCTTACATTTGACCGCCCAAAATGCATTACTCTCACTTGTCTGGATCAAACTCCATCTGCCATTTCTCCAGTCAACTTTCCAACTGTATTTTCAGCTGTAGCCTTTGACAAATTTCCTCATTGTCCACAGCTCTGCCAATTTTTGTGTCATCTGCAAACTTGTTAATCAAGCTATCTACATTCCATCCAGATCATTTATATATATATTACAAACAATAGAGGTCCTAGCACTGATCCTTGTGGAACAGTACTGGACACAGATCTCCAGTCTTAAAAGCACCCTTCCATAACGACACATCTATGACCAAGTCAATTTTGCATTCACCTTACAAACTCACCATGGATGCCATGTCACTTAATCTTTTGCACCAGTCTACCATGAGGAACCTTGTTCAATGTTTTAGTAAAGTCCATGTAGGCGACATCAACTGCCTTATCTACATCAATCATCTTTGTCACTTGCTCATAAGACTCAATCAAGTTTGTGAGACAAGACTTGCCCTCATTACACAATGCTGACTAACCCTAATAAGTCCATTCTTTCCCAAATGTGATTAAATTCTATCCCTAAGAATCTTCTGCAATAATTTACCTACCACCACTGAGGTATGGCCCTCTGGCCTATAATTTTCTGGATTCTCCCTGTTGCCTTTCTTAAGCAAAGGGACAACCTTGACCATTCTCCAGTCTGCTGGGACCTTACCCTGTGACTAAAGAGGAGACAAAGATCTCAGCCAAGCCCCAGCAATCTCCTCCCTTGTCTCTTTCAGTATCCTGAGATAAATCCCATCAAGTCTTGGAGACTTATCCACCTTAATGTTTTTTCAAGGCACTCGACATCTCCACCATCTTAATTTTGCCATGCCCTAGAATTTCAACATGCCCCTCCCTAATTTTACCATAGTCCATGTCCTACTCCTTAGTGAATACCAATACCAAGAACTTATTAAGGACCTCACCACGTCCTCCAGCTCCACACATAGATTCCTCCTTCATTCTTATGTGGACCTACCTTTTCTATAGCTACCCTTCTGGTCCTAATAAATCCATAAAATACCTTTGGATTCTACTTAATTTTACTTGTCAAGTACATCTCAAAGCCCCACTTCTCACTCCTAATTCCTTGATTCAATTCTTTCTTTCTTCCTTTGTATTCTTCAAGGATCTTGTCTGAATTCAATTTCCTAAAACTTACATATGATACCTTTTTCTTTTTGACTGAATTTTCAATATCTCTTGTCATCTAAGGTTCCTGAATCTTGCCATCCTTATCTTTCATCCTTACAGGAATGTGCTGGTCCTGAGCTCTGATCAATAGGCCTTTAAAAGACTCCCATGTGTCAGATGTGGATTTACCCTCAAGCAACCACTCCATTCTAATTTCTCTAGTTCCTGCTTAATACTTCTGTAATTCACCTTCCCTGATTTGGCATTTTCATTGGAGGACCAGTTTTATCCTTTATCTGTAACTTTTTAGATGAGATTTCTTCCAGTATGGAAACAGGCTCTTCGGCCCAACAAGTCCACACCAACCCTCCAAAGAGTAACCCACCCAGACTCATTCCCCCCTGACTAATGCACCTAACACTATGGGCAATTTATCATGGCCGATTCACCTGACCTGCACATCTTTGGATTGTGGGAGGAAACCAGAGCACCTTGACAAAACCCACACAGACACAGGGAGAATGTGTAAACTCCACACACACAGTCGCCCGTGGCAGAATTTGAACCCGGGTCCCTAATGCTGTGAGGCTGCAGTGCTAACCACTGAGCCACCATACCACCCAAAATGCTCCCACATTAACATTGATAACGTGGCCAGGCTTATTCCCCATTACAAGATCTAGTACAGTCCCTTCCCTAATTGGATTATCAGTTTTGATGTACTTTTCTGTACTATCCCCATATCTCTTGATTTTCTTGAAGTCCAGCATTCTGCACCAAGAAACATTACAATGTTTGTTTTTAATCCATAGAAATGTCTTGCTGGGAATGAAACATCACAGTGTTGTTCAAACTGATATCCAACATGGGAAGAAAATTTATATTGGTGTAATGTTTGTGTCAGTGTGCTGAGGTTGGAGATGAAAGCACAAATGTTTAGTCTCTCTGCCTGTACTTGTGTCTGATCTGTGTGTGGTGCTGACATAAAGTGCAGAAAGTCAAACAAAGCATTTCATTCCACGAAGCTCCCATATATCTCCTTTTTGCCTTTGAGAAATGCCACCCACAGAAATTTTAGGTCCCATTGATATTCTTTCCAAACCTGTGAGATAGCATAATTGTTTCCATTCTAGTGAATTATGATGATACACAACAAGAGAACTATAATAAAAGCAAAATGTTGTGGATTCTGCAAATCTGGAATGAAACAGAAACTCAGTAGGTCTGGCAGTATCTGTGGAGAGAGAAACAGAGTTAATATTTCCAGTCTTGTATAACTCTTCTTCTGAACTGTAAGAACTCCTCTTCAGAAATCCTCAGATAGAACATAAAACATAGAACAATACAGCGCAGAACAGGCCCTTCGGCCCCCAGTATTGTGCCGACCTGTGAAGTCATCTAAGCTCATCCCCCTACACTATCTCATCATCATCCATGTGCTTATCCAAGGATAAATCTCCCTAATGTGGCTGAGTTAACTACATTGGCAAGCAGGGCATTCCATGCCCTTACCACTCTCTGAGTAAAGATGTGCAGGCCAGGTAGATTTGCCATGCTAAATTGCCCATAGTGTTAGGTGCATTAGTCAGAGGGAAATGGGTCTGGTTGGGTTACTCTTCAGAGTGTTGGTGTGCACTTGTTTGGCCAAATGACCTGTTTGCACACTGGAGGGAATCTAATCTAATCTAATCTATTGTAAAGCTATGATTATAATATTGGCTGAAGATATTTAGGACCGGAATGGCTTCATCTGCACCTCCCCACCGCCCCCCCCCCCCCCCCAACACACACACACACACACACACACACACATACACACAAACCCACATGCATGCATACACATATACGTTTGTGGGGTGAATTTGTATTTACAGAGTTACATTGTACTTTGCTCAAAAACTGCATGAACCCATGTAAGATTCTGTTAATTCATTTTTTAGATTAGAATCAGTCTAAACATTATGGCACAGACAGCAGCACACAGGGGGCTAACACCTTCAATACATTATCCGGACTGACACCAATTGTTAAAGTTCACTTGAGAATGTAACTTTTAAAAAAAGGTTTGTGATTTACATATGAAAGAAATGAAACTAACATGGTCATTCTAACAGATGAGACACTTAAACAATCAAGGTAATTTTCAATGTATAATTTCAGTTACATCACACTGTAAACTTTTGTTATAAATTCTGTGTCCTACAATAGTGTACTCCACAACCACCTGATGAAGGAGCAGCGCTCTGAAAGCTGGTGCTTCCAATTAAACCTGTTGGACTAGAACCTGGTGTTGTGTGATTTTTAACTTTGTACACCCCAGTCCAACACCAGCATCTTCAAATCATGTGTACAAAATGCCATTAGTTATTCAAAATTTAGTTACAGAAACAAAATGCATTGTGAAATAAAGTATCAGAGATATGTGGAGCAAATGACTGATGTGATGTTTTATGGAGAAAGCACACAGTAATTTAGTCGGGAAGTGCTGGCCTAATGGTATTATTGCTGGACTATTGACCCCAGATAATGTTCGAGGGACATGGATTTGAATCCTGCCATGGCAGATGGTGGAACTTGAATTCAATAAATAAAAAATCTGAATTAAGAGTCGAGTGATGACCATGAATCAATTATTGAAAAAACCCATTTGGTTCACTAGAGAAGGAAACTACCATCATTACCCAGTCCAGCCCACATGTGATTCCAGGCTCACAGCAAAGTGGCTGACTCTTAACTGCCCTCTGGGCACTTAGGGATGGGCAATAAATGCTGGCCCAGCCAGTGACACCCTCATCCCATGAATGGATAAAGAACAATCCTGATGTCCTGTTCTTTATAACTCTAATACCAGGAGAAAGTGAGGACTGCAGATGCTGGAGATCAGAGTCGAGAGTGTGGTGCTGGAAAAGCACAGCAGGCAGCATCTGAGGAGCAGGAGAATTGACATTTCGGGCACAAGTCCCTCATCAGAAACATTATGCCCAAAACGATGATTCTCCTGCTCCTCGGATGCTGCCTGACCTGCTGTGTTTTTCCAGTGCCACATTCTCGATTCCTCTGATACCAACCCAATACTATTCGTTTACTCCACATGTATATTTTGCCTCTTAGTTTTATATGTACCTGTTCACAAGATTGATGACCTCCTTGATTTCTTTTCAGGCCTAGGATTGGCATTCAACCTTCAACCAGCTTTAACTATGATTGGGAAGTACTTTTACAAGAAGCGTCCCATTGCCAATGGACTGGCTATGGCTGGTAGCCCAGTGTTCCTGAGCACTTTGGCACCTCTGAATCAGTACTTAATTAACGTCTTTGGTTGGCGAGGCAGTTTCTTCATCCTTGGAGCTATCCTCTTGAACTGTTGTGTGGCAGGATCCTTGATGAGGCCGCTGCAACCCATAAAACCAACTGCTGCAAAAGATGCACAGTTTTCTGCTCTCAAGAAGGAAGAGGGCAAGGATTTGGAGGATGGTCTGTTGCAGAAAAAGAAGAAGAAATCAACTCTCTTTGCCGTAATTAATAATTATCTAGACCTCACCCTCTTCAAACATCGGGGATTTCTGATCTACTTGGCGGGAAATGTCATCATGTTTTTTGGATTCTTTGCTCCAATAGTTTTTTTGGCTCCTTATGCCAAGCACATTGGCATAGATGAGTATTCGGCAGCATTCCTGCTTTCCATTCTCGCTTTTGTAGATATGTTCGCAAGACCCAGCATGGGCCTACTCGCAAACTCCAGATGGGTGAGGCCAAAGATCCAATATTTCTTCAGCTTTGCTGTTTTCTACAATGGCTTCTGCCATGTCATGTGCTCATTGGCGAATGACTTCACAGGCTTAGTTGTCTACACCCTCTTCTTTGGCTTTGCCTTTGGAATGGTGAGTGCTGTTCTCTTCGAAACGCTGATGGACTTAGTCGGTGCCAAGAGATTCTCCAGTGCTGTGGGACTCGTCACCATCGTAGAGTGTTGTCCGGTACTTCTCGGCCCACCACTGGCAGGTAAGATTCATATGCTCAGAGCTCTTCTAGAAATTAGCTACATGCAGTACCATGCTTACAATAACCCCACATCCACTAAGTTTGACCCATGTTTACAGCATGGGAAATATTTATTGTTAATGCAGACATTTTCTGAATTAGAATCATAGAATCCTGACAGGCCATTTGGCCCATTGAGTACACACCATCCCTCCAAAGAGCATCCCATCCAGAACCACCCTATATTTCCCATGGATAATCCACCCAACCTGCACTCTTTGGATTGTGTCATAGAGGCATACAGCACGGAAACAGGCCCTTTGATCCAACCAGTCCATGCCGAACATAATTCCCAACTAAACCAGTCGCACCTGCCTGCTCCTGGCCATATCCCTCTAAACCTTTCCTATTCCTGTCCTTATCCAAATGTTTTTTAAATGTTGTAATTGTACTCACATCTACCACTGCCTCAGGAAGTTCATACCACATGCAAACCATCCTTTGTGTAAAAGAATTTGCCCCTCACATTGTTTTTAGGTCTCTCTCCTCAAAAATGTGCCCCTTAAACTCAGGATGAAACTGGAGCACCCGAAGGAAACCCATACAGACGTGGGGAGAATGTGCATACTCCAAAAAGGTCACGCAAGGGTGGAATTCAACGCAGGTTTACAGCAGTGTGAGGCAGCACTACTAACCACTGAGCCACCATGTCAATGAAGGGATTTAGACAGAAACTCTAAACTGAATAAAACAGACAGAGTGAAAGGAACTAAATGTAGAGAAATAGCCCACAGAAGTGATAGAATATAGAACATAGGGTGTTCGGCCCTCAATCTTGCGCCGACCTGTGGAACCAATTTGAAGCCCATCTAACCCACACTATCCTAGTATCATCCATATGTTTATCCAATGACCATTTAAATGCCATTAATGTTGGTGAGTCTATTACTGTTGCAGGCAGGGCTTTCCATGCCCCTACTACTCTCTGAGTAAAGAAGCTACCTCTGACATCTGTCCTGTATCTATCACCCCTCAATTTAAAGCTACGTCCCCTTGTGCTAGCCATCGCCATCCGAGGAAAAAGGCTCTCCCTGTCCACCCTATCTAACCCTCTGATTATCTTATATGTCTCAATTAAGTCTCCTCTCAACCTGCTTCTCTGAGGAAAACAACCTCAAGTCCCTCAGCCTTTCATCATACCAGGCAACATCAGAGTAAATCTCCTCTGAACCTTTTCCAAAGCTTCCGCGTCCTTCCAATAATGGGGTGACCAGAACTGTATGCAATACTCCAATACTGATAATGATGACATGATGTGTGGGCTGAGAGGACCAAAGGTACAGAGAGGAAGAAAGGTGCAGTAGAGGAAGGAATGGATACAGTAATCCTTATTTACTCTGCTAAATCAAAGTGGATATTTCTCCAAGGGTACCTGAGTAACCTCATACCGAGCATTCACACTTCAGCAAATTAGATGGAAAAAAAGATCAGATTCCTTATAGTGTGGAAACAGGCCCTTTGGCCCAACAAGTGCACACCAACCTTCTGAAGGGTAACCCACCAAGACTCATTGCCCTCTGACTGATGCAGCTAACACTATGGGCAATTTAGCATGGCTAGTTCACCTGACCTGCACATCTTTGGACTGAGGGAACCCATGAAGAGAACGTGCAAACTCCACACAGACACAGTCACCCCAAGGCTGGAATCGAATCTTGGGCCCTGGTGCTATAAGGTAGCAGTGCTAACCACTGAGCCACCGTGCCACACCAACAATGTATTGAAGCGAGCATTTTCAATCACTTGTGGTTGCTCATTCTGCGAGTGAAATAGTTTGTGACACCCGAGTCATTGTTGCTGGCTTATCATTTCCACAAAGTTTACAATTGTAACAATGCAAACCTCCAGCATTGGAACGTGGCAGAATAGTCATGTTTGCATGCACTTAACAATTCTTTCAGCAGTCGATTATAGTTTCCAACTCAAATCCAATGGAAACCACACTGTCTGTACGTTACGATATATTGGGGCGGATTATCTGGTATTTGAAACGTAACCTCAACCACCACCTCTCGATGACATTTAGAGCAGAAATGATCTGTGTTTGTGAAGTCCAGGAGGTCATCTACAAACTGTATTTGTTTGCTACTTAACATTTTTAAAATGCTGGCCCACTAGGAACATTATCCAGGGCTTCACCTGCATGGTTGGAAATAGAGTGGGCACCAGTTTCATAAAATACCATGGTTCAATAAGTATCTGTGCTAATGGGGTAAGAGAAATCTAAATTTGATGTATTATTTATGTAGGATTTTGTGGTCAAAGTAGCACATGGTTCTCCTGCATCATTGAATAGAAATGGTTTGTTGGCAGGTTTTCCATCAAATTGACCTGTCTCTAATAATTCCTGTGGAATACCTTGGTACTGTATACACTGCTTCTGGTGCTGGGCAGAACCACTGTCACCAAAACTTATTTACAATAGTCTATGTTACTGATGTTAAGGGAGACAGCGAATATCCTTTGTTGTCACTTGTACTGAAGTACAGGAGTACAGTGAAAAGTTTAATAATGTCGCCTGTTATGGTGCCAACTCAGGGACAAAAAACTAGGAGCCAAATTTTAGGTACAAAAGAGGAATAACAAGGAAAGTAGTTACATCACTTTATAGTGTTTAAAGAATAAGTTAAAAACAAGATATAGTCAAAGGATTGACATTACAGTCAGATTTTTAAAAATCCAAATAAATATTATATTGCAGCAGCTCAACACAGAGGCTTCCCCATGTGGTCTGACTGCCCACATCAGACCCCAGTCCAACAACCATCTCAGCTCCCTTCCCCTCAAAGCCTCCAGTCCAGTCCACCCTGTAACAGCTCTCAGCTGCTCCTCTGCTCGCTCCACACCTCATCGCCCGCTGCTCCAGGACTACTTATCGCCCCCTCGCCCATGGCTCTGGGACTACATACTCCTGCCCCCCAACCCACTGCTCTGGGACTACTTACTCCCCAGCCACTTGCGTGCAGCTGCAGGACTACTTACTGCCCCCTTGACCGCTGCATTCGGACTACTTACCTCTGGCCCCCTCGCCCGCAGCTCCAGGACTACTTACCCACTTGCATAGGACTACTTGCCCACTACTTATTCCCTGCCCCCTCGTTTGTGGCTCCAGGACTACTTACCCCTGTCCCCTCACTTGCAGGTCTGGGACTACTTACTGTCTCCTCACTCATGACTCCAGGACTACTTACCCCCACCCCCTTGCCCGCTGCACCAGGACTACTTACTGCCTCCCTTGCCCATGACTCCAGAACTACTTACTCCCCGCACCCTCACCCCCAGATCCGGAACTACTTACTCCCTAACACTTACCCATTGTTCTGAGATTACTTACTCCCCACCCCCCGCCCGCAGCTCCTGGACTACTTACCCACCCATACCCTCGCCCGTGTCTCCGGACTACTTACTCCCCATCGCCTTGCCTGCAGCTCCAGGACTACTTATCGCCTCCTCACTTGTGACTCCAAGACTATTTATCCATGCCCCCTCGCACGCTGCTCCGGGACTACATTCCCCAATGTCCCTTTGTGCCTAGCTCCAGGACTACATACTCCCTGCCCCCTCTCCCGCTGCTCCAGGGCTACTTACTATCCCCTCGCTCGTGGCTCTGGGACTACTTACCCCGCTCCCTCACCCACTGCTCTGGGACTACTTACTCCATGCCCCTTGCCCACTGCTCCAGGACTACTTACCCCCTTGCTCGTGGCTCCAGAATTACTTAAGCCCCGCCCTCTCACCCACAGCTCCGGAACTACTTACTCCTTACCCCCTCATCTGCTGCTCTGGGACTACTTAACCTCGCCCCCCCCCCCCACCCGCGTCTCCAGGACCACTTTCCGTCCCCTCGCTCGGTCTCCGGGACTATTTACCCCTGCCCCCTCACCCGTTGCTTGGGGACTAGTTATTCCCTGCTCCCCCCTGCCCGCTGATCTAGGACTATTTACTCCCTACTCCCTCACGCGTGGCTCCAGGACTACTTACCGCCCCCTCGCCCACTGCTCTGGGACAACTTACTCACCGCTGCCACGGGATAGAGAGACAATGTGTGAGAGAGAGAGAGATAGAGAGACAGAGAGACAGAAAGTGAGATCGACCTGGCAGTGGTTTAATCTCTGGGTCATCAAGCCCTTAAGGGAAGACAATGACTGAGCGGTATTATCACTGGATTGTTAACCCAGAGACCCAGGTAATGTTTTGGGACCCGTGTTCAAACCCTGCCATCGTCGATAGTGGAAGTTGAATTAGAACTCTAATGATGTTTGTGACACCATCACTGATTGTAGGAAAAACCCATCTGGTTCACTAATGTCCTTTAGGGAAGGAAACTGCCTTTCTTACCTGGTCTGACCTACATGTGACTCCAGACTGACAGTGATTTGATTGATCTCAACTACGCTCTAGGCACTTAGAGATGGACTATAAATGTTTGCCTGGCCAGCGATACCCTCACCCTGTGAATCAACAAAAGGGAGGGTGTGAGGTTGTGAAGGTGAGTCCTTCATTGCAGCAACTGAACCAACGCTGTTGCTATTGCTCTGAATCACAATCCAGTTAATTGCCCCAAATGCACGTATATAATACATAATAAATGGATCTATTATATCTGAGTAACATGGCAGTCTCATGTTAGATTTATGAGTAAGTACACATGACTGTTTAGCTACATAGAATTTAGTAGTTGGAACAGGTTAGCTCCTCCCACTGACAATCCTAAACAATTTATTTAATATTTCTTACAGTTCACTCTTGCCTCTGTTGCTGAGGTTCTGGTTGCTAATGTACCCACTTCAGCTGTTGTGATCGTCGCTATGCATTTTACCTGCTCGGTGGAAAATCCAGGAAATCTAAGTGCAGAGAAAATGACTGTTTGTGTAACAAAGCTTAATCATTTGTATTTTATCAGAGTAATGTTCTGAGGGTCACCTTCATTTCGACACCATTCTTATTGTGGCAATGTTCCAGGTCACAGCAATTCCCTGCACTATCACATTACTCCAGTAAATTCAAATCGATGGAGATCTTGTTTGACTGTCAGTTTTAAATGACAGATGTCACAGCCTAACACTTGCACGCGCAAAGTGATGTGTTAGCTTCTCAATGTTCTTTATCACAGGAGGCTGTGAAGATCAAGTCACCGAATATGTTCAAGAAAGTGATCAATAAACTTTTGGATGATAAAGGCATCAAGGGGGACAGGGAGAAATTGGGAATATGGTATCGATATAAAGCAATGATCATATTGACTGGTGAAGCAAGCTTGAACAGCCAGATGGCGTACTCATGCATACAGAATACTGAATAGCCTGGACAGAGTGGATGTTGGGAAGGTGTATCCATTAGTAGGACAGACTAAGACCTGAGGGCACAGCCTTAGAGTAAAGGAAGGACTTTTTAGAATGGAGATAAGGAGAAACTTCTTTAGCCAGAGAGTGGGGAATCTATGGAATTCACTGCCACAGAAGGCTGTTGAGGCCAGGTCATTGAGTATATTTAAGACTGAGATAGATAGGTTCTTGAGTATCCAGGAGATCAAGGGTTATGGGGAGAAAGTGGGAGAATGGGGTTGAGAAAGTTATCAGCCTGGATTGAATGGTGGAGCAGGCTCAATGGGCTGAATGGCCTAATTTCTGCTCCTTGGTCTTAAGGTCTTATGCTCCTGGTTTCCATGTTTCTACCTGATCGAGCTGAGTATTGTGAATGGAACAGCCCTTTTAATGCACCAAAGAAACTATTTTTTTAAAAATATCGGATGTGAGCATCTTATAGAAACTTCCAAAACAAAAAAAACAGTAGGAGTAGGCCATTCAGCCCTTTGAGTCTGCTCCACCATTCAATACGATCATGTCTGAACATCCAACTCAGTTCCTGTTTTCTCCCCATACCCTTTGATTCCTTTAGCCCTAAGAAATCAATCCACCTAGTTTCTGAAAGTATTTGATGTTTTGGCCTCAACTACTTTCTATGGTAGAACATTCCATAGGCTCACCATTCTCTGGATGAAGAAATTTCTCATCTCAGTCATAACTGGCCTTCTCTTTATCCATTAACCACGAGCCCCAGTTCTCAACTCTCTCGCCATCGGGAACATTCTTGCCGCCTTTCCCAGTTCAGTTCTATTAGAATGTTACAGGTTTCTGTGAGGTCCCCCTCTCATTCTTCTAAACCCCAGTGAATATAGATCCAGTCTCTCTTCATATCTCAGTACTGCCATCCCAGGAATCAGTCTGGTAAAGCTTTGTTGTCACTTGCTAAAGTTTATAACTTGAATTAAAAACAAACTTGGCAGGTCTGACAGGCTCTGTTGATGGAGAAACAGAGTTAATCTTTTAAGTTCCATATGATGCTTCAGGACTGAAGGTGGTTGGAAATTTCACTTGGACCCCTATCTTACGGCTTAACATTATTGCCTGACAACAAATATCAAACAATATTTCCTATCTAATTCACTAAATTTCTTTACAGAAGAAAACTGTTGTCCCTACCTGGTCTGGCCTATATGTGACTCCAGACTCACAGCAATGTGGTTAACTCTTAACTGCCTTTAGGGCAATTAGGGATGGGCAATATGGCAAAGTCAGTGACACACACATCCCACAAATAAATTTTTAAAAGTCTCCATTGTTATGCAGTCATAGGACTGATGTTAACCTATCGGAAGGATGTTATGAAACGTGAAAGGGTTCAGAAAAGATTTACAAGGAATCTTGCCAGGGTTGGAGGATTTGAGCTATAGGGAGAGGTTGAATAGGCTAGGGCTGTTTTCCCTGGAGCGTCGGAGGCTGAGTGGTGACCTTATAGAGATTTATAAAATCGTGAGGGACATGGAAAGGGTAAAAAGACAAGGTATTTTCCCTGGGGTGGGGAGTCCAGAACGAGAGGGCACAGGTTTAGAGTGAGGGGGGGAAAGATATAAAAGAGATTTTAGCAGCAACCTTTTCACACAGAGGGTGGTACGTGTATGGGATGAGCTGACAGAGGAAGTGGTGGAGGCTGGTACAATTACAGCAATTAAAAGGCATTTGGATGGGTACATGAATAGGAAGGGTTTGGAGGGATATGGGCTGGGTGCTGGCAGGTGGGACTAGATTGGGTTGGGATATCTGGTCAGCGTGGACAAGTTAGACCAAAGGGTCTGTTACCATGCTGTACATCTCTACAACTCTATGACTCTATGTTCACCAACTTCATGTCAAACAGAAACGAAAACATATAGAATTTAAGTATCCCTTTACATTAATTTTTGCACAAAAGAAGTGTCAATCTTTTTTAAAAAATAGACATTCTTCCTGTGCGTTAACTCCTCATCCTGAGCCAATTAATACTCATGCCTTTGCTGTAGAGAGATTAAGCAAGGAGCTTGATTCAGTCATTGATGGTTCCTCTCAGTACAGCCAACTTAAGTTGTGAGATGGCACAATGGCTCAGTGGTTAGCACTGCTGCCTTACAGCGTTGGGCACCTCAATTCCAGCCTTGGGTAACTGTCAGTGTGGCGTTTGCACATTCTCCCCATGTCTGACTAGGTTTCATTTGGATGTACTGGTTTCGTCCCACAGTCCAAGAATGTGCAGGTTAAGTGGAATGGCCATGTTAAGTTGCCCATAGTGTTTAGTGATGTGTAGGCTAGGTGTATTAGTCAGGAGTAAACGCAAAGTAATAGGGTAAGGGGAGGGATCTGGGAAGGTTACTCTTCAGAGGGTTGGTTTGAACTTGTTGGGCCGAAGGGTCTGTTTCCACACTGTAGGGATTCTAGTCAATGTGACTGCTGTTCTTTGAATCACAGAATTGTTGAGGTGCAGAAGGAGACCATCCAGCCCATTGTGTCTGCACTGGCTCTATTACCAATCTCCTACCTTTTCCCCATACCCTTGCAAACCATTTTATCTAGATAACCACTCAACACCCTCTTGAATTGAACCTGCCTCCAACACATTTCCAGATAGTGCAATCCATACCCTAACTACTGTCATTGCATGGAAAGGTTTGTTCTCACATCACCCTTGCTTCATTTGCACTTTATACCTCTCGCTCATTTTTCTTTTAAGAGCAGGACCAGCCTCTCCCAGTCAGAAAAGTAGCATGCAGGAACCACAGGGATAAGTTTAGCATTTATTTCTATGGGAACATATAAAAGCAGGCAAGTGTTGTGGCAAATGTACAAAATGTTAGTGACACTGGACCCGGAGTCCTCATGGAGGTTTGGACCCCTCACGTGAGCAGGCAGTTCAGAAGATGTTCACTGGATTGACTCCAAAGATGGGGGCGTGGGGAGCTTGTCTAAAGAAAAGAGATTGAGCAGTTTAAGCCTGTACTCTCTGGGATTTATAAGAATGAGAGGAGATCTAATTGCGATCTATTAGATGCTAAAGGCATTGACAATACAGACGCAGAAAGGATGTGGAACAATCTGGAACAAGAGGTCTGGTTTTAGGATAATGGGTAGCACATTTAATACAGAGATAGGGGGAAATTACTTCTCTCAAAGACTCATAAACCTGTGGAGTTCACTACCTCAGAGTGCAGTCGATGATGGGACATTGAATATATTTAAGGAGACTTTAGTTAGTAATGGGTTGAAGGGTTATGGAGAGCTGGCGGGAAAGTGAAGTTGAGGCCGAGATGAGATCAGCCATGATCGTGTTGAATGGCAGAGCAGGCTCGAGGGGCTGAATGGCCTTCTGCTGCTGGTAGATCCTATGAACTGTCCACCCATTCATGATTTGGAAAACCTCTATCAAAACTCATCACTGCCTTCTTCCCTCCAAGGACGACAGTCCCAAATTCTTCAATCTATCCTCAAAATTCCTTCCCTCCACAATGAAAGGACTGCAGTTTCTGTTTGTCCACACTCCACCTGGATCAAGAGGTTTATAAAACAGGAATAAATCTTTTGTCATTCTGCCTTGCAGGTGTCTGAATATCAGAATTCAAATGTGCTCAGCACCACGTAGGGTTATTCCGTCTACGAAACAAAGATGTTCTAAATTAAGAAAAATTCATTTCAGCAAATCAAATAGTTTTCTGCTGAAAGTGTCATAAATTTAATTTGCTCTAACCATTTGAATTTACCAGTGTTGCATCTCAAAATAGTTAATCTAATAAGAGAAAGCTAATTATAACATGGAAACTTTATTTTTGTTACACACTGAATATTGCAGTGCTTTGAAACATAAGCCATACCATGTACAAACAGAAAACAGTCAACATTTAATATTGATGTGCTGGACATGCTTGTTGAAAGTGCAATCTGAGCAATGTTGAACTTTCTGTTTGTGCTGTTGTACTGGGCATGTAGGCTACGTGTGTAGAAATTAGGACCTACATTCAGACTACTCCTGTCCTGGTGTCAGGACACCAAAAGTGCTTTCCAGTCTATGAAGTACTTCTGAAGTGCAGTCACCACAGATATGGGAACGTAAGATATGGGAGCAGGAGTAGGCCATTGGGCCCCTCTACCTGCTCTGCCATCCCATAAGATCATGGCTGATCTATTTCATGGTCTCAGCTCCACCAACCCGTTCACTCACCATAACCCTTAATTCCTTTCCTGTTCAAAAATCTATCTCTGCCTTAAAATCATTCAACATTCATGAGGTCGCCCCAGCTGCTTCACTGGACAGAGAATTCCACAGATTCACAACCCTTTGGGTGAAGAGGTTCTTCCTCAGCTCAGTCCGAAGTCTGTTTCTCCTTATTTTGAGGCTCTGCCCCCTAGTTTGACTTTCACCTGCCAGTGGAAACAGCCTCCCTGCTTCTATCTTATCTATTCCCTTCCTAATTTGATATGTTTCTGTAAAACCCACCCTATTTCTTTTAAATTCCAAGAGAATAGTCCCAATCTACTCAGTCTCTCCTCATTAGCCAATCCTCTCAATCAACCTAATGAATCTTCTCTGCAGCCCCTCCAGTGCCAGCACATCCTTTCTCAAGTAAGGAGACCAAAATTATACACAGTAGTGCAGGTATGGCTTCCCCAGCACCTTATACAGCTGCAGTATAACCTCCCTATTTCTAAGCTCCATCCCTCAACCACTGAAGGAAATTTCTCTTCTTAATTACTATTTTGTGATTCATGCTTAAGGTCACCAAGGTCCCTCTGCACAGTGGCATGCTGAAATTTTTCACTACTCAAATAATGGTCCATTTTGCTGTTATTCCTACCAAAATGGATGACCTCATATTTATCAACATTGTGCACCATCCACCAGATTTTTGCCCATTCACTTAACCTATCTATATCCCTCTGCATTCCTGATGAAGAGCTTATGCTCGAAACATCAACTCTCCTGCACCTCGGATGCTGCCTGACTGGCTGTGCTTTCCAGCCCCACACTGTTTGACTCTGATCTCCAGCATCTGAGGCATCAGTGGTTAGCACTTCTGCCTCATAGCATCAGGGACCCGGGTTCAATTCAATTCCTGCCTGGGACAACTGTCTGTGTGAAGATGGCACATTGTCGGGTTTTCTTCGGGTGCTCTGGTTTCCTCCCACAATCCAAGGGTGTGCAGCCAGGTGAATTGTCTATGCTAAATTGCCTACAGTGTTAGGTGCATTAGTCAGGGGTAAGTATAGGGTAGGGAAACGGATCTGGGTGGGTTACTTTTTGAAGGGGTGGTGTGTACTTGTTGGACTGAAGGGCCTGTTTCCATACTGTAAGGCCTCTAATCTGCAGTCCTTGCTTTCTCCTATATCCCTCTGCAGACTGTCAGTGTCTTCTGCACACTTTGCTCTACCACTCATCTTATTGTCATTTGGGAACTTTGACACACTATACGTGGTCCCCAATTCCAAATCATCAATTTAAATTATAAACAATTGTGGTCTCAATACTGATCCCTGAGGATATGCAGGAGGTGCAACAGGCAATTGGTTTACAGCATGGTCTCCTAAACAGTGATGGAGTCATAGAGATGTACAGCATGGAAACAGACCCTTCAGTCCATGCCGACCAGATATCCTAACCCAATCTAGTCCCACCTGCCAGCACCCGGCCCATATCCCTCCAAACCCTTCCTATTCATATACCCATCCAAATGCCTCTTAAATGTTGCAATTGTACCAGCCTCCACCACTTCCTCTGGCAGCTCATTCCATACACGCACCACCCTCTGTGTGAAAAGGTTGCCCCGTAGGTCCCTTTTATATCTTTCCCCTCTCACCCAAAACCTATGCCCTCTAGTTCTGGACTCGCCAACCCCAGGGAAAAGACTTTGCCTATTTATCCTATCCATGCCCTTCATAATTTTGTAAACCTCCATAAGATCACCCCTCAGTCTCCGACACTCCAGGGAAAACAGCCCCAGCCTGTTCAGCCTCTCCCTATAGCTCAAATCCTCCAACCCTAGGAACATCCTTGTAAATCTTTTCTGAACCCTTTCAAGTTTCACAACATCTTTCCGATAGGAAGGAGACCAGAATTGCACACAATATTCCAACAGTGGCCTAACCAATGTCCTGTAGAGCCGCAACATGACCTCCCAACTCCTGTACTCAATATTCTGATCAATAAAGGAAAGCATACCAAATGCCTTCTTCACTATCCTATCTACCTGCGACTCCACTTTCAGTGAGCTATGAACCTGCACTCCAAGGTCTCTTTGTTCAGCAACACTCCCTAGGACCTTACCATTAAGTGTAAAAGTCCTGCTAAGATTTGCTTTCCCAAAATGCAGCACCTCGCATTTATCTGAATTAAACTCCATCTGCCACTTCTCAGCCCATTGCCCCATCTGGTCAATATCCTGTTGTAATCTGAGGTAACCTTCTTCGCTGTCCACTACACTTCCAATTTTGGTGTCATCTGCAAACTTAGTAACTATAACTCTAATGCTTGCACCTTTTATGTACCTTTGTACCTCTTTGAGACGATAAAAGCTAAATACTGTGGAAACCTGAAAAAAATGACAGAGAATGCTGGAGAAACTCAACAAGTCGTGCAGCATCTGTGAAGAAATATTTAAGGTTCATGTTTCAAGTCCAGTGCAATTCTTATTCAGAACTAAAGATTGTTGGAAAATTGTTTTTTTTAAATTAGATTCCCTAGAGTGTGGAAACAGGCCCTTTAGCCTAGCAAGTCCATATTAACCTTCTGAGGAGTAACCCATCCCCCTAACTAATGCACCTAACCTACACATCCCTGAACACTATGGGCAACTTAGCGAGGCCAATTCACCTAACCTGCACATCTTTGGACTGTGGGAGGAAACCGGAGCACCCGAACGCAGACACGGGGAGAATTGCAAACCCCACACAGGCAGTCACCCAAAGATGGAATCAAACTGTGTCCCTGGCATTGTGAGGCAGCAGGGTGGGTCCTCTCTACCAAGAGCAAAGTAAGGAAGACAGAAACAAAACCATGCTGTGTGTGGGTGGGGTGAGGGAGGAGGATTGGGGAAAAGAATGTGAGAAAAATGGGTAACGGGCAGAATCCGATCAGTTTTTGAAGTTTTTAAGTTCAATATTGAGACCTTGAGGTTGGAAAGTACCTAAGTAGAAAATGAGGCATCGCTCCATGGGATAGTGATGTGCTTTGCTGGAATGTTGCAGGGCACCCAGGTCAAGGGTGTTAGCATGAGAGCAAGGAGCTTTATTGCAAAGACAAGAACCTGTGAGGCTGAGGTCATTCCTAGAGGCAGGGCAGTGTGGTTCTGCAAAGCAGTTACCAAATCTGCATTTGTTCGACCCAATGGAACAGAGACTGTGTTGTGAGCAGTGAATGCAGTAAACATGATTGAAAGAAGTGCAGAAGCAATAAAATATAGATCAGTCAGTTTTCCTATTTTTTGTGAGGTGTTAGTTGAGGGAAAAATTTTGGCCAAGGTATCAGGGTGAACTTTCCTGCTTTTCTTGTCATAGGGATGCCCTGACAAAATTTCACAGGAATAGTTCCAGGAATGAAAAGCTTAATATATAAGGAATGTTTGAAGACTCTAGGTTTATACTTAATGGAGTTGAGAAGGGTGAAGGGGGATCTAATTGAAACTTACAGAATATTGAATGGCCTGGACAGAGTGGATGTTAGGAAGATGTTTCCATTGGCAGGAGAGACTAGGACCTGAGGGCACAGTCTTAGAATAAAGAACTTAGAATAAAGGGAAGACCTTTTAGAACGGAGGTAAGGAGAAACTTCCTTAGTCAGAGAGTGGGAAATCAATTGAATTCATTGCCAGAGAAGGGTGTGGAGGCCAGGTCATTGAGTATATTTAAGACTGAGATAGATAGGCTCTTGAGTATCAAGGGGATCAGGGGTTACGGGGATAAAGCGGGAGAATGGGGTTGAGAAACTTCTCAGCCATGATTGAATGGTGAAGCAGGCTCAATGCGCTGAATGGCCGAATTTCAGCTCCTATGTCTTATGATTGTATAGATGGGGCCACAACGTATTATTTTGTTTGAATGGCAGCATCTCAGACAATGCTGCATTCCCTCAGTACTGAATTGGTACATCAATTGCTTGAAGCTCTGGTAATGCTGCATAAGACAAGCCATTAAACAAGTGCACTCTCCCCTTTCCCTGTTTTGTGGTGAAATAGTTAAGCTTTCAACTGGTGCCTGCTCTGGAACCTAGGATTCACTGCATGCAGAAATAATGACAGTAAGCTCGCACCCCAGCACTGCACACAGTAATGAATTGCACCTCCAGCACACAATGTCACCTTTGAAACTGTTGAATAAGATTGAAGGCCAGTTCCCATAACATTCTAAGTGAACTGCTTTGCCCATTTCTTTATAGTAAAGCACTTCTTCAACTCTGCTCCACTTTGTCCCTTTAGTCATAAATCTCTTCTACCAGGGCAAAGTGCATGCACTTAAGCAATGTGGAAAGTGCTGGCTTGCAAAAATGCATTATGTGACCTAAATATTGCTGGAGTCAGTGAAATATTGATCTGACACTGTTTGAGCCCAAGTCATGAATTCTGTTACTATGTGACCATAAATGACAATGCTTCCTTGTGCTATATGACCTCTCTATAGGGGATTTTTTTGTAGTTAACAATGCTATTCTTGTCCATTGACTTCCTTTATTCTCTTGTTGCATTGACTGCCTTGTGCTTCCACGCCTATCATTCCATACGTGCAGCACTCGGTATTTATTTCAGACTACGTGTGAGAGGCAGTTGGTATAGCGGTAATGACATTGAGCCAGTAATCCCGAAAACCCGGGCGAATGTTCTTAGAAGGTGAAGCATCACTTTACCTGTACTTCCTACCCACAATCTAGCCTCCTGCATTCGCTGCTCACAATGCGGTTTCCCCTACATTGGGAAAATGAAGTGTAGGCTGGGTGACCACTTCACAGGACACCTACATTCTGCCCACAAAAATGACTCTGAGCTTCCAGTTGCCTGCCACTTCAACACCTCACCCTGTTCCCCGGCCAACACCTCTGTCTTGGGGTCTTGCTGCAGTGCACCAGTGAAGTTCAGAGTAGGCTGGAAGGACAGCACTTCATTTTCCACTTGGGGGCCCTGCAGCCTGCAGGACTCGATACCAAGTTCAATAAATTTTAGGGCCTGAACTCTCCTATGTCCTAACCCCCACCCCCATACACTATGCCTTGTGATCACATAGTCTGCTATTATCCACAACCCATTGTCAGCCACTAACGGTCTCCATTAAAACAGCTATTCACTCTCCTAGCTAGATCGTTATCCACTCTTGGTCTGTCCAACTGTTCTTCTCTCACTTTGGGCTCTATCTCCACCCATCGGTTACTCCTTTACCCCCTCCACCACCCGATCTTCTGCATAAAAACTCAAGATTTTCTTAGCTGCCATCAGTTCTGAGGAAGGGTCACTGGACCCGAAACGTTAACTCCGATTTCTCTCCACAGATGCTGCCAGACCTGCTGAACTTTTCCAGTGTTTTCTCTTTCTGGTTCTGATTTACAACATCCACAGTTCTTTCAGTTCTTATTAAATGTTCCAGGGACTTAGATTCATATCTTAATTTAAACTAGAGTTCAGTGAGAAAAGCAAAAAAAGTTAGCTTCATGCTGACTATGTAGCCATTGCTGATTGTTGCTAAAGACCCATCTGGTTCACTAATGCCGTTTAGAGAAGGAAACTGCCATCCTTACCAGGTCTGGCCTACTCGTGACTCCAAACCCACAGCAATATGGTTGATTCTTAACTGCCCTCTGGGCAATTAGAGCTGGGCAATAAATGCTAGCCTAGCCAGTGATACTCTCCATGACCTTGACCCATCCTAAGATTGTAATATTCTTCAGCTCATTTCAATCTCTGCCCATTCTGGCCTATTCTTGAATAGAATTGAATTTATTGTCACAGGTACCAAGGCACAGTGAAAAGCTTTGTCTTGCAGATCACAGAGTTAAGTAGCATAGATAAGTAAATAAGAGGTAAACAGCAGCAAAAAGAAAAATACAGGAACAGGTGAATGTTAAGAGTTTGTGAGTCTATTCAGTAGTCTAACAAAGTTCTCCCTCCACCAGATTATAGTCCAACAGTTTTATTTGGAATCACAGGCTTTTGGAGCCTCACTCCTTCTTCAGCTGTTGGGGGGGTGGGGGGAGAGAGAGAGAGAGACCTTAGACACATAATTTATAAGTAAAAGATCAAAGGGTCATACAACTGATGTGAATGAATTGAACACTCCTAAGATTGCTGTTCAATCTTTAATCAGTTACATTGGAGGTGCACGGTTCGATGGATTAATATGCAAATCCCAGAACTTCTTTTAGGTCACTGCCCCGAAATAATTTAAGGTTTTCAGTTTTTTGTATCTGCAGTAGTTTGCTCCTTTTAATTTCTAGGCTTCTTCACAACACATTTGACTGTCTTGGTCATTAATATTGTCACCGTTTACCCTGTAATCCTGATGCAGCTAACAGGATTCACACTGTGACACAAGATGTCCCAGCAAATCTTTTCAGACACAGTTGCCTCCTTTAGCATGGTATTACACACCAAAGCACAACATTGTATTGCATGTTTCAATGGGACTGTCACTTAAGTGTGCCAGTTATTTCAGTATGTGAGGGCACTGCCAATGTTTTTGGCTTTGCCTGACATTTGAATGTTTATTTTGTGACCTTGGAATGACTCAACAGTGACATTAAAGTACTCAACATTGTCACTAGAGGAGAGATTATCATTTCACAGATTCTCAGCAGTTCTCATTTCTTGCCAACATTATTAAGTTGTTGACCTACACCTCTAAAGATAGCCGAGCTGCCTATGGGCAACACTTTTATACTGTATCTAAAGAATTTTATATGAGCTCAATATAAGTCTTATAATATAGAGTCACAAAGTCATAGAGATGTACAGCATGGAAACAGACCCTTCGGTCCAACCCATCCATGCCGACCAGATATCCTAACCCAATCTAGTCCCACCTGCCAGCACCTGGCCCATATCCCTCCAAACCCTTCCTATTCATATACCCATCCAAATGCCTCTTAAATGTACCAGCCTCCACCATATCCTCTGGCAGCTCATTCCATACACGTACCACCCTCTGCATGAAAAAGTTGCCCCAAAGGTCTCTTTTATATCTTTCCCCTCTCACCCTAAACCTATGCCCTCTAGTTCTGGACTCCCCAACCCCAGGGAAAAGTCTTTGCCTATTTATCCTATCCATGCCCCTCATAATTTTGTAAACCTCTATAAGGTCACCCCCTCAGCCTCCGACGCTCCAAGGGAAACAGCCCCAGCCTGTTCAGCCTCTCTCTGTAGCTCAGATCCTCCGACCCTGGCAACATCCTTATAAATCTTTTCTGAAACCTTTCAAGTTTCACAACATCTTTCCGATAGGAAGGAGACCAGAATTGCACGCAATATTCCAACAGTGGCCTAACCAATGTCCTGTACAGCCGCAACATGACCTACCAACTCCTGTACTCAATACTCTGACCAATAAAGGAAAGCATATCAAACGCCTTCTTCACTATCCTATCTATGTGCGACTCCACTTTCAGTGAGCTATGAACCTGCACTCCAAGGTCTCTTTGTTCAGCAACACTCCCTAGGACCTTACCATTAAGTGTATAAGTCCTGCTCAGATTTGCTTTCCCAAAATGCAGCACCTCACATTTATCTGAATTAAACTCCATCTGCCACTTCTCAGCCCATTGGCCCATCTGGTCAAGATCCTGTTGTAATCTGAGGTAACCCTTTTTGCTGTCCACTGTACCTCCAATTTTGGTGTCATCTGCAAACTTACTAACTGTACCTCTTATGCTCACATCCAAATCATTTATGTAAACGGCAAAAAGTAGAGGGCCCAGCACCGATCCTTGTGGCACTCCACTGGTCACAAGCCTCCAGTCTGAAAAACAACCCTCCTCCACCACCCTCTGTCTTCTACCTTTGAGCCAGTTCTGTATCCAAATGGCTAGTTCTTCATGTATTCTATGAGATCTAATCTTGCTAATCAGTCTCCCATGGGGAACCTTGTCGAACGCCTTACTGAAGTCCATATAGATCACATCTACTGCTCGGCCCTCATCAATCTTCTTTGTTACTTCATCAAACAACTCAATCAAGTTTGTGAGACATGAATTTCCACGCACAAAGACATGTTGACTATCCCGAATCAGTCCTTGCTTTTCCAAATAAATGTACATCCTGTCCCTCAGGATTCCCTCTAACAACTTGCCCACCACCAAGGTCAGGCTCACTGGTCTATAGTTCCCTGGCTTGTCCTTACCACCCTTAAACAGTGGCACCACGTTTGCCAACCTCCAGTCTTCCGGCACCTCACCTGTGACTATCGATGATACAAATATCTCAGCAAGAGGCATAGCAATCACTTCTCTAGCTTCCCACAGAGTTCTCGGGTACACCTGATCAGGTCCTGGGGATTTATCCACCTTTAACCATTTCAAGACATCCAGCACTTCCTCTTCTGTAATCTGGACATTTTGCAAGATGTCACCATCTATTTCCCTACAGTCTATATCTTCCATATCCTTTTCCACAGTAAATACTGATGCAAAATATTCATTTAGTATCTCCCCCATTTTCTGTGGCTCCACACAAAGGCCGCCTTGCTGATCTTTGAGAGGCCCTATTCTCTCCCTGGTTACCCTTTTGTCCTTAATATGTTTGTAAAAACCCTTTGGATTCCCCTTAATTCTATTTGCCAAAGCTATCTTATGTCTCCGTTTTGCCTTCCTGATTTCCCTCTTAAGGATACTCCTACTTTCTTTATACTCTTTGAAGGATTCACTCAATCTATCCTGTCTATATCTGACATATGCTTCCTTCTTTTTCTTAACCAAACCCTCAATTTCTTTAGTCATCCAACATTCCCTGTAGTTACCAGCCTTCCCTTTCACCCTGACAGGAATATACTTTCTCTGGATTCTTGTTATCTCATTTCTGAAGGCTTCCCATTTTCCAGCCGTCCCTTTACCTGCGAACATCTACCTCTGATCAGCTTTTGAAAGTTCTTGCCTAATACTGTCAAAATTGGCCTTTCTCCAAATTAGAACTTCAACTTTTAGATCTGGTCTATCCTTTTCCATCACTATTTTAAAACGAATAGAATTATGGTCACTGGCCCCAAAGTGCTCCCTCACTGACACCTCAGTCACCTGCCCTGCCTTATTTCCCAAGAGTAGGTCAAGTTTTGCACCTTCTCTGGTAGGTACATCCACATACTGAATCAGAAAATTTCTTGTATGCACTTAAGAAATTCTCTCCATCTAAACCTTTAACACTATGGCAGTCCCAGTTGATGTTGGAAAGTTGAAATCCCATACCATAACCACCCTATTATTCTTACAGATAGCTGAGATTTCCTTACAAGTTTGTTTCTCAATTTCCCTCTGACTATTGGGGGGTCTATAATACAATCCCAATAAGGTGATCATCCCTTTCTTATTTCTCAGTTCCACCCAAATAACTTCCCTGGATGTATTTCCAGGAATATCCTCCCTCAGCACAGCTGTAATGCTATCCCTTAACAAAAATGCCATTCCCCCTCCTCTCTTGCCTCCCTTTCTATCCTTCCTGTAGCATTTGTATCCTGGAATATTAAGCTGCCAGTCCTGCCCATCCCTGAGCCATGTTTCTGTAATTGCTATGATATCCCAGTCCCATGTTCCTAACCATGCCCTGAGTTCATCTGCCTTCCCTCTTAGGCCCCTTGCATTGAAATAAATGCAGTTTAATTTATTCATCCTACCTTGTCCCTGCCTGCCCTGACTGTTTGACTCACTTCTGTTCTCAGCTGTACCCGTCTCAGATCGATCTCTTTCCTCACTACCTCCCTGGGTCCCCCCCCCCCCCGCCCTCCCCCACCCTCCCCACCTTACTAGTTTAAATCCTCCCAAGCAGTTCTAGCAAATTTACCTGCCAGTATATTAGTCTCCTTCCAATTTAGGAGCAATCCGTCCTTCTTGTACAGGTCACTTCTTCCCCAAAAGAGATTCCAATGATCCAAAAATGTGAATCCTTCTCCCAAACACCAGTTCCTCAGCCATGCATTCATCTGCTCTATCCTCCTATTCCTGCCCTCACTAGCTCGTAGCACTGGGAGTAATCCAGATATTACTACCCTTGAGGACCTCCTTTTTAAATTTCTGCCTAACTCTCTGTAATCTCCCTTCAGAGTCTCAATGTTTTCCCTTCCAATGTCATTGGTTAAAATGTGGACAATGACCTCCTGCTGGCCCCTCTCCCCTGTGAGAACATTCTGCACCCTCTCTGAGACATACTTAGTGAGAATTTTTATGTTCAACAAGGTGAGCAATATTAACACAGGGCAATAGAATTTAGTTTCAGTATGGCGTGCTCCGAGGTCAAGTATAATTAAACTCCAGCTGCTCTATCCAAGACTTGGTGACAGTTTTTATGCTGTGGTCTCATACCTACAGAGAATTAGAATTGAGAGCAAACAAGTCACACGAGAGTCTTTATCAGCAGCAAGTGGGGCTCTGTGATAGCACTCCCGTTTTTAATTTCTAAAAGTTCAATATCCACACAGAAGCCTAGACTGACTGATGTGTGGTACTGAGGGAGAGGGATGCTGTCAGAGGTGCCATCTTTTGGATACATTTCTGTTTGCACCTCTCAGGTGTTTGTAAAAGAAGCCCCACAATATTTATTTTGAAGAAGATCAGAGACGATTCGCCTTGGTCAATGTTTATAAAAGTGCTTTAAAATCAGCGATGATATTAAACACCTCAGGAACAAGTGGGACTTGAAATGGGGATTGCCATGTTTAAAGGCAGGGGCACCACACTGTACCACAAGAGATTGATTGCCAGAATCGTAAGGTTATCAGGTCATTACCACTGTAAATCCTGGCTGAATGGACGTTGGCTGTTGTAATTCCATCATTACAACAGTAATTGCACTTCAAAGCAAAACAGTATTTGTTTGGAATGTGTTTTGAGATGTCCCAAATGTTCTTTGCCTCTTTCCTCTTCTTCCCAAATGTTCCCAATTTCTCGAACCACTGAGGAAAGACTGAGAAAATGAGTCAAGCGGAGAGTCTCAAAAAGGTGTGTGTTGGATTAGGTGCAGCAGGGGGTGTGGGGAATAGTAGTATTTCAGTGATGGTTGTGCTGAGGTCCTTCCTGTTCTTTAATAAAACAGGGGTGTCAGCATTCCACTGTTCTGACATGGAACTCTGAGGCAGCTGCTATTGTTTCAAAGAACATGCTTAAAGACAGCTTGTGGGATTGATTGGCAACTTTGAGCTGATGGGCGATAGTAACTCTGCGCTCATCTGTTTGCAGTGAGCTGTTTTAGGATCAGACAAGATCAGGGATACAAGTGAAGCACAGATTCATAGAATTGTTTGAGTGCAGATGGAAACTATTCAGACCATTGCACCTATACCAACTCTTCAAAAGCACATCATTACACCTTGCTAATCTCCTGCCTTCTCCCCATAACCTTGGACATCATTTCTAGCTAAATAATTATCCAATACTCTCTTGAATGCCTCAGTTGTACCTGTCTACACCACCTTTCCAGGCATTGCATACCCTAACTACTTGCTGAATAAAAAAGTTTATTCTCACATCACCCTTGCTTCTTTTCAACTTCCCTTTGAATCTCTAGTCGTGTTCCTGTTCCCATTACGAGAAGGAATACCTTCTCCCTATCTATTCCGTCCAGCTGCTCATGACTTTGAAAACCTCTGTCAAAACTCCTCTCAGCCTTCTCTCCAAGAAGAATAGTCCCAAGGAGAACTTCTTCAATCTGTCCTCACAGCTGAAGTTTCTCATTTCTGGAACCATTCTTGTAAATTCTTTCTGCATTCTCTCCAATGCATTGACACCTTTCCCAAATGTGGCATCCAGAACTGTACCTCAAGACATTTGAGATTTGGGAGTTTTGGGAGAGTTTATGGGTTACGGAGGATTATATCTGCAATAAATGTCATTGGTTGCGAATCCTGTCATATCGAATGGATCAGTTGCAGCGACAGTTTGATACAATGAGGAATTTACAAAAGGTAGGGGGTGTGATGGATGGCAGTTATAGGAAGGGTGAAAAGCTGCAGATAGAGTCAGGTAGATGCGTTAACTCCAGGAAAGGTAGGAGAGGTAGGCGGGTAGTACAGGAGTCTTCTGTGGCTATCCCCATCTCAAGCAAATATGCAGTTTTGAAAAATGTAGGGGGTGATAGACTTTCAGGGGAATGTAGTACAAATAGCCAAGTCTCTGGTATCAAGACTAGCTCTAATATAATGAGTGGTACATTGGGTTCCAAGTGTTCGATTGTGTTAGGGGACTTTCTAGTCAGGGGTACAGACAAATGTTTCTGTGGCCAACAGTGAAAAATCAGAATGGTGTTGTTTCCCTGGTGCCAGGATCAAGGATGTCTCAGAGAGGGTGCAGAATGTTCTCAAAGGGAAGTGAGACCAGCAGGAAGTCATTGTACGTATTGGAGCCAATGACATAGGAAGGGAAAAAGATGAGATTCTGAAGGGAGAATATAGAAAGTTAAAACAGAGGTCCTCAAGTGTAGTAATATCTGGATTACTCCCGCTGCTACGAGCTAGTGAGGGTAGGAATAGGAGGACAGAGCAGATGAATGCATGGCTAAGGAGCTGGTGTATAGAAGGATTCACATTTGTGAATCATTGGAAACTCTTCTGAGGTAGAAATAACCTGTACAAGAAGGATGGATTGCACCTGAATTGGAAGGAGACTAATATACTGGCAGGGAGATTTTCTAGAAGTGTTCGGGAGAACTTAAACTAGTAGGGTGGGGGCAGGGGGTCCAGGGAGATAGTGAGGAAAGAGATCAATCTGAGATTGGTACAGTTGAGAAAAGAAGCGAGTCAAACAGTCAGGGGAGGCAGAGACAAAGCAGAGAACAAGGCAGGACTGATAAATTAAACTGCATTTATTTCAATGCATGTCACAGAAATTTGAGGGTGCATACATGACAATCAATAGTCAGCACAACATCGAGGGATGAAGGGCCTGTTCTGTGCTGTACTGTTCTATGTTCTATGTTCAATGTGTCATGTATAGCCAGGAGAGATTGAGTGAATCCTTAGAAGAGTATAAAGGCAATCGGAGTATACTTAAAAGGGAAATCAGGAGGGCAGAAAGCGGACATGAGATAGCTTTGGCAAATAGGGTTAAGGAGAATCCAAAGGGCCTTTATAAATACATTAAGGACAAAGGGGTAACTAGTGAGTGAATAGGACCTCTCAAAGATCAGCAAGGCAGCCTTTGTGTGGAGCCGCAGGAGATGGGGGAGATACTAACCGAGCATTTTGCATCCGTGTTTACTATGGAACAAGACATGGAAGATATAGATTGTAGGGAAATAGATGGTGACATCTTCAAAAATGTCCAGAGGAGGAAGTGCTGGATGTCTTAAAATGCATAAAGGTGGATAAATCCCCAGGACCTGATCAGGTGTACCCTAGAGGTCTATGGGAAGCGAGGGAAGAGATTGCTGGCCCAATTGCTGAGGTATTTGTATCATCAATAGTCACAGGTGAGTATTGGAGGTTGGCTAACATGGTACCATTATTTAAGAAAGGTGGTAAGGATAAGCGAGAGAACTATAGAACAGTGAGCCTGACCTCAGTGGTGGGCAAGTTGTTGGAGAGAATCCTAAGGGACAGGACATACATGTATTTGGAAAGGCAAGGACTGATTACGGATAGTCAACATGGCTTTATGTATGGGAAATCTTGTCTCACAAACCTGATTGAGTTTTTCGATAAAGTATCAAAGAGGATTGATGAGGGCAAAGCAGTGGACGTGATCTGTATGGACTTCAGTAAGGCGTTCAACAAGATTCCCCATGGGAAACTGATTAGTAAGGTTAGATCTCATGGAATACAGGGACAACTAACCATTTAGATACAGAACTGGCTTGAAGGTAGAAGATGGTGGTGGAGAGTTGTTTTTCAGACTGGAGGCCTGTGACCAATGGAGTACCACTAGGATCGGTGCTGGGTCCACTACATTTTGTCATTTACATAAATGATTTGGATGTGAGCATAAGAGGTAAAGTCAGTAAGTTTGCAGATGACACCAAAATTGGAAGTGCAGAAAAACGTTACCTCAGATTACTACAGATCAGATAGGCCAACGAGCTGAGGAGTGGAAGATGGAGTTTAATTTAGATAAATGTGAGGCGCTGCATTTTTGGAAAGTAAATCTTAGCAGGACTTATACACTTAATGGTAAGGTCCTAAGGAGTGTTGCTGAACAAAGAGACCTTGGAGTGCAGGTTCATAGCTCCTTGAAAGTAGAGTCGCAGGGAGATAGAATAGTGAAGAAGGCATTTGGCATGCTTTCCTTTATTGGTCAGAGTATTGAGTACAGGAGTTGGGAGGTCATGTTGCGGCTGTACAGGACATTGGTTAGGCCACTGTTGGAATATTGCGAGCAATTCTGGTCTCCTTACTGTCTGAAGGATGTTGTAAAATCCAAAATGGTTCAGAAAAGATTTACAAGGTGTTGCCAGGGTTGGAAGATTTGAGGCTGAATAAGCTGGGGCTGTGTTCCCTGGAGCATTGGAGGCTGAGGGGTGGCCTCATAAAGGTTTATAAAATTGTGAAGGGCATGGATAGGATAAATAGACAAAGTTTTTTCCATGGACTAGGGGATCCAAAATTAGAGGGCGTAGGTTTAGGGTGAGAGGGGAAAGGTATAAAAGGGACCTAAGGGGCAACCTTTTCGCGCAGAGGGTGGTACGTGTATGGAATGAGCTGCCAGAGGAAGTGGTGGAGGCTGGTATAATTGCAACATTTCAAAGGCATCTGGATGGGTATATGAATAGGAAGGGTTTAGAGGGATATGGGCCGGGTGCTGGCAAATGGGACTTGGATGGGTTGGACCGAAGGGTCTGTTTCCATGCTGTACATCTCTATGACTCTATGAGTCTAAGTGTCTTGTCAAAGCTCAGTATCACCTACTTACTCTTGTACTCTATGCCCCTGTTAGTAAAGTTGAGAACACTGTGTACTTTATTAACTGCTCTCTCTACCTGTCCTGCCACCTTCAATAATCTGTGCAGATATACACCAAGGAGTCTCTGCTCCTCACTCTCTTCAGAATTGTATTCCTGATTAAATTGTGTTGTTCCTCCTATCAAAATGCATCACCTCAAATGTCTCTGCATTAACACTCATCTGTCACCTATCCACCTACTATTCGATTTGAATATGACATTTTTGAGTTCCACACTGTCCTCCTGACAGTGTACAATTTTTCCAAATTTGGTGTCATCTCCAAGCTTTGAAGTTGCCTTGTTTGCATGAAGATATTGAAAATTAAAACATATCAGAAAAAGCAAAAGTCCCAATACTGACCCCTGGGCAACTCATTATAAACCTTCCCCTGGCCTGATAAGTATCCATTGACAATGACTCTCTGTTTCCTGTCATTCAGCCAATTTTTATCCATGTTGCTTCTGTCGCTTTGAAATGACAACCAATAACTCTCCTCAAAGGTCTCTTGCGTGACACTATATCAACTGCCTTCTGGAAATCCATGCATGTCACACCAATAGTGTGACCGTCATCAGGCTCTCCTTGACAATATTTGCATGGTCTTAAATTTAGGACCTAGCTGGATCAGAACTCCAAGTTAGAGTAATTGCAACACAGTCAGTGAGACAACCATCATTTTTATTTTTAAACTTTGGATTTATTTTAAAAATAACATTAGTAAATGCCTTTGCGCTTTAAAAAAAATCATTCACAGGAGGAGGGCATCAGTAACTGGGCCTGCATTTATTGCCTATCCCAGAGGGCAGTTAAAAGTCATCTGCATCGCTGTGGGTCTGGAGTCACATGTAGGCCAGAACCTGATAAGGATGGCAGTTTCCTTCCCGAAAGGACATGAGTGAACCAGATTAGTTTTTCCAAGTTGATTCCTGGTCATCACTAGACTCCTAATTCCAAACTTTTATTGATTTAAAATTCCCCAATCCTGCAGGGTGTGATTCCAATCCAGGCCCTCAGCATATTACCTGGCTCTCTGGATTAACCAGCGATAATACCACTATCAGCACCCCTATTTAATTTGTCTGGACTTGTTCACTTTTTCATCATTTTTTGGTATTGGAAGTGATATATGAGTTATCACAGAAAATTGAATTATTTTGTGCCTATCAAACCTTTGGGCTCTCCCAACAATAACATCCTTCCTAAATGTAGTCACTATAGTAATTCAGGCAAATACTGTTCTGTGTGTAACAAAAACAGAGAGCTCTGGAGAGACTCAGCAGGTCTGGCAAGTTCAGAACTAATGGGTGGGTTCTGAAGAGTCATACTGGACTTGGAACGTTAACTCTGTTTCTCTGTCCAGCGCTCTCTGTGTTTGTCTCAGATTTCCAGCATCCAAAGTAATTTGCCTTTATACTGTTGTGTGTGCACCTTGGCTTTAACAGAGTTTACCCTTTAAATACTCCATGCACCTTGCGTATGCAATGCTGTGACTCTGGATGTCAGTTATTCTGCTTTGGGTTTTGCAAGGCTTGCAAACTGAAATAATTTGGCTGCCGTAACGTCTGCTTTATAACTTATAATGCTGTTTATAATTTATAATAATGTTTACTGTTTTAAGCATACTAACCCTTGTTAACCCTCGTAGTTAATCAATCCCTGACAAGTGGTTAATTATTAAAAGTTTTCATTAATGGGACAAACACAGCAGAAAGTTTGCCAGCAACAAGTTCCCCACATTCCTTCCCCACCCACCCCCCCATCCTCAAAAGGAGCAAAGTTTCTATGAATTAATTCAATGCGAACTTTCCTAAAGAGTTTATCAGCTCATCTGAAAAGGTAAAATTTCATGAGTACTGCATTAAAGTGTCAGCATTGAGAGAGTGCATTCATCTATCTCCTCGTACGTCATCAGTACACTGTTCACATCTTGTGTAGTTGTTCTTTGAAAGGTTCAGAATCCTGGCTGTCCAATTTGAACATAGCAAGGTTCCACAAGGAATGAATGTCCATTGAGTCTGTCTTAATGTTGTTGGTTAGGAGATTGGATTCCACACATCTACCTGAGCAGACAGATGAGACCTCCTCAGTTTAATGTTGCATCTGAATTTTTTGCTCTTCTGACACTCCCTTCGTATTACACTGTCATCGCAGCCTGGATGATGAAGCGAAATTCTGGAGTGGGCTTGAATCCAGAATCTCCACATGAAAGTGCTGCCATTGAACAAAGCTGATGCAATGTGGAAATACAGGAAAAAAAACATTCAGGTTTAGTAATATTAAGCAACGTTATCCTTTAACAGATATTTGAATTTCCCACCAGTCTGTGAAATATTTCAAGAAATTCACAAATGCCATTCTCCGTATTTCACAATTTCCATTTGAATCAAAACTTAATAATGTCATGGAGATCCTCAATTTTACAGGAGCAAAGCTGCAGAGTAAAAGCGTTGTTCCTACTCACTAAGGAAAGGGAGAGTTTATTCATTCAGGGGTAACATTTACAAAATTTACAATACAAAAAGTCAAAGAGTTTGTAAATTATGTCCAGACAAAATCAAACTTCTTTTGCACTATTTAAAAAAACCTCCTATTGACAGCGGAACCCACCCACAAAATAATCCCGATTCCAAATTAAGCACTGATGTAATTCTCTTGAAAACTTTCAATATGTTGGCCGCAATCACTTTCTGTGGCAGAGAATTACACAGGCTCACCACTCTCTAAGTGAAGAAATTTCTGCTCATCTCAGACCTAATTAAATGTCATAACCGTCAGAAAATTTGTGCCTGGTTTTGGAAATCGGTTTCCTGACGACCCTTTGCATGAAAATCCCTTTAATCCCTATGATTTGTTAATTGTCTTGTTTTAGATGCTCCGAATGAGTTACAATTCATGTGTTAAACACAAAAAAAAAATTCCCTGTTGTCTTTCAGGATGGCTGGTGGACATAACCCATGACTACAAGTACATGTACCTAGTGTGTGGAAGCATTGTGATAATAGCAAGCATCTTCTTATTCATTGCGAACGCCATCAACTATCGGCTTTTGGAGAAAGAGAAGAAGATGGAGGAGGAAAAGAGGAAGACACCAATCGATGATGCAGAACTCAATGATATCTGCGATAATGGCACTGATGATATTGAAATTAATCCTCAGATGCTATTGGGAATGTCTTCTGAGAAGGAAACTAATATTTAAACACTACCCAATGTTGACCTGATTTTGCTCTTTGGATGCACTTGGATATGAGTGTCAAAATTTTCATTTCACTTCAGAAGGTGGGCCTGTCCACAAGCGTAGGTATTTTCAGCTGCATAAGCACTTGTGTCCCTCATTAAACCTGACATCCCTACCTTTTGAGTCTCACACATTACCCCAGCTTAAAGTTCTTTAGGGGGCATCAAAGATGATTCTGCTGCTGCCCTGCACTGTCAATTAAGTATGCCACATTTATCCAGGCACAAAGGAATAATGCATTTCTGGGGGTTAAAATGGAGGGAGATAAAATCTCCGTCAATGTATTCCGTCCAAATGCTCACCTTTACAGTCTGACGTGATGGCAGCTAATTCAAACCCATATCGTAATTGTTGCTGCTCAGCAAATTTTCATAGTACAGTAACTCCGCAAAATAAATGGAGCTAGTAGTGTGTTCCCTATTGAACTCCATTTGTTGCTACAATGCACTATATATTTTTAAAAAAATTATAACCAGTCTCGGATATCTGTGCTAGGAGCCACACAAATCAAGATGTTCAGGCTCAATAACAGTGCAGAGTCAGGCTGCAGGCGAAAGAGTCAGTAATGTATTATATACTTCATTCAGAAGAGGGCACTAGACTAAGAATAATTGACAATATGTTCCTGTTCCTCCTGCAAAGATGACCCTTTCTAACCAAGTCTCTATGGACCTGAAAACAACCTTTCATTAAGTTTGACTTTCAAGAAAGCTAATGAAGAGCGCAAAGGCCCTACCTTTACTGTTCTTTTGTTTTGAGATTAAATAGATTAAAGTCTAGTAAATGAACTAAATTGAGCTCTGCCACTCAAAAAAAGATTTTAACCAGATATCAGAGAGAGCTTGAGGGACAGGGGCCCTTAAGCCTAGCTTTTCTAATCAATGTTGTTTTAACACTTGTGGTAACCTCTTTAATTTTAAAATAATGCCAATCAGAAAATCTAAGCTCAAGTATTCAACTGAAAATGAAATCGATGTTGAAATACTCTAGAGTTTTAGGCTCTGAAGTGAAATGAATTTTGGCCAATTCTTAATGACAGTCAGCTCACAGCACCACACTGCCTGATATTTTGGCATCAATTGACGCAATGTCAAACTTTGTCTGATAATTGCTCCTGTGAACTGCCTCAAGGCATTTTTCTACAGTAAAGGGGCTAAACAACTGCAAGTTGTTGGTGCTATAAATTGGCAATCCCACTCCAAAGCCACAGGTTGGCTAGTATTAAATGGATAAATAGCATTAGCGCACACCTCTCACGGAATATTTTCTTTGGGCATAGTGCAGCAAAATGCAATTAGCTGCACCATTTCTGATCTGAAGGTGCTCATTGAAGACACTGAGGGCCTAATGCTAAAATGTTCCATTACCTCATGCTCAAAGATTCTCTTTACCATCCACATATAAGTCACAAAAGGAAAGCCTTAGCATTTTCTTAAAGACTTTGTACGATAATCCTACTAAACTAGATTGGTGCCATTAGTTCTGATTTGAACTAAGGTTTTTAGATTGCATGTACAATACTTCTGTTGTGGTATTTTCGAGACACCAAGCAGAATTTTATGATGGAACAGTTTTTATTTTCTAACAAAACTCTATTATGAAATAAGGTTCAGATTTTAAATGGAATCAGGGTGAGGCCTTAGTACAGAGTAAAAACAGCTCATATCATTGTTGGGGTAAATAATTGCAAGAGAGACACTCTCTTGTTGATTTTCCCTTCTTGTTCTCAGTTAGGGAAGGCCCATTTGTTGCTCTTTACACAGCAATACAGCTGGGACTGACCATAGACAATTTGAAGATAACTGGACAGGGTCATCACACCCTACTATGTCATTGCTGACTCTAGTTAGTATAATCTTATGCATTAATTTCACTGACAGTGTGTTTAGTTTGGGAAAAGTTCCTAAACGTAGCACTACCTCTTGCCTTCTATAGTAAGACTGTAACTAGTAACCAGGGAAATTCTCAAAGTACCTGCAGTATTTGGAGTGCAATTACAAGCAGTCTTGTTCAGCTCCTACAAAATACAAAGGCATACTCTGTAAGAGTTAACTTATAGCTGACAGACTGGGCAGGAAACTGGAAGGTTGGTTTCTGCAGTACACCTTGTGGACTTCAAAAATCAGGTGCTCTGTAAAAAAACAGTTTTGCGCCCAGATTCTGTCAGTTCTTCATTCAGCTAGTTAGCTTACAAACATCCCTAAATAATAGTTACCAGATTTATTTTCCCACTTACAACATGGTTTTCACATGCAGACGGTGTATTCATATTTTAAGATGTGATGGAAGTAGAAAGAAAATTGACAATCCGGTCACCTGCTACTGGTAACTAGTATTACAGCCCTTAGTATCTTTCCTGAAGTATTGGGGTTCATGACCCTTGATGCTGCACTTGGGTCAATCAGTTAAAGAAAGAAGTAAGTTCTGGAGGTAAGGCAGTCTTTTTGAGTAAAGAAACTTCCTGATGTACCTGACATGGCTGCACATCAAAGTCCAAAATGTCCTCTATTTTCAGTAAACGATAGCAAGCATCTTGCTGACTGAAGGGGGAGCTATGCAGGGCCTTGTGGGGAAGCTTTACTTCCTGTTTGATGGTGCTTTTGACTCTAGGCCTTGCTCTCTCCACAAATGGGATATTAGTATTAATTCCCCCTGCAGCTTGGATGATATTGAAGACTGAAGATTGGAGTTTAGTGACCAAATTCAATGGGCCATTTCTGACATTAATCTATTGCATGTGCTACGAAACAACCAACGCATTGACTTCCCATGTCTGCTAAATCAAATTTATTTTGTGAAAACAGCTATTTGCAGCATATCATTCTTTCATGGTCCTTTCATTAGTGAGAGATAACTGGCAATGAGTTTAACCTGGAGGTCACCAGGTCTCAGATGAGGTGTAAGACTGAGAAAATGGCAGCTTTAAGGCTACCTTGGCTGGTATGGGAACTGAACCTGTGCTTTTGGTGTCACTGTACATTGCAAACCATCTAGCCAGCCACTGAGCCTACCCACTTAGGCCCAATAAAAGAATTTCAACTGCAATAGAGCTAAATATTTCAAGTATTGGAAAAGTTTAATATAGATAGGCCTACATGGTAACTTCCCTTGTAGACATGTCTTGAAACTTACAATTGAATAGGCTACAACATATGAAGCTAACTATTTGAGTAGTAATATGTGTTGACTTTAAAATAACAGCTGATGTTCCTTTCTAGAATGAACTAAAAACAAAGTAAAAACAGGGATGACATGATTTTTCCTCCACCTTTATCAATAATTGAGACAAATGTTGGGTTCAATATAAGCAGAGCCAAATATGATTGGTTAGGCATAATGTTTGATCTGTTAATCCCCAGTAGAATTTGCGATGTGACCAATACAATGATGTCAAAAGTTGAAACAAAATGTCACAAGTCTTCATTAGCCTAGCAACTCAAGCAGAATCGCACAAAAGTGATGCATAACAATCAGTTTACTGTGTAATAGCTATCCCAAAAGCACAAATTAAAATGCAAATACTCTTTCAACATCTGTGTGAATCTTATGATTTTAATGGTTAGAAATTGCATTTGTTATACATTTGTTATTTCTTTCCAACAAACTGTCACTTGAACTGGCATTGCCCTTTCAGACAGAAGATATGAAATATTTGCTTGCTCAGGCTATGCTTAAGGGCTCGCATGTGACTAACTTGACATCCTCATAATAGATAGAGTAATTTGGATCCCATTCCATTACATTCCCTGGTAAGCTTCTTGGCATATTGCAGACCTCAACAGTAGTGTCCTAGAAAATCAGATGCTGAAAACGTGTGGCTCCTAAAGACCATTAGTTGAAGCCTGTTCTTCGGGGGAATCCAACAACAAGAAGACAATGATGTCCTCTTGCAGGGAGGTGTTCGCAGGAAGAGGGAGTGGTCAGGGGGCAAGGGCAGAGAGGTGACTTTCAAAGATTATCCCCTTGCCACCTTTCCTTTTCTTACCACTGATTGCCACTAGATTGAGGCATCTGGAGATCCCTCCCAAATCCTCCCCCACCCCACAAAGTCATCACTCAAGAAACCTGCCAGGGAGGTAGATAATCAGGGAGTTGTTGTTTGAGGCCCTTAAGTGGTCACTAGTTGACCACTTAAAGGGTCTTTTTTGCTGGCGACTTGACAAGCGCTCTAATGGATCTTCTCACCCAGTACTTAATTGGTTAGATAGCAAGAGGTAGGCCACTACCACTCAAAGGCTAATTATTTTCTCTTCTTGTTACCTCTCTCACCATCTGCAGAGTGGGGTGAATTGTGCCCTAAATGTGCAGTTTATTGTCATCACTGTGACAAACCGCAGAGGTTACACAGTGTATCTGTTGTGTGTTATTTGTGACTTGGAGGAGCCGGTGTTGGACTGGGGTGGACAAAGTTAAAAATCACATACCAGGTTATAGTCCAACAGGTTGATTTTTAACTGTATTATTTAGTCCAGTACAACAGGATTTTTGATTGATATCTGCACTGTCTCTTTCCACTCAAAGTAAGGCCAAGAAAATGAGGTCAAAATGACCAAAGGCAGATCAGAAAAGGCCAACACTATAAAAATATATTCTGTTTTCTGAAAAGTAAATCATTATGGCACTAAGATCAAATGGAAACCAAGCTCCCTGCAGGGGGTGCCTGACTGTAACTGGGTCAATTGGTTATGCCTTGTTGAGGGGGTGAACTAATTTGCCTTTGTGAATGTGGAAGACGTTGTGATTGAAAGGAGAGCTATGCGATTAAAAAGAAGCAAGTTAGAGGATGAGAAGTCGCTTATCGAGGCTGGGAAGCACATTGCTGGAGTTAGTGATTAAAGCAGAGACAATTGTGTCAACATTTAGGAATGGATTTATTTGATTGTTGAAGGAAAAGTGAATAAAAGAGACTGAGGCAGGAAGGACACATCAGATAAGGACAACTGAGCATGTGTAGAATGAATACCAATGTGACCTGGTTTGACCTCATTTGTTTCTTGGGATTTCTATCCTAATTCTAAAGGTGGTTCAAAACATACTTATCTTCTGTATCTTTAGCAGTCAATTTAGAGAACCATTGGTCTCAAAAGAGTGACTCAGGCTGTCCAATTTACAAAAGGAAAGGTGATTTCTTTCTCTGTACCTTCACAAGGAATTACCAGTTTCTCAGGATGCTTAAGAATAAGCAATAAATGCAGCCTCTCCAGCAACTCCCACTTCCCAAGAGCAATTCTTCTCTGAGTGAATAACTTTGAGCACTGTACTGGAGCTGTAATTAGTTTTTCACACCAACAGCACCTTAAATCTTAACATCCACGCCCATCTGAAGACCCATGCCTGTGAGGAAGAGAACAGAGCCCTATCTCTGTGTACAGCTACAGGAATGAATTGTTGTACATAGTGAATTGAGAGACAATTTGTTCAATAACCAGCCTTCCAAATAACAACATGAGCTGTGTTTATGAAAATACTAACTTTCTGTGCTTCCCTTCTGAGAAAATGAAAACTGCTGTCAAGCAATCTTTGTAAATATTGGTTTGTGGCTCAGAGACGTTATTACAATGTATGTAATACTTTCCTCCAAAGTCTCTACAAACAGGTGTGTGTTTGTGCGTGTGTGTGTGTGTGTGTGTGTGTGTGTGTGTGTGTGTGTGAGTGTGTTTGTGTGCGCGTGTGTGCTTTTGTGTACCTGTGCGTGTGTGTGTGTCTGTGTGAGAAAACTACATTATTATGCCCATTCATATCTCAAGATATTACTTTTATTTTTATGAATCCAACATTTTTTTCAAACAATTCCATAAAATCCTTCTTACTAAATTATTTGAATCTGCCTCCCCAAAATGACTCTTTCAAAGTTATTATAATTCTATCTTTAAGTATAAGGAGACTTGTAAGATTAGTGTATGAATTTATGACAGATTCCACTGTTGCGGTCTTGAGTTTAAACACTTCCTGTACAGCAGAAGCAGTGATGATTGTTTTGAGAATAGCTTAACTTTATGGAGTTGGATGAATTGGATTTCTTCTAGCTGTCCTGTAATAACTTGCAAGAGCAACAATCCCTTTATATCTCTCTGGTCACTCAGCGTCTCAACTCAGGTTGGGATGAGGCTCAGACCACAGAATAAATGACATAGAAATTGGATGTAGATAACTATGAGGTCCAGTTATAGGTATCCCACATCAGGATAAACTGGGAGGCCCTTCAGGACAAAAAAGTGCCAATTCACACTGTCAAACTGTATGTACAAGTTCCCTCAGGGGCATATGAAGGTGTTATGAATATTATAGATGGTTATGCTATCCTCAGGTTAGGGTTGACTCCCATTGTCAACCTAACACATGAGAAAATAAGGGTTTTTTCTGCTTCTGTTCTCTTTGAGATCTTGGGGCCCAATGTTGGGGAAACAGTTCAATTCTGATGAAGAGTCATCTCAACTCGAAATGTTAGCTTGCTCTCCCTCCACAGATGCTGCCTGACCTGTTGTGATTTCCAGCATTGTGTTTGTTTTCAGTACAGATTCCAGCATTTGCTCCTACAATTCCCTGTATTATTGTCGCTCACGTTACCTTCACACAAACAACATATAACAAATATTAATGGCACTCCATTGACATAGTCTGTACATTTCATTCATTCTACCAATAGAAAAACCAGCATTAAAGATTTGGCGTTAGTTGTAAGAAACTGAATAGACTTGAACACTTTTCAAACAGTGAATGGAATATCTAGCACTGGAAGGCTATTGTTATTTATTTAAAACTATTGATATTAATGTTTAATTTAAGTACATTCACAAAATTGTTCTTCTGGAACAAATTTCTAGCAACTGTTCTAGTGACAAAGGGAAGCCTGTCATTGTTGTCGTTGTTTTGCATGGGTGAACTCAATGTAGTGCTCAATGCTTCAAACAGAATCACAAATATTTTTTATCATTTTTATTGTGGTACAACAAATCTGATATTTTGAAGATTTCCTTTCTTTTGGCTGTGCCAGGAAGGACGGTGTCATGAACAGTTTCAATAAATCCAGAAGCCATTTTTGTCCCTGGCATTTTTAGCAATATATCTATTAATAGTTTGTAAAGATTTAGTTAATGTTTAAAATTCCTTCCACTACTTTTAATTCTAATTGCAATAATTTGATGGTGTAGCAATGTGAATCAGTTGCTAACAATGTTCTCATGTTAAGTGGCAAAACCACTTACAAATATAAATTGAAACTCATTTATCTGTAGTTAAAACTGCACTTGATTAGTGGTTGGTCTTTATATAGCAACCATTTCTGTGGGACCAGTCTTGTATATACTTATGTAGCATAGAGCCTATAAACAAGACAGAATTAACAAAGACCTTTTGAGTCAAATGGATAGACTTGAGAGTATTTCCTATGGGAGTTATCGTAATCACTCCTGCCATTTCAGAAGCCTGGTGGGAACACCGGGCGAGATGGTGGAAAATTCTATTCACACTTTTTCTCTGGGATCTTAGCCACCTTCTGCTGAAATGAGGAGAGAAGATTGGGAAAACCCCCACAGCGATTTTGTTCCAAAGTCCATTCCTTGCAGCAATAACAGGGAAACAATCAGAAAGCCTGGTCTTCCTGAATAAATTGATCTTGGTGCTTCTGGAGCACAAAGCAGAACTGACACTAGTATTGTCATCTGCAATCCACCTTTCTACCCGGCATCAGTCTATCTGCTGGGACTAGGAATGTTGTGATATCTATTTATTTGTGAAAGCTAGCCGTGAATATTTGGTTTATTGATTAGTCTAGATACCTAAACTAGATTTAATAGGAATCCTTAAGAGTTGGCTGACCCATGTGTGTTACTAGGTTTCCAATGACAATACTCAAAGTAAATTTATCTTAATCCATGTTTTGTTATTGGAGGGATAATTTCCTGACTTCCCCTCACCAGCAGTCAGTATTAGAAACACAGCTAATGACTTGGACAGAACATTGTGTGAGGCCACAGTAAAGGTACTTGCCCAATGAGGAGCTATTGAGGAAATAAAAGTTAAGGGGCCACAGTAAAGGGTAAAGTCGCCATATTCTGACTAGACCAGAGGGCTGCTTTCTCATTGAAGAGAGACAACAGATAGTGGTTTAAGTAGCCTCCTGCGAGGAGAGAGGTTGAGAAGGCAAGTACACAAGTTGGAAGGCAAGTGATTGAGAACCCAAGGCATGAGAAACCACATTGTGCATGTGTGATGTGAGGCTGTGAGAGTCACTTCTGAGTCTGTTGGTCAAGGTGTAAACTCTGACACTCATTCATAATCCGTGTGACAGCTGAAAAAGAGAGGGGGTGGAAGGAGTGTGCTAAAGGATAGACAAATGCTGTCATGTAACAGGACAACGTGAGGAGACTTTTCGACGCTGTCAGGTAACAGCCAGTTTAGCATGGCTGGTTTCTGAGTTGGAACTTTGTGTTTCTAAGGTATCCCCTGCCAGGAACATGAAGTCAGGAAATTAGCCCTAAAGTGTTGCTATAAACCTGTTCAGAAAATATCAAATTAAATGTAATTTCTTGTTGAAATAAATATAATCCAGACATATTTTGTGGCCCTTATGTTCTCTGTCTTCTGAAACTATCTCAGTGAAATAATTCCTAGATTATGCTGAAATAATAATTATCTATATTTTATATATATATGTATACATATATAAAGGGTGGTAATAAAATGTTCCTTGCCAACATGCTGCAACCTGTAAGTGGATAACAAGAATACTGGGCAGTGTGTTAATGAGAAACCAAACCATGAATGATCTGCTATTGCAGGCAGTCAGCTCTTTGACTCTCTCTGAAGTTCATGGGATTCGTGTCTCCTGCCCCAGAACTGGCATTTGATGTGGACTCTCTCAATATTGGGAGGTTTAGTGCATTCCACCTGTGCAGGAATGAAGGAAAGAACAGTAAATGCCCTGCACAAGCTGTTCCCTCTGTCAAATCACTGAGTGACAGGGTTGTCAATTCATGAGAAACCCGACAGATCAGATGGGACACACAATGGCAAATGTGCAGCAAAGGTTGGCGAAGAAGGACACACTAAAAGCCATAACATGCATCTATTTGTAAAGTAACTTTTTTTTTAATAGTCCAGTAAAGTGTTAATGCAGTGGCTCTGTCCCAAAGGCTGTACTTTATAAATTATATCAGATGATCAGGCTGCACTGGCCATTTCCTTTCAGTATAACGTTAAAATGAATTTATTCAGTGCAAATGTACAATCTCCAAATACGAAGCCATTTCTGGCTCTAGATGTTTTATTTCTGGAGTTCTTTGTGCAGCCTTTTTTTAGAAAAAGAATATTGTACTTCCTTTCTATAATTTGGTATTTAGCAATACTCTTGGATATGAACTATATACCAGATCTTGAGAAGAACTGAAAATGTAATTTAATAAGTGGGGAAAACTGTGCACTCACAAGAGCAAACTGATCTGTATTCCTTTATGATTTTCAATGTTTTATGTATCATTTATATTACTGTAAGCTTTTATCATTATACTTAGTTTTATTTTTGTGCATTGGATGAAACATTATTTGGTTTTCTATATTAAAACAATATCACCGATTGTCTTTCAGTTATAAATCATTTTAGCTCAGGGGCATCTTGAACAACATGTAAGAATATTCCTGTTATTTACAAAATCTAATATTTTAATAAATAATTTGATTTTCTGATTACCTTGTGCTGTGATTTTGTTTCCAATGATGAGACAGAAGACAAATTTTTTTCAGGTAGTTCCTTACATATCCAAAGGCTCTATGAAATGCTCCACAATGACAATTACTCCCAAAATGCAATCATTGGCATTGACTTGAAATAAGAAGGAAAATTGTAAAATTTAATACTGGAATAGCTTTATAATGAGAGAGAGAGAGAGAGAGAGAGAATATAAACATTGATCTGTAAAACACGGAATTTCTACAAAATAGTTGGAGTAATTGGAGAGCATATTTGGAGTATTGTCTACAGCACTGGGCTACACAAAAGAGGCTACAGGACAGATTTATTAAATGCTCTCTGCTATGAGAAGATATGAGCAAATGTCTGGGTATGATCCATTGGAATGTGTCTCACTCAAAACTATTTCTCTTTGACTTACAATGCAAGAGGATGACAAGTCATAGAGCATCTAATGTACTAAAATATGTGATAAGCATATAATTACAAGCATGTGGGATGTCAATGATCCTAAAATTAGTTAGTCAGAAGAGTAAAGAAGATAAGGAGCTGGAGGTCATACAAAATGAACGGGACTCTTTTCTAACTCAGAATACAATCTGTTCTCATATAACGTGATAGTTCTGTTCCCATGTTATCAGAAAATCACGTAATAGCAGCACCATTGAAACCAATGGGACCAGAATCATCAATACAGGTAAGGAAAGTTTGTGTTCTACAAATAATGGTCTACATTCTTCAATCGCATCATAGCCACTTAGTGCTGAAGAAACGCATGTTAAAGCAGAACCGACTATTCTGTTATTGATTCATAGGATGTGGGTGTCATTGGTCGGATCAGCATTTATTGCCCATCCCTAACTGCCCAGAGGGCAGTTAAGAATCAACCAACTTACTGTGGGTGTGGAGTCACATATAGGCCAGACCAGGTAAGATCAGCAGATTTCCTTCCCTAATAGACATTAATGAACCAGATCAGATTTTTCAAAAATCGACAATAGTCTCATGGTCATCATTAGACATTTAACTCCAGATTTTTAATGAATTTAAATTCTACCATCTGCTGTGGTGGGATTAGAAGCCATGTCTCTAGAACTTTACCTGGGTCTCTTAACAGTCTATCAATAATAACAGTAGGCCATTGCTTCCCCAACAAGGAAGGATTTATTAATAATGATGAAGAATGAAATATAACCATTAGAGAAGTAACAGTAGAGGAATATCTAGGCACTATTAACCATAGTATAATGTCATCAAGTCATAGAGATGTACAGCACGGAAACAGACCCTTCGATCCAACCTGTCCATGCAGACCAGATATCCCAACCCAATCTAGTCTCATCTACTAGCACCTGGCCCATATCCCTCCAAACCCTTCCTATTCATATACCCATCCAGATGCCTTTGAAATGTTGCAATTATACCAGCCTCCACCACTTCCTCTGGCAGCTCATTCCATACACATACCACACTCTGCGTGGAAAGGTTGCCCCTTAGGTCTCTGTTATATCTTTCCCCTCTCACACTTCACCTATGCCTTCTAGTTATGGACTCCCCCACCTCAGGGAAAAAACTTTGTCTATTTATCCTATCCATGCCCCTCATGATTTTATAAACCTCTATAAGGTCACCCCTCAGCCTCCAATGCTCCAGGGAAAACAGCCCTAGCCTGTTCAGCCTCTCCCGATAGCTCAAACCCTCCAACCCTGGCAACATCCTTGTAAATCTTTTCTGAACCCTTTCAAGTTTCACAACATCTTTCCAAGAGGAAGGAAACCAGAATTGCACGCAATATTCCAACAGTGGCCTAACCAATGTCCTGTACAGCCGCAACATGACCTTCCAACTCCTGTACTCAATACTCTGACCAATAAAGGAAAGCATACCAAATGCCTTCTTCACTATCCTATCTACCTGTGACTCCACTTTCAAGAAGCTATGAACCTGCACTCCAAGGTCTCTTTGTTCAGCAAAACCCCCTAGGACCTTACCATTAAATGTATAAATCCTGCCAAGATTTGCTTTGTGTTTGAAGTTAATAACTGAGGGGGGATATAATAGATTAGAGAAACATTAACAGCCTGAGAGTAATTTTGGGAAAACAAAGTGAATAGCAAAACTGACAAACAGTGTGGTATGAAAGCAAGGATAAACATTTAAAACAGTGTTCAATAGAGTCCAAGAGAAATATGTTCTGCAATAAACGTGAATGAGACTTCACACATAAATAAAGATCTAGTTAATGGTGAGGGTGAGGAAAGAGATTTATGTTATTTACATGAATAATAGAAGAATGCATGACAAGGGAGAACACAAAAGGATGAGGAAAAAGGACAAATAAAAAACATTAGTAAAGACCTGAAACTAGGGCTTTCCAATGTCCATCCTGTGGGCCACCTACCACAGGTCAAGTATCTACTGATAGATGAATTTACAGCTCATTTATAGGGCTGCCATAATGAATAATTACATATTATTAAACAAATAGAATCACAGACCTTGAGAAAAAATGATTGAAGTTAAATCTCATTGTTTTTGTTTAAATGTTTTGTTTGTGTTGTATTTGAAACCAGAATTTCATAGAAACAGGTGAAGTTCTAATCATAGAATCCCAATAATGTGTAAGCAGGCCATTCAGCCCATATCAACTCTGAGGATCATCCTACCCAGACCATCCCCGTAACCATACATTTCCCATGGTCAATCCACCTAACCCACACATCTTTGGACTGTGGAAGGAAACCGACACAGATATGAATTAAATGTGCAAACTCCAACAGTTGCCTGAGGCTGGAATCAAACCCAGGTCCCTGGCATTGTGAGGCAGCAGTGCTAACCACTGAGCAACTGTGCCATCCCTCCCCAAAGGGCATTAGTGAATCAGATGGACTTTTCCTGACAATCGACAATGGATACATTTTATTTTTTAGAATCCCTACAGTGTAGAAACAGGCCAATTGGCCCAACAAGACCACACTGACTCTCTGAAGAGTAACCCGCCCAGACCCATTTCTCCACCCTATTACTCTACATTTACCACTGACTAATGCACCTAACCTACAGATCCCTGACCACTATGGGCAATTCAGTATGACCAATTCACCTAACCTGCACATTTTAGGATTGTGAAAGGAAACCAGAGCACCTGGAGGAAACCCATGCAGACACGGGGAGAATGTGCAAACTCCACACAGACAGTCACCCGAGGCGGGAATGAAACCCGTGTCCTTGGTGCTGTGTGGCAGCAGTGCTAACCACTGAGACATCGTGCCACCCATTGGCCATCATTAGACTCTGAATTCCAGATTTCTATTGAATTACTATACCCACCAACCTGCTGTGGTGGGATTCGACCCCAGGTCCCCAGAAGATTAGCTGGGTCTCTGGATTAATAATCCAGCAATAATACCACTAGGGCGAAAGCTCCGCTCACCAGGCCTTGTACTGCCAAAGGCCCAAGACCTGGAGACAGGTGCACTCTGAGGCCCGGAGCCTTGAGCAGATTAGGGGCTGCAGATGCGAGCATCCTAGGGTTGCTTACAGCTCCACGCCAAGATCTGGAGACTCAGTCAGTGATTCTGTGACATGGCCTGGGGAGAAGGGGAAGGAGATAAGAGTTGCACCACAGGTAGAAGGCAATAAGAGACAGATGGAAGAGTGGAACTGAGAGTTGTGCTGACATGAGAAGAGGCATTGGGAGGCCACTGGATCCCTCCTAATGTCTTATCTTTCATTTGAGTTTTCGAAATTAAATCACCATTTACCAAATTGCATTTAAGTCTCTTGTGGAAAGAAAAAAATACTTGAGCACTTTCTTTTCGGTGCAAAATGCCTGTTGAAGGGGCCCTGCCACTGGTGGAGGTCTCAAAGGCAGACGCATGGACCATTTTCTTTAAGTTAAACGCAGCAAAGTAAGATGGAATGGCGGGGCTGTGTGCGGGTGGGGGGGGGGGGGGGGGGTGGTAAGAGAGAAGGGTGTGATGTTGAGAAGAAACTTGAGACAGGTGAGGAAAGGGTGTGAGAAAGAGAGAGAGAAACGTGAGTGTGGGAGAGGGAGAGAAGAACAGCAGGCCGTGAGTGGAAGAAACCCCAGATGGAAAATCGGTTCATTTCTGACCCTCACTCCTCTGTGAATTCCATCGAGGTCAGCCCAGAGTGTGCTCCACCAAAGACAGCCCAAGGTGTGTGTTAGTTAAACCAACCTCCTTATGTCCAGGGAGTCTTTTGTTCCAAATCTAGCTCAGTTTTGTTTTAATCAAAAAGGCAAAAATCAACTTTATAACTAAGCTTTACTGCATGACACTTTTTAATGGCAATTCTATTAATGAGGATCCAGAAGAGATTTACCGGGATTGTTGTTGGGTATGGAAGGTTTGAGTTATAAAGAAAGGCTGGATAGGCTGGGACTTTTTCACTGGAACCTAGGAGGTTGAGAGGTGACCTTAGAAAAGTTTATAAAACAATGAGAGGTGTAGACAGAGTCAATGGTAGTTAACTTTTCCCAAGGATGGGGAATTTCAAAACTATGGGGCACATTGTTAAGGTGAGAGGAAAGAGATGCAAAGGAGAGGTCGGGAACAAACTTTTTACACAGAGGAATGAGCTGCCTGAGTGTGTGGGTACAATTACAACATTTAAAAGGCATTTGGATAAGTACATTAATAGGGAAGGTTTCGAAGGATATGGATTAGTGGTGCTGGAAGAGCACAGCAGTTCAGGCAGCATCCAATGAGCAGCGAAATCAACATTTCGGGCAAAAGCCTTGATGAAGGGCTTTTGCCCAAAACGTTGATTTCGCTGCTCATTGGATGCTGCCTGAACTGCTGTGCTCTTCCAGCACCACTAATCCAGAATCTGGTTTCCAGCATCTGCAGTCATTGTTTTTACCTTAGAAAGATATGGGCCAGGTGCAGGATAGTGGGACTAGTTTAGTTTGGGATTATCTTCAGCATGGACTGGTTGGACTGAAGGGTCTATTTCCATGCTGTATGACTCTATGACTCTGTGACTCATTTAAATGATTAATTTATTATTTTAGAAATTTTTAAAATGAAGTTAATGTTTTTTGTTGTGATAACTCTTATCTTTCTGTAATTTGCCCAAGCTAAAGAAGATAAATATGGAAACGTGCCACCCTTTCTCCCCACATCACACCCAGCCTTATCATTTTCAAACAATGAACAAACTAATTTACAAATGATAAATATAAAAAATCCGACGGAATCTTAAGTATGGATAAATTGGATAAAGTCACAGGCAGCGATGGGGAAATGACAGAAATATGGAATAATTGCTTTGCTTCACTGTTTACTCAGGAGATGGATGAGGTGGATATTGTCATCAAAAGATGAGATTTAAAATGATACAGTCACATTTACAATGAAAGGGAGAAATATTAAATAAACCAAGGAGGCAGAAACAGATATAACTTGGGTTCAGATCAACTGCAATTGGTTTTTAATATAATCTAAGGAAGTGATAACAGTGACTTATTGCACAAGCTTAATAACTCATTAGTGAAAGGCACAGTCCTAAAGCCTAGCAGATAGCTATACCTATATTGAAGAACAGAGATAGAACGTGTCCAGTGAGTTGGCTAAAAGACAGAAGCAGACAGAGTGAGAGTAAATCTTTTCAAAACACCAGGAGGTAGATAGTGGTGTGCAATCTTATTTCTAATTAGACTAATAATTTAAATTTCTGAATCAAAAACACAATTTCTAAATTTTCATCAAAAATGAGGGAGGTGGTTTATACTGCAAAGAATAGCAACAAAATGCTGAAAGTTCTTAATAAACTTGCAGAATAACAACATAATTGGCAAATGAATATAACCACAAATAACCACGGGGCATAATGATTTAATAAGAAAAACAAGGTTGCACATTACTTAAATGAGAATCTAAATGTGGGAGTGGAGTGAAGAGATCATATACAAATCACTGAAAGAATCAATACATGTTAGAAAAGGCCATTTGAAAACGGGTTCAAACTAAGTTAAAAGGTTTATTTCTGCAGTGATAGAATTGGAAAGTCAAGACGTTATGCTAAGCCTTTGTCAAACCTTTTTTAACATTGCACATCAAATTGCAATTCTTTAACAGAGAACGTTGGAGAAACCCAACAGGTCTAGCAACATCTGTGGAGAAAGAAACAGAGTCAATGCTTTGAGTCTGTAACTCAGAATTGAAAGGTGCTGGAAATTTTTTTTAATGTACAGTTTTGACAGAGGAGGAGGCAGAGTTGAAAAGTCGAATGGGTTGCTAATGGCAGAGAAATAGAAAAGGAGATGTAAAGTGGATGCAAGTTAAATTAAGAACGAAGTAGACAAGACAACGAGGGGCATGGACAGGGTAAATAGACAAGGTCTTTTCCCTGGGGTAGGGGAGTCCAGAACTAGATGGCATAGGATTAGGGTGAGAGGGGAAAGATTGAAAAGGGATCTAAGGGGAAACGTTTTCACACAGAGGGTGGTGTATATATAGAATGAGCTGCCAGATGAAGTGGTGGAGGCTGGTACAATGACAGCATTTCAAAGGCATCTGGATGGGTACGTGAATAGAAAAGGTTTAGAGAGATATGGGCCAAGTGCTGGCAAAGGGGAAAGGATTAGGTTAGGATATCGGATCGGCATGGACGAGTTGGACTGAAAGGTCTGTTGCCATACTGTACATCTCTCTGACTCTATGACAAGGCTATGGGATGAAGGTAAAAGAAAATGTAAGAGAAATTGAGAACAGACATAATGCGGTCAGTTTCAGAAATTATTGAATTCAACGTTGAGACCTCAGGGATGTAAAGTTCCTAAGCAGAAAATGAGGTGTTGTTCCTTCAGCTTGCTTTGTGCTTCATTGATAATTAGCAGCATGCCCCAGGACAGAAATGCTGGCATGTATTCAGTTCTTGCTGCTGTCTTAAGAAAAGGAAGTTGCCTCAGTCCAAGAGGCTGTCCTCTCATTGGAGAGAGTGAGAGAGAGAAGAGAGACAGATGACTGGTGATGAGTTTAACCTGAGGGTCACCATGCCTTAGGCAATGTTGAGAAGATCACTTTATGGTAGCCACAGCCAGCACAAAAACTGAGCCTGTATTGCTGGTGTCACGGCAACAGAAGCTAACTATCCAACCAAATGAATAAGTAACCTCCCTAAGAAGCACTGCAAAGGAGGTGAAATTGGTTCACAGCAATGAGAGCAAAGTATCAAGATTACACTTATAAAACAGGCTGCATTTCTTTGCTCTTGAAGAGAGAAGGTCAGGGGGTAATCTAATAGAGTGTTTTTAACATTATGAAAGCTTTTGATACAGCAGACCGCGGGACAATGCTTCCCCTTATGGGCAAAAATGTAACTAGAGGCCAACAATATAAGACAGTCACCGGGAAATCCCACAGGAAATTCAGAAGCAACCACTTCATTCAGAGAGGGTGGAGAACATAGAAATGACCACCACAGAGTACAGAGGCAACAAATGACGCACGTACATTGTAGCAGAAACTAGCAAGCATATTAGGATGAATGGGCTGGAATGGAAAAGTAGATCTTGAGGAGATAAAATGGATGAATTGTAATATAAAATCTGGGAAATACCAGTTACGCAGAATGATCTGGTTCTGTGTTGTATTTTTGATCCAGTTCTGTGTGAAGACATTCAAATATAATTACTAATGTGTACTCACTTGATTGAGGTCAACATTCAGTTACTGCAAACATAGAAATTCGAGCAGAAATAGATTGTTCATCCTGCTCCACCATTAAAACATAAGAACCACGAGCAGGAGGAGGCTTACAGCCCCTCTAGGTAAAAACAATGACTGCAGATGCTGGAAACCAGATTCTGGATTCGTGGTGCTGGAAGAGCACAGCAGTTCAGGCAGCATCCAAGTAGCTTCGAAATCGACGTTTCGGGCAAAAGCCCTTCATCGGGAATAAAGGCAGTGAGCCTGAAGCGTGGAGAGATAAGCTGGAGAAGAGTGGGGGTGGGGAGAAAATAGCATAGAGTACAATGGGTGAGTGGGGGAGGAGATGAAGGTGATAGGTCATGGAGGAGAGGGTGGAGTGGATAGGTGGAAAAGAAGATAGGCAGGTAGGACAAGTCCGGACAAGTCATGGGGACAGTGCTGAGCTGGAAGTTTAGAACTAGGGTGAGGCGGGGGAAGGGGAAATGAGGAAACTGTTGAAGTCCACATTGATGCCCTGGGGTTGAAAAGGCGTCTGGTGGTGAGGGAGTGGCGATGAAGGAGGCCCAGGACCTCCGTGTCCTTGGCAGAGTGGGAGGGGGAGTTGAAATGTTGGGCCACAGGGCGGTGTGGTTGATTGGTGCAGGTGTCCCGGAGATGTTCCCTAAAGCGCTCTGCTAGGTGGCGCCCAGTCTCCCCAATGTAGAGGAGACCGCATCGGGAGCAACGGATACAATAAATGATATTAGTGGATGTGCAAGTAAAACTTTGATGGATGTGGAAGGCTCCTTTAGGGCCTTGGATAGAGGTGAGGGAGGAGGTGTGGGCGCAGGTTTTACAGTTCCAGTAGTGGCAGGGGAAAATGCCAGGATTGGAGGGTGAGTTGTTTGGGGGCGTGGACCTGACCAGGTAGTCACGGAGGGAATGGTCTTTGCGGAAGGCGGAAAGAGGTGGGGAAGGAAATATATCCCTGGTAGTGGGCTCCATCATTCATTACAGTCACAACTCCACTTTCCTGTCTGCTCAGAACCCTTTAAAATGATGATGAATTAAAAATCCATCTCCACCTTATTTTATTAATTATACTACTATCTACCACATTCTGGGGGTGGTAAATTCTATTGATACAGGACCCTTTGAGTGAAGGATTTCCTCGTCATCTTGGTTTAAAAGCTGCCATCCTTTATCCTAAACATATGGCCTCTCATTTGAGATTTTAGCTCCCCAGACGCCATTCTCTGCAATTCCTTCCCTCAACATTTCCAACTTTATGCTATCTCACCTCCTCTCAGTCGCTTCTTAACATCTAACTCTTTGCATCTGCCTTCCTACCATCTCGTTTTCTGGTTTGGTGTCATGTTTTCCTTGATGGCATTCCTGGGCAGCAGAATGCCCTGTTTCCTGCTGAAATGTTCTGTTATTTATTTTTGCAACGTTAACTCCGCTTCTTCCTCCACAAATGTTAGTCATGATGTGGAGGTGCTGGTGTTGGACTAGGCTGGACAAAGTTAAAAATCGCACAACACCAGAGTATAATCCAACAGGTTTATTTGGAAGCACAAGCTTTCGGAGCACTGCTCCTTCTTCAGTAGTGAGTGGAGCAGGATCATAGAACACAATTTACAGTAAAAGATCCCAGTGTCATACAACTGATGCAGTGTATTGAACAAAGCTGAATTGCTGTTAACTCTTTAATCACCTCGAATTGGTTGCAGGTTTCAGTTCATTAATATGTAAATCCCAGAACTTATTTCAAGTTACATTCCTGGGATAATTTAAGGTTTTATAAAACAATGGTGACATCTCCACTCAGACAATGCATTAAAGGTGTGAGGTTAGAGTCTATCTGTGATCCAACCTTTAAGTCAGACTGGTTCTTTTTCCAAAATAGGAATTTATAAAATGTCACATGGACTGATTGCATGCTTTTTGAACAAAATACAATGTTTCTGCAACTACAAATCTGCAAATGCAACTTCACCCTATAAACTTATATGTGTGTGGTAAAGACTTAAACAGCAACCTAGTTTTGTTCAAAACATCGCATCAGATGCATGACACTATGATCTCCCTGGATCAGGAACAATACTAGGGCTGAAAAATGTGTTGCTGGAAAAACGCAGCAGGTCAGGCAGCATCAAAGGAGCAGGAGAATCGACATTTCGGGCATAAGCCCTTCTTCAGGAACCCTAGGCAAAACTCGGGCCCACTGATTTCTGACCTTGGTTCCCCACCTCACTGCGTTCTGACGCAGATTGGTGATGACCACAAGAGCTGGTGACTGTTGAAGCAGGCTGTTTAAAAGGCGCTCCTCTGTTCCCTTCACCATCATCCTAGCCATCTGTTAAACTTTCAGCTGTTTCTCCCTCTTCCTGTCCGTCCTTACCCCTTGCCCGTATGTATCAACTCATGCCATCTCCAATCATAGCCCATAGCTCCCATAATAAATGGGGTCAGTTGGAATTAGGGTATGGACTTTCCAGATTAAGGTCTCATCTGCCATTATTAAAGGTTCTAAGAGTCTCCACGACTCCACGGGAAACCAGCACAAGACCTGCAGGTTTGTTCTTCCTCACCAAAATCAACTCCTGCGGTTTTAAAAACAAATTATTTCTTTTTGTTTAAAGGCTACTTGTGAAAGAGAAAGGCTACTTGGTGGGTGACAGAGAGCAGCAGTCAGTCTCAAACATGGCACTGCAGGAAGTGTGCCTTTTGAAAAGCTCTTCCATCCTTTAATAACTCTTTCACAACGTGGACTTTGAAAGCCCTCTGTTCTGTAGCTTTCTGCAGTCTTTCTCCATTTAAGTAATATACAGCCCCTCTATTCTTCCTTTCCAAGTGCATAACCTCACATTTCCTCACATTATGTTGCTTCTGCCAAGCTTTTGTCCACTCACTCAATCTTCCTCCATATCCTGCTGCAGAGCACTTGTGACTTCCTCACCACTTATTTTCCCATTTAATTTTGTGTTGTCTGCCAATTTGGTGAAAGTGCGTTCAGTTTCCTCATCTATTGACATATCATCCCATTGGGGGCTTGGTTTCTTCAGGTCCCAGCCTTCATCTGTGCATCCTGAACCCTGTTGTGGTGCTAATGCCACTGCAAGTAGAACATGGTAATGCTAATGTGGTATACACCGATACTTCCTGCAGCCTGTCCTGTTGCAGTCATGGGCTTTCCCTGTACGTGTCTAAGGGTCATTTTGGCATTTTTTTAACCACTCCATTTCTAACAAAAGCCCACACTTATGAGCTCAGGAAGGAAATGAACCTAGGTTCCGAAACTGGTAATTAACTTAATCAAGACATCAGCAATACAGACAGGAACAAGTGAACGTTATTGTTCAGTTATTAGCTGTAAATAGACTGACACAGGATCAATCAGCCTCCTGCTCGATGCTATCAATGTAGCACATTGCAAGTAATTAAATAGTTACAGTTTCACAAGATCAATGGTGTTTAAACTGCTCTGCAAAAATAGTTAACACTGACCATATTTATTGACCATATTTATCCTTCAATTTTATTTTTAGATGGGTAAATAGATTCTTAATCAGTAATCGATTCAAGGGTTATGGGGAAAGGGCAGGAAAATGGAAACTGAGGAATATCAGATTCCATTGAATGGCGGAGCAGGCTCAAGCGGCCAAATGGCCCACTCCTGTTCCAAGTTCTTATATTATCTGCTTTAAACGTGAGGACTCCATTTAAAGCATACCATGACAACATAGAGTCATGGACTTTTTGCAATCCCAGAGTCCCTAGGATGTGGAAGCAGGCTACTTGGTCCATTGAGTTCACTCCAACCCTCCCAAGAGCATCCCACCCAGACATCACCTCATTATTGTAACGCTGCATTTCCTATGGCTAATCTACACATCTCTGATGACACAATGGGCAGTTTTTCATGGCCAGTTCACCTAACTTGCACATCTTTGGACTGTGGGAGGAAACCAGAGCACACAGAAGAAACTCACATGAACATGAGGTGAATGTGCAAACTCCACACAGAGTGTTGCCAAGGCTGGAATTGAACCCAGGTCTCTAGCATTGTGAAGCAGCTATGTTAACCACTGAGCTACTGTGCCATGCTTAGAAATAGGCAACCACACAATACAGAACAGACCCTTTGGCCTGTTGAGTCTGTACCACCAAAACTAAAATATAGACTCATGGAATCATAGAATATGGAGAGAAGCCTTTCAGCACATTTCATAAACTCAGTCTTTCCCTAAAACCAATGAAATACTTTTCAAAACGTGGCAATCAAGTTGCATTAAGTTCCACAAACAACATTGTGACAAGGATGAGATCGTTTTTTTGTGACGTTGCTTGAAGGATAAATATTGGCAAGAACACTTGGGGAAGAAACATACAGCTCCTCTTCGAAAAAAATACCATGGGATCTTCCACAGGTTCAGAGAGTTGTGATCCTGTGAAATGCTCTCCTACGGGAAGCTCAGTTCATTAGGTATATTCAAGAGGGAGCTGCACCTGGCCCTTGCCGCTAAAGGGATCAAAGGTACAGAGAGAAAGCAAGACTGGAATACTGAGATTGCATGTTCAGCCATGGTCATATTGAATGGTGCAGCAGGCTTGAAAGGCCGAATGGCCTACTCCTGCACCTATTTTCCATGTTTCTATGAAACTAAGACAATCAACAAAAGCAATAAGAAACAATTTGGGGACAATCAAAGGGTTGTGTTTCCTCACTCATAATCGGAAAAGGAAAGAAGGTTTGGGTTTGAGTAACTTTTATCTTTCTGACTTAGACCTGAGGTTGCTATCTGCTGAGTATAAATTAACACAAAACAGTCAGATTGATGTATTTGTTAGCATTTCCAGGAGTTGTGAAAAGAAGTTAGGTACAAGAGAATGCCATTCGGTCCCTTAAGGCTGTTCCATCATTCACGGAGACTGGGGCTGATGTGCATAACAGTTCCATCCAACATCCCCTTCCTTTCCAATGCTTTACAAGTGAAAAGCTATTGCGATCAGATATAAAGCTATTGCTTTACCTTTTTCCTGGATGGTCTCAAAGTTATGGTGTAAAGTTCTCTGTCTGCGCAATCAATTCTTTTCAAAATGTTACAACCTCAAACAAACGACCACTAATCTTTTAAATTGGAAGAAACACAAAGCTAGTTCTTGTAATATCTCCTCATAATTGAACCCTGAGGGTTCTGGAAACATTTCAGGCCTCATCACTAGATTGCGTGATATCACAGATATCTGTCTTTAGCCACTAAAACAAACCAAAGAACTGCAGATGCTGAAGATCTGAAACATCAATAGAAAGCACTGGAGAAACTCACCAGCGTTCATGGAGAGAAAGCAGAGTTAATGTTTCGAGCCCAGTGACCCTTCTTAAGAACTAGTCTTTAGCCAATTCAATTCACCTCACATGATATGTATGAATACCTTAAGATTAGATCAAATTCCCTACAGTGTGGAAACTGACCCTTCGGCCCAACAAGTCCACATCAACACTCTGAAGAATAACCCACCAAGACCCATTTGCCTTTGACAAATGCACCTAACACTATGGGCAATTCAGCATGGCCAAATTATATCCCACAGGAAATGACATCACCAACCCAAAGAAACCCCAAACATATAAATAGAAAGCAGGAATCATGTACACTGCTTCACCTGAGGCCCACTGAAGATGTTACTTAGTAAGGATGACGAAACATCTGGAAATGAACCTTCCAGCTCAGCGAGCAAACCTACATCCAGAACCTCAACCTGAGCTACAAATCTTCTCAAAACTCACTCGTATCTATCATTTCAGCTGCATGACACTGTAATATTTTGCTATAAATTCTGTATCATGTGATCTTATGCTCCACCACCATCTGATGAAGGAGCAGCACTCTGAAAGCTATTGCTTCCAAATCAACCTGTTGGACCATAACCTGGCATTGTATGATTTTTAACTTTGCCCTTGAGAAGATGGTGGTGAGTTGTCTTCTTGAATTGTTGCAGTCCATGTGCTTTAGGTTGACCCACAAGGCCATTAGGGAGGGAATTCCAGGAATTTGAACCAATGACACTAAGGGAATGGTGACATATTTCCATTAATTGTTACCATGAAATATCATGGGATCTCAGGTCAGTGTTGAGGACTAAACCTCACGAGTAGTTAGAAGGGTAAGATGGAGTCTGACTGAAAGGTATAAAATTCTAACAGGACAATGTTTTTCCTGGTTGGGGAATCTAGAAATAAGGTACATAATCTCAGGCTGTGCCTCGATCATTTAAAAGTGAGGGAAGAAGTGAGGACTGCAGATATTGGAGATCAGAGTCAAGATTAGAGTGGTGCTGGAAAAGCACAGCAGGTCAGACAGCATCCGAGGAGCAGGAAAATCGATTTTTCACCCAAAACGCCGATTTTTCCTGCTCCTCGGATGCTGCCTGACCTGCTGTGCTTTTCCAGCAGTACCCTAATCTTGACATTTAAGAGTGAGATAGGGCAACACGCCTTCACTCAAAGGGTAGTGAACCTATGAAAATCTTTACTACAGAAGGCAATAGAGGCCAAATCATTGAATATCTGCACGAAAGAGGTAGGATTGTGGTCAAGCCATAATCCTAACCTAAACTCCAACACTTGCGCTAACCTTAACACCAGCACAAACTTTTAGATTTTAAAGGCATCAGAGAATATGGGACTATGGAATTGAGATTGAGGATCAGACACGATCATTGTGAATGCTGCAGCAGGCTTAAACGGCCTAGTGGCCTACTCCTGCTCCAAGTTTCTATCTTTCTGTGGCAGTCTGCCAGCATCTCAGTAATGGTGATAGGGGCATATGGGACATTCAATGTGAGATACAATTCAGTGACCAGGACTAAACGGGCTGTTTGACCCTTTCCTGCGACAGCACACACACTTTCAAACTCCCAAATGTTCGTGAGTAGCTCCTTGTAAGGCCTAACTGTGCAGGGCGTGTCATTGATATTTTTGTTCTCTGGATTAATGGTAGGTTATTCATTCCTCCTTATTCCTTTCTAATTTTCTTGTAGCCGTTTGATACAATTGAGTTGTTTGCAAATGACAGTCAACCACACTAGATAGGGCTTGAGTCACATGTAAGACCAGGTAAGGACAGAGATTTCCTTCCCTTTAAAGGATATCAATGGTTTTTACAACAATCCAACAGTATCAATACAGAATACAGTTTTTAATTTCACTTTTAATTAGCTGAATTTAAATCTCACCAGTCACTAGTCCAAATGTCGTAATCACTATACCAGATTCTGGATTAGTGGTGCTGGAAGAGCACAGCAGTTCAGGCAGCATCCAAATAGCTTCGAAATCGACGTTTCGGGCAAAAGCCCTTCACCAGGAATAAAGGCAGTGAGCCTGAAGCGTGGAGAGATAAGCTAGAGGAGGGTGGGGGTGGGGAGAAAGTAGCATAGAGTACAATGGGTGAGTGGGGGCGGGGATGAAGGTGATAGGTCAGGGAGGAGAGGGTGGAGTGGATAGGTGGAAAAGGAGATAGGCAGGTAGGACAAGTCCGGACAAGTTGTGGGGATGGTTACTGAGCTGAATGTTTAGAACTAGGGTGAGGTGGGGGAAGGGGAAATGAGGAAGCTGTTGAAGTTCACATTGATGCCCTGGGGTTGAAGTGTTCCGAGGCGGAAGATGAGGCGTTCTTCCTCCAGGTGTCTGGTGGTGAGGGAGCGGCGGTGAAGGAGGCCCAGGACCTCCATGTCCTCAGCAGAGTGGGAGGGGGAGTTGAAATGTTGGGCTATGGGGCAGTGTGGTTGATTGGTGCGGGTGTCCTGGAGATGTTCCCTAAAGCGCTCTGCTAGGAGGTGCCCAGTCTCCCCAATGTAGAGGAGACCACATCGGGAGCAACGGATACAATAAATGATATTAGTGGATGTGCAAGTAAAACTTTGATGGATGTGGAAGGCTCCTTTAGGGCCTTGGATAGAGGTGAGGAAGGTGGTGTGGGCGCAGGTTTTACAGTTCCTGCGGTGGCAGGGGAAAGTGCCAGGATTGGAGGGTGGGTTGTTTGGGGGCGTGGACCTGACCAGGTAGTCGCAGAGGGAACGGTCTTTGCGGAAGGCGGAAAGGGGTGGGGAGGGAAATATATCCTTGGTGGTGGGGTCTGTTTGGAGGTGGCGGAAATGTCGGCGGATGTATACCATCAAGTCCTTGTCATATCAGACTTTCAGTCACATGTCAATTCTTCTATCTCTCTGTTTCTTTCCAATTTGCCTATGGCTTGAACACAGTAACAAAGAATAGGTGCAGGAGGAAGCCATTCAGTCCTGCTCTACCATTCAATACTATCATTCAACTCAGTCCCCTGTTCCTGCTTTCGCCCAATAAACTTCAACCCCTTCAGCCTTATGAATTATATCCAACTCCTTCTTGAAAACATTAAAAGTTTTGGCCTCAACTGCTTGTGATGGCAGAGAATTCCACTGGCTCCCCACTCTCTCACAACAATCCAGGGACCACTGACCTCAATGTTCAGCTGTTTCACTTCGCTCTTAACTTGTGAAGTCTCTCCCTTTTGCCCAGGCTGCACTTCTCTCTATGTTTTGTGTATTCCCTCATAAATAGGACAAAATAACTTATCTACTTCCTTTCTAAGTTCCTCCTTTGAGATATCCAATGACCTGGCACTGGATTGACACACACACTGTTCAGGGTCCTCATTCACGGATGTAGAGGATGCTACTTCTCCCTCCTTATTATAAACTTCCCAACAACTACCACACATCACTTCTGTTTCTTCCTCATCTTGGATAACATCCTGTGCGCTGGTACCTTGATCTACCTTGTGGTTGCCATGCCTACAGAGTACACCATGCATGTTGTACCATACAGGTATCTGTGCCACTTTCATCTCACCTTATTCTGAGTCACTGCTCCCTAACAGCCACACTCTCCCCTTCCTGACACTTGGCCTTCATCTGAAACATGTCTGTAAGTATTCTAAATCATCTTGTCTAGCCATGTTGTAAGACGCTAAGGTGGGATTTGATTCACTACTTCTGACCCAGAGGTCAAACTCTTATACAGGCATTGGTGCAGATCCAGAGTTTGGCAACCCTATCTCTATCCTGGACCACACTTTCCCTTCTTCAAAGGCCACATGATCATCTACATTCTCCACGGATCATGCCCCAGTCCTCATCTCAATCAGTAATTTATGGAGGGCAGGGTGTAGAAGATCTCTTCATCTGTGACAGCCACTTCCATGCGACATAGAGAGGTTACGCATAAAAGGAAAGATTCGGAAGGTTTCCTACGTCGGCCCACTCAAATTATTTGATCCTCATTCTGAAAGTAGGATGAGTGTGGGAGTTCTTGTTACACCGTAGAATGGGTCCAAGGCAGTGAGCAAAAGCCCACCAGTTTGAAGACCTCTGCTGGAATACCATTGGGGGGACTGTAGGCTTTGTTGGCTCTCATCCATGTGATTGCTTGTAGCAGCTCTCTCATTGATGCTGGTTCACTTCAGGATTCTTCTGTAAGATGGTGGAGGAATAACCTGGAGAGAATCAGCAGTTACAGGGATATTTGAAGGGTCGTTGTGGATGGCCTACTTCCACACTGTAGGGATTCTATGATTCTATGACAAAGCAGTCTGCTTGATGGGTACCACATCCACAAACATCCACTTCCTCCACCACTGACACTCAGTAGCAGCAGTGTGTACCATCTACAAGATGCACCGCAGAAATTCACCAAAGGTCCTCAGTCAGCATCTTCCAAACCCACGGCCACTTCCATCTAGAAGGATGAGAGCAGCAGATACACGGGAACACTACCTGCTTCAAGTTCCCCTCCAAGCCACTCACCATCCTGACTGTTCCTTTACTGTTGCTAGATAAAATCCTAGAACTCCCTCCCTAAGGGCATTGTGGGTCAACCCACAGCAGGTAGACTGCAGCAGTTCAAAATGGCAGCTTCTCATGGGGCATCAAGGGGCAGGCAATAAATGCTGGCCCAGCAATACACACATCCCATGAGTGAATAAAATAAATGAAATTTAAGATCTGTTGAGGATGCAGCAGTCTGCTCATGGATTGAGTGACATAGGCATCATTTAGATCTTTGACCCAAAAATGACATTATACTGCTCGTACCTTTCCCCCTCCTTCTACATAGAACTTTTACAGACAAATCATTGAGCAGAAATCTACTGTGATTGGTTCTGAATTCACACATGAGGATTGATCTTCCAGGGAAGAAAGGAGAAAATTAATTAAGGCATCATGGGTTTTTTTTTGTAGACTATATAGAAAGAGTTCCATCAGTGTTAGCGACACTTGGAGTTGCTTTGTCACTGTGGTGATATCGACGTTTTTGAAGATCACTTCTAAAGAAGCAGCATTACTGTTTCATAAGACAGTTGTTCAGTCCAACTGTTGGCTGACATAGTCTTCAATCCATTTTAAAATTGAACACAGAAAAGCGAATTACAGCAAATGACTTCACTGGGACAATAAGGAAAGTGGGGCCGCTCTTTCTCTCTCAGAGACTGAGACAGTTTAACACAGGTTGTTTGGCTTTGTGTGGATACTGTAGCCCTTCAATAGACACTGTGGGTAGAACAATGCATCCTGGTTAACTAGAAGAGGCAACCATTTTGAGAAGAAGTCCTTGTTCTCCCTCCCTGCTTTTCTCGAATACCATCTCTTTCATGTGGCACACACAACAATGAGCCCTCTGTCACTGGCTTTTCATTTTCCCTGTTAATGTTGCATTTTTCTCAATTAGACTTTTACCTTCACACCATTGCTTTGCAGTCTGACCTCAGAAGTAAATGTTGCGATGAGAGAGACCAGCTTCCCAGGGTATATTTGCTCCGTAGGTCTTGGGTTTGAAAAGACATTTGGAGGTCATTTTGCAGAAGGACACACATCTCCTTCTATACCATTTAATAAATGAATACCAACGGTTGCTTGGTGGTACAAACCTTCAGTATTTCAGGAACATGCTGTTGAGTTTTTACTCCTTGCGTTCATCAGTGCAGCCACAAGAATGCCATATTTCAAAAAGAATAACAATTTATACTGAGAAAAGCTGACTGGGTTGGCAAGTCATCTTTGGTTCTTAGAGGTTTTGGCATTAAGAATGCACAGGAAATTATTATTCTGCATACTTTTGTTTAATTCAGAAAAGGTGTAATAGTTGGACATCTTTTTGTTGGTGAGAACACATTCCTCCATTTGACTACATATAGCTAGCAGCCATAAGTGAGTCTGACTGATTATCCTAAACTGGCTTTTAGTATGACTCTTGGCACACTTAGGTTTGTTCAGCAAGTACTATCCAATCATAGAATCACATCAAAATATTATCTTCCTCCTGTCTCCAAGCAGATGGCTTATATCTCTTTGAGGGGGCAGTGTGGTCAACAACCAGCCTATATCTCCTTGTTCTTCTTTCTTTTCTTTGTTTTGCACTTCTCTCCATGTCTACATTATTTATCTCTTCCTTCTGGTCCCATTTGAACTGACCTTTGCAACACTAAGTAGTTTCAATCACTTAATCGTGCACGTGCTTGACTTGGAGGAGCGTCCAATGAAGTTTCACTTGACTGAACCTTGGAATGATGGGGTTGCATATGAGGAGAGATGGAGGACATGGGGGCTATATTCCCTAGAGTTCAAAGAGCACGAGATGACGTTCTTTCAAAATTCTCAAGAGGATTTGGCATGGGAGATGTTGGAGGGAGATTTCCTGTCAGGAATGTCTCAAGCTGCAGATTATCGTTTCATATTAGGGGCTCAAACATTAGAGTTGAGAGGAAATTAGGGTGGCACGGTGGCTCAGTGGTTAGCACTGCTGTCTCACAGCATGAGGGACCGAGGTTCATTTCGACCCTCAGGTGACTGTCTGTGTCGAGTTTTCACTTTATCACTGTGTCTGTTTGGGTTTCCTCCTGGTGCTCTGGGTTTCCTCCCACAGTCCAAAAATGTGCAGGTTAGGTGAATTGGCCATGCTAAATTGCCCGTACTGTGCAGGGATGTGTAGGCTAAGTGGGTCAGGATAAATGCAGGATTATGGGGATGGGGTGGGGGTCTGGCTGAATTACCCTTCAGAGGGTCATTGTAGACTCAAAGGGGTAAATGGCCTCTTGCTGCACCTTTGGGATTCTGTGAAATTTCTTTTTCTAAAGGGACATGGAACCTCTGAAATTTCTATGACAGAACATATTGAGGATAGAGTGTATTGGGTATGTTTATATTTCTTTTACCAGGGAAGTTAAGGGATCTCGAGGCAGCTCAATCAGCGATGTTCAATTTTTTTTCGGAATGCTTTAATTAGGTATGCGACCCTCACTTGCAGAGACAAGAGCAATGAGCAACTTCACAAGACAGGAAGCTGGTATGTCTGACCATCATATAACACCAATATAGGGCATGGAGTTGGAAAATTTCTTGTTTATTACTTCAGTGTAAGCCCACAAAATGGAACTCAATTTCTCAGCTGATTCCTTACCTAGAGTCATACAGCACAAAAACAGGCCCTTCGGTCCAACTAGTCTATGCTGACCATGTTCCCAAACTAAACTAGCCCCACCTGCCTGCAGTTGTCCCATATCCCTCCAAATCTTTCCTATTCATGTACTCATCCAAATCTCTTTTAAATGTTGTAACTGTCCCTGCATCTACCACCTCCTCTGGAAGTTTATTTCACACAGGAACCACTCTCTGTGTAAAAATGTTGCTCCCATGTCCTTTTTAAATCTTTATCCTCTCACCTTAAAAATCTGCCCCTTAGATTTGAACTCTTCCACTCTAGGGAAAAGACCCTTGTCATTCACCTTATACATCCTGGATTAGAGTGGTGCTGGAAAAGCACAGCAGTTCAGGCAGCATCCGAGGAGCAGGAATTCCTGCTGTGCTTTTCCAGCACCACTCTAATCCAGAATCTGGTTTCCAGCATCTGCAGTCAATGTTTTTACCCAGTTGATTCACCTTACACATGCCCCTTTATGATTTTATAAATCTCTATAAGGTCACCCCTCAACCTCCTATGTTCCAATGAAAAAAGTCCCAGCCTATTTTTATAACTTAAACCCTCCATTCCTGACAACATTCTGGTAACTCTTTGCTGAATCCTCTTCAGTCTAATAATATTCTTCCTATAACAGGGCGACCAGAACTGTACACAGAACGCAAGAAGAGGCCTCCCCAATGTCCTGTACAACCTCAACATGACGTCCCAACTCCTGTACTAGGTAAAAACAATGACTGAAGATGTTGGAAACCAGAGTCTAGATTAGAGTGGTGCTGGAAAAGCACAGCAGGTCATGCAGCATCCGAGGAGCAGTAAAATCGACGTTTCGGGCAAAAGCCTTTCATCGGGAATACAGGCAGAGAACCTAAAGGGTGGAGAGATAAATGAGAGGATGGTGGGGGTGGGGAGAAAGTAGCATAGAATACATAGTGGGGGTGGGGATGAAGGTGATAGGTCAGGGGGAGGGTGGAGTGGCTAGGTGGAAAAGAAGATAGGCAGGTGGGAAAAGTCATGGGGACAGTGCTGAGTTGAAAGGTTGGAGCTGGGGTGAGGTGGGGGAAGGGGAAATGAGGAAACTGTTGAAGTCCACATTGATGCCCTGGGGTTGAAGTGTTCCGAGGCGGAAGATGAGACGTTCTTTCTCCAGGTGTCTGGCGGTGAGGGAGCGGCGGTGAAGGAGGCCCAGGACCTCCATGTCCTCGGCAGAGTGGGAGGGGGAGTTGAAATGTTGGGCCACAGGATGGTGTGGTTGATTGGTGCGGGTGTCCCAGAGATGTTCCCTAAAGCACTCTGCTAGGAGGTGTCCAGTCTCCCCAATGTAGAGGAGACCGCATCGGCAGCAACGGATACAATAAATGATATTGGTGGATGTGCAGGTAAAACTTTGATGGATGTGGAAGGCTCCTTTAGGGCCTTGGATGGAGTTGAGGGAGGAGGAGTAGGCGCAGGTTTTGCAATACATGCTGGCCTCGTATGATGTCCACAACCCAGGAATAAATTTTAAAACAAACAAAGCTAGAATTAACCAGTTCAATCATCCTGACCCCTCATTTCTTTGCAAAGAAGATTTTCATCACATTAGATGGAGTGATCACACTTACAAATTGGGGCGGTACAGTGGCTCATTGGTTAGCACTGCTGCCTCACACTGCTTGGGACCTGGGTTCAATTCCAGCCTCGGGCAACTGTGTGCTTGGAGTTTGCACATTTTCCCCGTGTCTACGTGGGTTTCCTCCGGGTGCACCAGTTTCTTCCCACAGTCTGAAGATGTGCAGGCCAGGTGAATTGGCCATGCTAAATTGCCCGTAGAGTTAGGTGCATTAGTAGGTGAATGGGTCTGGGTGGGTTACTCTTTGGAGGGTCGGTGTGGACTTGTTGGGCCGAAAAGCCTGTTTCCACACTGTAGGGAATCTAATCAAATCTTTGGTTTGATTTATAATTCTAGATTTATTTTATTGAATTCAAATTCCACCACATACCATGGTGGGGTTCAAACCTCGGTCCCAGCCTCCCATACGATATATTTCATGGTACTAATTGATCGTAACACATATCCAACTCCCAGTGTACAATCCTACCTGGAAGAGTGCTAAGTAAAATCCCTCAACCAATCTCTCACATCCTGCAAAATTTATAATGCTGTTCATCTGTTGAGAAATTATTTTCTGTAGATTGGAAGAGAAAATATCACAAACAGACATTCCACTCTGATTTGTGACCAATAAATAAACAGATTATTTATTGGTTTAAAACTGACTCTTAATGTTAGTCAATGCATATAGATTGTGGCTGTAATGGGAAAATATTCTTATGATATATATTACACTGAGAAATAATAAGAAGGTTCCTGTTGTCTCTGTGTGGCTGCCCCTGTAGGCATCGCTAATGGATGTTACTGAGAGTCTACCCAGCTCTATCCTTCTCTAGCTGGTAGCAAAACACAGCAGTTGTCTTTAATCTTTTTTTTTTATTATTTTGTTTCATTCCTGCTCAGCAGGGTCTGTAAGTGCCAGGCTGTGAGCAGGAATAAATTAGTCAAAATAAAGCTAAACTTGGCCAATGTCAGTGTAACTTAGTTCAGTTGTATCGTTGACCCCAATGCTGGTGTTCAGGGAGGGGTGGGATGGAGGTGAGTGGTCAGGCACCCTGAGGATTCCAAAGTCATGCCAACGTCAAACATTGAACATCCCATGTTCCTGACCTTTGGCTGCTTCGGGAGTTCCAAACTGGGAATTCCTACCAATTCCTCTCTTCCTGAATCATTTGCCAGCCTATTTGCTTCAGTGATGACTTGGAGACACCACATTATTCTTGCTTCCACTTTTGGTGTTTAGGATTCCCTTCTGTTGTCAGTGCCACTGAGTCAGAAGCTGTTGGTTCACACCTATTCCGATCAGCACTGAGCACAAAGTCTATCCTGGCATTCCCTGTGTAGTAGTGAGGGAGTGCTCACTAGCTCCCAGGGGTGCTGCTTTCAAAAGGAGATATTAAGCTGATACCCTGTCTGACCTCTCAGTAAATATAAATGATCCTGTGGCCCGATTTTGAAGAGTGAGGAATTTGAGCAGGATAGAAATATTGATGCTGTGGATATGTTAATGATTCCAAATAGTGCCACCAAGGCAAATATAGCATTAGTATCATTGTTAGGTCAATCTGATACAAAAGCACGTTAATGTCCTTGTATAAGACCATAAGACAATAATATGACAGAGCAGAAGTTGGCCGTTCTCTGCTGTTCAATGACTGATCCAATCATCCTCAAAACTACTTTTCTGCCCTTTCCCCATAACCGTTACCGATTCAAAAAAATCTGTCCATCTCAGCTTTAACTATACTTAATGATCACAGAGAGCCTCAACACTCTCTGTGGGAAAGAATTCCACAGATTTACTAACCACTGAGAGAAATTTCGCCTCACCTCTGTCTTAAATTTGCAATCCCTTATTCTGAGATTTTCTGCTCTGGTCCCTGACTCTCTCATGAGTGGAGTCGAGAGTGTGGTGCTGGAAAAGCACAGCAGGTCAGGCAGCATTCGAGGAGCAGGAAAATCGACATTTAAGGCAAAAGCCCTTCATCAGGAATTCCTGCTGAAGGGCTTTTGCCCGAACGTCGATTTTCCTGCTCTTCGGATGCTGCCTGACCTGCTGTGCTTTTCCAGCACCACACTCTCGACTCTAATCTCCAGCATCTACAGTACATACTTTCACTTCTCCCATGAGGGGAAACAACTCTTCCACATTTACCTTGGGCTCAACAGTGTGGGAGGAGAAGGTGAATGAGAACCATTCAATGGACATGATATATGCAATAGTGAGGGTCCATTAACCTTCATGGAGTGAGTGTGAGTAGAGTACGTGGTGAGACTTGTATGTAGCAGAGAGAAGATGGTGTTACTTACCTTTCCAGAGCGCAGAAGACCATTCACTTTCTCCTTGCAGCTGGAGGTAAATATGTCTGCAGAGGTAGGAACAGTGGTTAACGAGCTGGGGAATAGATAGAGTCTGAGAGTCATCACACTAAGCCACAGACATGATCATTGTGAATGCTGCAGCAGGCTTGAAGGGCCTAATGGCCGACTCCTGCTCCAAGTTTCTATCTTTCTGTGGCAGTCTGCAGGCATCTCAGTAATGGTGATAGGGGCATAAGGGACATTCAATGTGAGAGTCTGAGAGTCACCACACTGAGCCATGGTGGACCAGGTGTTGTGAATCTCACTCGGGTAAAACATTTGACCTGCAAAAGGGAAAAGTCCATTCATTATGCCCAGTGTTGGTCCCTGTACTTCACACAAATTGTTAGCCTTTATTTTGAAGGAAATAGAGTGCATCAGTTGGCAGGCTCTGTTAAAGCTATACAAGGCATTAGTCAGATCATTTCTGGGCCCCTTATCTAAGGAAAAATCTACTGGCATTGGAGGCAATTCAGAAAAGGTTGATCCCAGGTATGGAGGGACCGCTTTAGATTAGATTCCCTACAGTGTGGAAACAGGCCCTTCAGCCCAAAAAGTCCACGCCGACCCTCCAAAGAGTAACCCATCCAGACCCATTTCTCTCTGACTAATGTACCTAACACTATGGGCAATTTAGCATAGCCAATTCATCTAAGCTGCACATCTTTGGATTGTGGGAGGAAACCGGAGCATCGGGAAGAAACCAACACAGACACAGGGGAGAATGTGCAAACTCCACACAGACAGTTGTCCAAGGCTAGAATTGAACCAGGGCCCCTGGTACTGTGAGATAGCAGTGCTAACCACCGAGCCATCGTGTTTTGCAAGGAATGATTGAGTAGCTTGGGACTGTTCTCACTGGAATACAGAAGGCTAGGAGGTGAGTTTTTTGAATCATGTAAACCTCTGAGGGGGCATGACAGGGTAGATGCAGAAAAGTTGTTTCCCTTTGTGGGAGAGACAGGACCAGAGGGCTCAATCTCAGATTAAGGGGTTACTTATTTAAGACCAAAATTAGGAGGAATTGCTTCTTTGAGAGGGCAGTTATTATGGACCAAGCCAGAACCCCTCAAAATATTTCAAGGAAGTATCCAGGACCCTAACTTTGCAAGTTTTTTTTTTAAGTAGGTGTGTAGTGGATAGTCCAGGAGTGATGCAGTTGGCCCAACCACTTAGTTTTAAACAAAACGGAATTTATTTGCCAAATGAAACATAAACAGAAGAGAACAGAATACCTTAACCTATCCAAAAACCCAACAGATTATTCCAATTTAGTGCTGCTGTTCCAAATTCCTGCAACAACCCCCATAAACACTTTTTGGCAAAAAAAAGGGTAAAATTAAACACAGGGTCTTTTAGGAGAGAGGGAGAGATGGAAGAGAGATTCAACATGGAACACCCTCTTCCATGTAACCCACAATCTCAAACGGACTGACTGCTTGCTCTGAACAGCCGGACTGTTAAAACCCAAACCAGAGAAAAGCTGAGCTGGGGAACTGGCCACTCCCTTCATTGTACAGATGCTTTTATTTAAACTTAAAATATTTTTATTGGAGGCCGTATCTGTTACCTATAACCACATTAGCACAAAATCCCAGCCAAACCAGACCTCCTGGAGTCTCTGTGTTAATGAACTATCTGAAAACAAAAGGACAACATAACCTTGTTAAAGGAGCAGCACCTTCACACAATGAACCTGTGGAATTCTTTAGCAGAGAGGATTGTTTAAGCTACACCATTTAGTATATTCGAAGCTGAGGTAGACAGATTTTTAATCAGGAAGGGGATCAAGGGTTTTAGGGAAAAAAAAACAGGGAAATGACACTGAGGATTATGACATGATCACATTGAAAGGAGGGGCAGGTTTAAATGGGCTGTATGAACTACCTACATCTTATGGTCTTAATGCACCATAGTTGCCAAAACAAGGTTAGAGAGTGACAGCAAATATATTAAAAACTGGAGTAACACAGTTGACATCTGTGGAGAGAGATACAGAGTTAACATCTCGAGTCCAGTGACCCTTCTTCAAAACTACAGAGTTGTGTTGCTACATGTTAGAAAGCACAAATTGTAAAGTCAGTTGGGACTTTTGAGTAATGGAAGGAATAAGACCCATGACAATAGATTATTTTGTGGGAGAAGTTGGGGAGAATGTTGGGAATTGGTCCCTCATGCCCTTCCTCATTCTCCCCAGCAAAAATAAAAAGCTTGTGAGGGTGAGACTGGGTCTGAAATAGTAGATCATAGTATCCCTTCAATGTGGAAACAAGCCCTTTGGCCCAACTAGTCCACAGCGACCCTCCGAAGAGTAACCCACCCAGAACCATGCCCCTATCCTATTACTCGACATTTACCCTGACTAATGCACCTAACCTACACATCCATGAACTCTATGGACAATTTAGCACGGCCAATTCACCTAACCTGCACATCTTTAGACTGTGGGAGGAAACCCATGCAGACACAGGGAGAATGTGCAAACTTCACACAGACAGTTGCCCAAGGCTGGAATCAAACCAGGGACCCTGACCCTATGAGGCAGCAGTCCTAACCACTGAGTCACTGGCATAACTTCAGAATGAACCAGTCAGTGGAGGATCCAGGGTATTGTGAGCTGGATGAGAATGTTTCAGCAGACATGATGCATGCAATAGTGAGAGTTATAGTCCATGTGCCTTGATGGGATAAGTGTGCAGTGACAGAGTTAAGTGGTGGCCTTGCATGTGCCATGTCGCAGAGAGATAATGATGGCACTTATCCTTGCAGAGAGCGGAAGATCGTTGACTTTCTCCTTGCACTGTTGGGCATCCTGCTTCACCTGGGGCACAATCTTGACCCATTTACAAAGTGGTACCTGAGACTTCCCTGTGGTACAGCAATGGGATCATTCCCACTGACCTCGGGTACATGACCAGTATTCAAGGGCACCCTTGATTCTGTCACACTCACTAGTATCACAATGTGAGGAATTCCATCAATAATATATTATTAACATTTTCATTTCAGCTGATATTAGTTAGCTTGCTGTTATAGCAATCTCACTCTCTGTGATTTACCTCTGCTGCATGGCTCAAAAATTGATTCACTAAGATTCAATGTCACTTGGTGTTGGAGAACTATTTTTTTTAATGATAAAACCAAAGATCTGCAGATGCTGGAAACCTGAAATAAATAATAACAAATTGCTGGAGAAACTCAACAAGTCTGGCACATTTGTGGAGAGAGAAACAGGGCGAATATTTTGAGTCCAGTTCTGAAAAAGTGTTATTTGACTTGAAACATTAACTGTGCTTTCTCTGCACTGATGCTGCCAGACTTGCTGAGATTCTCCAGCAATTTCTCATTTTGTTGCAGATTTCCAGCGTCTGCAATGCTTTATTTTGTTTATCTGTAAAAGGGTCCCTGGATCGAAGCATTAAATCTGCTGCCAGGCTTAACTTAAAAAACCCGAAAGAATTGTAAATCAGAGACAAAAACAGGCATTGCTGGAAAAGCTCAGTGGGTCTGGCAGCATCTGTGGAGAGAAATCAGAGTTAACGTTCTTCAAAACTGATGGTAACTCAAAATAAATTGTTTTTAATTGCCAAAGGTAGGGCGGATGGGAGGGGAGAAGGAGGACTTTTCCCAGGGTAGTGGAGTCCGAAACTAGAGGGCATAGATTTAGGGAGAGAGAGGAAAGATTTAAAAGGCATATAAGGGCAATGTCTTTATGCAGAGTGTGGCGCGTGTATGGAATGAGCTGCCTGAGGAAGTGGTGGAGGCTGGTACAATTACAACATTTAAAAGGCATCTGATGGGTACATGAATAGGAAGGGTTTAGAAGGATATGGGCCAAAAGCTGCCAAATGGGATAAGATTAATTTAGTATATTTAATCAGCATGGATGAGTTGGACTGAAAGGTCTGTTTCTGTGTTGTACAACTCAATGACTCTATGGCAGGTGGAGATAGAGCCTAAAGAGAGATAGAATAGTTGGACAGGTAAAGGAGTGGTTAATGATCTGCCTAGGAGAATGTGTAGCTGCTAACTGGGACTATTTGTGGCGAACAATGGATGTGTAGCAGCAGACCATGTGATAACAAGGCCTGGTGTATGTGGGGGGTTGAGGTAAGGAGATGGGAGAAGGTATCTTAAGCTCTAAATTTGTTGAACTTGATATTGAGTCCAGAAAGCTGTAGAGTTCCCAAATGGAAAATGAGCTGCTGTTCTTCCAGCTTGCACTGAGTTTCGCTGGAGCACTGCAGCAAGCCAGGGACAGAGATGTTGATCAGGGTGGGGCATGAAGATGGCAGGCAACAGGAAGCTCAGGGTCTTTTTTCTGGACAGAACGTAGATGTTCTGCGAAGCAGTCACTCAGTCAACGTTTCATTTCCCCAATGTAGAGGAGACCGCATTGCGAGCGGCGAACGCGGTAGACCAGATTGTGTGAAGTGTATGTAAGGTGTTGCTTCACCTGGAATGTGTATTTGGGCCCTTGGTTACTGAGAATAGAGAAAATAAATGGACAGGCGTTACACCTTCTGCGGTTGCAGGCGAAGGTGCTGTGGGGCGGTGTAGGGTGTGAAGGAGGAATGGACCAGGGTGTCCCGGAGGGAACGCACCTTACAGAAGGCGGACAAGGGAGGGGAGGGGAATATGTGTCTGGTGGTAGCATCCTGCTGGAGGTGGTGGAAATGGTGGCTTATGATCCTCTGGATATAGATGCTGTTAGACCATCTGAGTTTCTCCAGCAATTTCTGTTTTTGTTTGTAACATAATTTTATGATTTTTTAGCATATTTTTATTGTTTATTTTTGTAAGGAAAATCCTCATGGCTTTCCCTGCATTTTACTGAATCCCAGTAAATCACCTAATGCGTAACGAAGATAAATTGAACCCAACCCTCCCCAAGGATGTGATGCAAGAGCCTTTGCAATGATCTTTTTGGCTGTACCAAAAGTAAACAATGGCCCAAAGTCCAAGGGCCATTGAGTTGTACGTCTCAGGAGGGACATGATGAAAGTTTTGTGGAGATAAACCCAATACTGGTCAGGAGTGAGAACCAAAAGATGAAGATCAAAATAGTTTTCACAAAAAAGAGACAGCCAGACTGAATATTTGCTTCTGAAAATTTATTGAGGAAACAGCAGGAGCTCAGTACACCTGAGCATTTATTACCAACATTTGACAAGCAGTATAGGAAAAGAATAGAAGACACTTGCATTCCTATAGCACCTTTCATAACCTCAGGATTTCCCAATGCCTCTGTAGAGTTACAGCTGAGGATGGATGAAGGAAGAATGAGGGCAGCACAGTGGCTCAATGGTTGGCACTGCTGCCTTACAGCGCCAGGGACCTGCGTTTGATTCTAGCCTCAAGTGACTATCTGTGTGGAGTTTGCATGTTCTCTCCGTGTCTGCATGGGTTTCCTCCCACAGTTTGAATATTTGCAGGTTAGGTGGATTGGCCATGTTAAATTGCCCAGTGTTCAGGGATGTGTAGGTTAGCTGCATTAGTCGGAGGAATTGTAATGTACTCGGAAAGGGGAATGGGTCTGGGTGGGTTACTCTTTGGAGAGTTGGTGTGGACTTGTTGGGCTGAAGGGCCTGTTTTGACACTCTAGGGATTCTATGAATTCACTGTCAGTCCTGCCCAACAAATTATAGGATAAAAATACTTTTTCCAGTTCTCAAATTTGTCAGCAATGACCAAGGCGACTTGCTGTATTAATGCCCAAGAATAATTGCAAATAATTCATGGATGAGTCTTCCTTCCCTACGAAAAGTTTTGGCAACTAACAAAGACATTTTGATATAATAATACACAAAGAGTGAGATGTCCTTTCTCTGCTCCTTTCCCCTTTTCGATTAAGCATTGTCTGTACTGAATGTCTGGATGAGCTCATACATTTGAGGTTAGAGGAGAGCCTTTCCTATTGTAGTTATTCCTGATCAATTATTCTCCACTTTCTTTCACCTTTATCAAGGGTAGGGGCTTGCACTGAATAAAGGATTGGTTTAAGGACCAGTTTATAATCTTCATCATTTCTGCTGCCTGTCTGGCTCTTGCGACCTTTTGGAATTTTTTAATTTAAATTTGTGCTCTTACTAAATTGGAATTAATTTTAAAGGTCTTCCAAGACATTTACTTCCCAAAAGTCTCTTATACAGTTTCTATCTTGAATTCAACAGGCAAAATTATCTTGATCCACCCATTTAAAACCCAATTCTGCCTGCCGAAGCTGCTTCTTGATAGTCTGTGATTTCTGCCTTTAAGCCTCGGAGACATTTTAAAAACTTGTTCACAGGACGAGTGCGTCACTGGCCAGGCCAGCATTTATTACCCATCCCTGATTGTCCAGGTGGTGGTTAAGTGTCAACCACATTGCTGTGAGTCTGGAGTCACATATAAGCCATTCTTGCCCGCTCATAATCTACAGAAGTTTCCTTGGGAAGCAAAGATATCAATGTCATCAGTTTTGTGTGTGAACCCGCTTTGCATGAACAACAATCACATTTATTTTGACCACGGCATCTGTTCAAAATAAATTTTGAAAATATTTCAGTGTTTCTAAAATAATTTTGGAAACACTTAACACAAAACGAAGCAGCCCTCCATTCGATCCTGGATTGGTCTCAGATCCTGCCTCATTCGCATACTCTCAGAGCCCTCCTTTTTAGTTGCTATTTTTAGAAGCTAGTATTCCTCCTATCTCTCCTTTCCGCTTGCTTGATCCTCGTCTATTCTTCTTCCTCCTTTGCAATCCAAGTTCCAGGTTCTGAAATGCTCTTTTCCTTCTTTTTTTCTGTGACAAGTTTAAATTTCCTCCTTTCCATTTTCATTTCTAGTTCTTCTCCCTTTTCTGTGTCTTTTCCCTACTTCAAGCTGCTTCATTTGCGGGTGAATTTTTGCCAACTCAATTGACTCAGAATCTGTTTGGCCTTGCTATTCTTCCAATATCAAATCTGCTAATGTCTCAAACCTACTGTCCCAGCCACTACTTTAAACTGTAATTCTAACTTTTTGTCCAACTTAATTAGGTTAACTGTGCTTATTTTTGCAAATAATTGCAAATAATTCAGTGATAGAACATAGAACATAGAACAATACAGCGCAGTACAGGCCCTTCGGCCCTCGATGTTGCGCCGATCAAAGCCCACCTAACCTACACTAACCCACTATCCTCCATATACCTATCCAATGCCCGCTTAAATACCCATAAAGAGGGAGAGTCCACTACTGCTACTGGCAGGGCATTCCATGATCTTACGACTCGCTGAGTGAAGAACCTACCCCTAACATCAGTCCTATATCTACCCCCCCTTAATTTAAAGCTATGCCCCCTTGTAATAGCTGATTCCATACGCGGAAAAAGGTTCTCACTGTCAACCCTATCTAACCCCCTAATCATCTTGTACACCTCTATCAAATCACCCCTAAACCTTCTTTTCTCCAAAGAAAACAACCCCAAGTGCCTCAGCCTTTCCTCATAGGATCTTCCTACCATACCAGGCAACATCCTGGTAAACTTCCTCTGCACCCGTTCCAGTGCCTCCACATCCTTCCTATAGTATGGCGACCAAAACTGCACACAATATTCCAGAAGCGGCCGCACCAGAGTCTTATACAACTGCAGCATGACCTCAGGACTCCGGAACTCAATTCCTCTACCAATAAAAGCCAGTACGCCATATGCCTTCTTCACTGCACTATTTACCTGGGTGGCAACTTTCAGAGATCTGTGTACATGGACACCAAGATCCCTCTGCTCTTCCACACTACCAAGTAGTCTACCATTAGCCCAGTAATCCATCTTTTTATTACTCTTACCAAAGTGAATCACTTCACACTTAGCTACATTGAACTCCATTTGCCACCTTTCTGCCCAGCTCTGCAGCTTCTCTATATCCCGCTGTAACCTGCCATATCCTTCCTCACTGTCTACAACTCCTCCGACTTTCGTATCATCCGCAAACTTGCTCACCCAACCTTCTAACCCTTCCTCCAGGTCATTTATAAAAATGACAAACAGCAATGGTCCCAAAACAGATCCTTGCGGAACACCACTAGTGACGGCACTCCAAGATGAATCTTTGCCATCAACTACTACCCTCTGTCTTCTTCCAGAGAGCCAATTCCTAATCCAAACCTCCAACTCACCCTCAATGCCATATCTCTGTATTTTCTGCAGTAGCCTACCATGGGGGACCTTATCAAACGCCTTACTAAAATCCATATATACTACATCTACCGCTTTCCCCTCATCTACCTCCTTCGTCACCTTCTCAAAGAATTCAATAAGGTTTGTGAGGCACGACCTGCCCTTCACAAAACCATGCTGACTATCCTTGATCACATCATTCTTATCCAGATGTGCATAAATCCTATCCCTTATAATTCTCTCTAAGACTTTGCCCACAACAGAAGTGAGACTCACTGGCCTATAGTTACTAGGATTATCCCTACTCCCCTTCTTGAACAAGGGAACCACGTTTGCTAGCCTCCAGTCCTCTGGCACTACTCCTGTAGACAAAGAGGACACAAAAATCAAGGCCAATGGCTCTGCAATCTCCTCCCTTGCTTCCCAGAGAATCCTAGGATAAATGCAATCAGGCCCAGGGGACTTATCTATTTTCACCCTTGCCAGAATTTCCAACACCTCTTCTCTACATATCTCAAAGCCATCCATTCTACTTATTCGTGCCTCAGTATTCATATCGACAACAATGTCCTGTTCCTGAGTGAATACTGACGAAAAGTATTCATTCAGCGCCTCCCCAATCTCTTCAGCCTCCACACGCAACTTCCCATTACTATCCTTGATTGGACCTATTCCTTCCCTAGTCATTCTTTTATTCCTAACATACCTATAGAAAGCCTTAGGGTTTTCCCTCATCCTACCAACTAAGGACCTTTCATGTCCCCTCCTTGCTGCTCTTAGCTCTCTCTTCAGGTCCTTCCGGGCTACCTTATAACTCTCAATCGCCCCTATTGAACCTTCACGCCTCATCTTTACAAAGGCCGCCCTCTTCCATTTAACAAGGGATTCCAACTCCTTATTAAACCACGGCTCCTTCACACGACCCTTTCCTCCCTGCCTGATAGGTACGTACTTATCAAGGACACTCAATAGTTGCTCCTTGAACAAGTTCCACATATCAATTACGCTCTTGCCTTGGAATCTACTTTTCCAATCCACACATCCTAAGTCATGCCTCAACGCATCATAATTTCCCTGCCCCCAGCTATAACTCTTGCCCTGTAGTACACACTTATCCCTCCCCATCACGAGACTAAAAATCACCGAATTGTGGTCACTGTCCCCAAAGTGCTCACCTACCTCTAGTTCTAATACCTGGCCTGGTTCGTTACCCAGAACCAAATCCAGTATGGCCTCACCTCTTGTTGGCTTATCTACATATTGTGTCAGGATGAGTCTTCCTTCCCTACGAAAGGTTTTGGCAACGAACAAAGACATTTTGATATAATAATACACAAAGAGTGAGATGTCCTTTCTCTGCTCCTTTCCCCTTTTCGATTAAGCATTGTCTGTACTGAATGTCTGGATGAGCTCATACATTTGAGGTTAGAGGAGAACCCTATTGTTCTAATATCACCCCCCTCCTTATTGGTCATAACATGAAATAAAAATACTTTTCCCATTTACCAAGAAGGTCAATTAAATACCTTACCTTTGTCAGGTTTTAAATATAAAGTTCTATCAACCATATCTCTTTAATAAGTGCAAAACTATGTTTTGTTATCAAAGCAAATTAAATATAAGTGCATATAAATTTATGTAGCAGTTGGTACACAGAGGTATGAAAATGTTTATTCTTCAAAATAACCCAAGACACACACAGAGAAACACAAGTATCAAGAAATTGGAATGAAGGGTGGAAAAGTGTATAATTATCCATTTTGGGAGAAAACATTTTTAAAAAAGCATATTATCTAGATGGCCAGAGATTGCAGAGCTCTGAGACAGAGAGATCTGGGTGTTCAAGTGCATGAATCACAGAAGGTTAGTCTGCAGCTACAGCAGGTAATCAGGAAAGCTAATGGAATTTCATGTTTTACTGAGAGGGAAATTGAATGTGTGAGTAGGGAAGTTATACTTCAGTTATATGGGCGATCAGTGAGACTGCAGCTGGGTTACTGTGTAAATTTCTGGCCACTGTACTTACAGAGGATGTTAATTCATTGGGAGAAGTTCAGAGAAGGTTTACAAAACTAGAGGAATGAGAGGATTACCTTATGAGGAAATGTTAGACAGGCTTGGCCTGTATCCTCTCGAGCAAAGAAGAGTCAGTGGTCACTTAATTGACACATATAAGATTCTAAGGGAACTTGATCAGATGGATGTTGCAAGAATGTTTCCTCTGGCGGAAGAATCCAGAACTCGGGATCATAGTTTAAAACAAAGTCATAACCGAGATGAGGAAACATTTTTTTGCTGTTGGGGGTTTGTGAGCTTTGGAAAATCATCCTCAAAAGACAGTGGATAAAGAATCTTTAAATATTTTTAAAGTAAAGTTAGATAAATTCTTGATGACCAAGAGGAAGAAAACTTATTGGGGGTATACAGGAATGTAGAGTTGAGGTTAAAATCAGATCAACCGCGGTCTTATTGACTGGGAAAGCAGGCTTGAAGGGCTGAGTGATCTATTCATCCTCCTTGTTCATATGTTGAGAAAAGAGAAACAAAATTGACTTTTCCCTGCTAAGTTTCACTTCTAAAATTAAAGCAAATACTTTCTGGCTTTAGTATTAATCTTCAAGATAATTCTGTCCTATAGGAGAAAGTGAGGACTGCAAATGCTGGAGATCAGAGCTGAAAATGTGTTGCTGGATTCCTGAAGACGGGCTCATGCCCAAAATGTCGATTCTCCTGCTCCTTGGATGCTGCCTGACCTGCTGCACTTTTCCGGCAACACATTTTCAATTCTGACCTACAGGAAGGATGTTGCAAAACTGGTAAGAGTTTAGAAAAGATTTACAAGGATGTTGCCAGGGTTGGAGGATTTGAGCTATAGGGAGAGATTGAACAAGCTGGGGCTGTTTTCCCTGGAGCGTCGGAGGCTGAGGGGTGACCTTATAGAGGTTTATAAATCATGAGAGGTATTAATACAGTAAATAGACAAGGTCTTTGTTCTGGGATATGGGAATCCAGAACTAGACAGCAGAGCTTTAGGGTAAGAGGGGAAAGATTTAAAAGGAATCTAAGGGACAACTTTTTCACACAAAGCGTGGTACTTATATGGAATGAGCTGCCAGAGAAAGTGGTGGAGGCTGGTACAAGTACAACATTTAAAAGGCATCTGGATGGGCATATGAATAGCAAGGGTTTTGAGGGATATGGGCCAAATGCTGGTAAATGGGACTAGTTTTATTTAGGATATCTGGTTGGCATGGACAAATTGGACTGAAGGGTCTGTTCCCATGCTGGACATCTCTATGACTCTAAGGATAAAACATTCCACAATGTGTTCTTCTCTGGAAATCTCTCACTCTGGGATGAGGGAGGATCCCAGGCCACTTTATGATCTCGTAGTGTGGTGCTTAATTTTGTACAAGCACTGCCAAAATTTATTGAGAAACACTGAAGCATTTTTCAAATTTATTTTGTGAAGATGCTGTGGTCCAAAGAAAATTCAACAGTGATCTTGGGTTCATGTCACGCTACATGTAACCCCACCATTCTCTTCTGTAAAATCTTCCTTACTGTCCTGTTTTGACAATAGCACCTTGATAACCTGTTACTATCTCTCTACCTTAATACATTTGTACAGTTTTGGATTACTTGTTACTTTGTTGGACCCTTGGCATGCAATCCTTTTACCTAGCATGTTGTTCCAGTCATTTGGTTTGTCTCCAGCACCACCTTATTTTGGCTTCTCTCTGCCTCAATTAATCAGATTATAGGTCAGCCCTCATTTGTTATTCAGTTGTTGACACTTTACACATCTAACACTCTTGATCACCTGCAGAGACCTATTATTCAGCCTGTCGACACTCCACTCACACCATTTGTATGATCTTTTGATCTCTCTGATTATAAAGTCTGTGCCTGCTCTCTTCCCACACCTGGGCTGTAAATTTTCTTTGTTCTTTGTTCTTCTTTAAATGCAATCCCTGCAAGGGCCCAGTCTCCTCTGCGTTGACCCGCTTTTTGGGAAACCTTAGGCTTCCTCCTCTCGCTACCGCAGATGCCAGGGGACTGACATTTCAGGCTCACTCTAACCACATTGGGCTCAGGCCTACTGTCCCTCTGTGCATTGGACCTCCAACTGACACTGCCCGGACCCACAGCTGCTGCCATGATCCCTGTGATGCCAACGCCACTTCTCTCTCTCTCTCTCTCTCTCTCTCTAGAACTATGGGAGGTAAGTTAGAAAAGACAACATAGGGGGAGAAGTTAAAAAAATGTGGCCAGTCTGGAGTGGATGGGCCTGTTGTGGAGGTGCCACCATCTTGAATATCTGGCTCACTCCAGTTGTTTCTGGTCTTGGCAGACATAGCTTGCTCTTAATGTACAACACAAAGATGTGTCTCCAATAACTCCTTCAGAATAACAAGTATGGCTCACCCTAGATTTGATAAGATGGTCCCCATTTATTTCAAGAATAAGACAGATCAGCTGGGCTGGCTTTCCCCACAAGGTTTGAAAACATTGCACCAATGTCCATGGACATACTTTCTCAACATCTTTAAACCAAACACTCTACATTTTTTCCCAGAATTTGAAATAAATCAATTTTCTATAAGCTTGCAAACTTAAGCCTTCTAACAAATATTAAATATGAAGCACTGTGTAACAACAGTCAGTCAATAACTTTGGACTTGCAGCCACTGGTGTGATGTAAGAAACCTGTCAGCCAAGTTGCACACACAGGAAGTCCCAATAGCAATGTGACAATGACAAGGTTAATCACTTTAGGTGATTTTTGAAGGATAAACATTGGCCAGAGTATCAAAGGTAGCTTCACTTCTTTTTTTTTCAATATGGGGACAGAGTTTAGTGCATCCATGTGAGAGGGAGACAGGGGGTTCAGTTTACCATCTCACCCAAAGTAGGATACCTCCAACAGTCCTTTTCACTTTGTGACACTGTCAGTTTGTCAATCTGAAATACTTACTTTATGCACTCATGTCCTCAGAGTAGGTCTTCAACCCACAACAAGCTAACGCCAGAGTTGAAACTACTGCCACGACATTGACACTTGTGGTTCTTATTACCAGGCTGATGCGATGTTATCAACAATTGATTGTCATTATTCAACCTATTAAAAGTAATGAGAAAATATCTGGACCTTCTGATGAAGATGGATGTGTACAAATTGGTAATTTAAGCATCGAATGGGTAAGAGTCAAACATGAGATGCAAATATCCATTTGGGAAATCGTTATGCCTGAGCCACTCACTGACAGACATCAATGATAGCACTAAGGTGAACAACATCCAATATACGCTGACAATGCAACGATGATTGTAGAGTCAGTAAAAGGTTTACAATGGATGCTGGAATCAATAGAGGCTAGAATATGAGCAAAAAAAAAATCAACATTGAGAAAATTACTATAATGATGGTTGACAAAAAAAATTAAAGTGGAGATGAAAAGCCATAGACATTGACTGGCTCATATTCTTTGAAAGTTAAATGGAATAGGATGATAATAATAATCATGAACAGACAAATAACAACAGCAAAACAAACATTGAACATCATGTAGGGTTGCTTGATGAGCAAGCATTCGAGCTTGACAACATGCAACAAATGATGAAGTGCTTATATTTGCTCACCAGCTTTATGATGTGAAAATTTGAAATTATCACATATTAAAGGATGATTAAACAGGGTTTGAACTTGATGAGATAAGTACAGGAGAAGTTTCTGAGAACTGCAGTGTCAACTACAGAACAATGTGCCATGCACAAAATCTTAAGTGAGTGCAGTGGGAGCAAATGGGTGAGCCAGTGTTTGGGAAGCAAATGGAAAGTGAGAGGGAGAGACGCTGGTCATGTCTAGCTCATTGATGTCAAGATACTGGGCTGACTTCTCAAACGAATTTTCCACCAGATGGCACTTAATGAAGATTGAATTGAATTGAATGAGCTTTATCGTTACATACACTTGAATGAGTGGAGTGAAGAGTTTGTAATGTCACTGATTATGGTGTCATCTTAGGTACAAGATACTTCGGTACAGAAACTTGGTACAAAATGGAAAGAATAATAAATAGAAATCCAGCACACAAATAAAAGGAAAAGCTCTGTGTCAGCACCAAGCCTCCGAATCACACCGGGCCACGTCTCCAAACCGCACCGGGCCACGTCTCCAGACCGCACCGGGCCACGTCTCCAGACCGCACCGGGCCATGTACCAGCCCACATTGGGCCATGTCTCCAGCCCACACTGGGCCATGTCTCCAGCCCACACTGGGCCATGTCTCCAGACCACACCGGGCCATGATTCCAGCCTGAACTGGGCCATGACTACAGACCACACTGGGACACGTCCTCAGACCACACTGGATTATGTCTCCAGACTGCACCAGGTCAAGTCTCAAGGTCACACTGAGCCATGTCTCCAGACCACACTGGGCCATGTCTCCAGACCACACCGGGCCATGTCTCCAGCTCACACTGGGTTATGTCTCCAGACTGCACTGGGCCGTGTCTCCAGACTGCACTGGGCTGTGTCTCCAGACCACACTGGGCCATGTCTCCAGACCACACTGGGTTATGTCTCCAGCTCACACTGGGCCGTGTCTTCAGACCGCACCGGGCCATGTCTCCAGCCCACACTGGGTTATGTCTCCAGCTCACACTGGGCCATGTCTTCAGACCGCACCGGCCCATGTCTCCAGCCCACACCGGGCCATGTCTCCAGCTCACACTGGGCCGTGTCTCCAGAACGCACTGGGCCGTGTCTCCAGACTGCACTGGGCTGTGTCTCCAGACCACACTGGGTCATGTCTCCAAACCGTACTGGGCCATGTCTCCAGACCGCACCGGGCCATGTCTCCAGCCCACACCGGGCCATGTCTCCAGCCCACAATGGGCCATATCCTCCGACCATACTGGGCCATGTCTCCAGCTTACACTGGGTTATGCCTCCAGACTGCACTGGGCCGTGTCTCCAGACCACACTGTGTCATGTCTCCAGCCCCCACTGGGCCATATCCTCAGACCACACTGGGCCATGTCTACAGCCCGCACTGGGCCATGTCTCCACACCGCACTGGGCCATGTTTTCAACCCCCACTGGGCCATGTCTACAGAACACACTGGGTCACGTCCTCAGACCACACTGGATTATGTCTCCAGATAACACCAGGCCATGTCTCCAGACTGCACTGTGCCGTGTCGCCAGACCACACTGGGCCATGTCTCAAGACCACACCGGGCCATGTCACCAGACCACACTTGGTCATGTCTCCAAACCACACTGGGTTATATCTCCAGACCACACTGGGCCATGTCTTTTGCTCCCACTGAGCCATATCCTCAGACCACTCTAGGCCATGTCTAAAGCCCGCACTGCGCCATTTCTCCAGACTACACTGGGCCATGTCTCCAGCCCCCACTGGGTCATGTCTCCAGACTGCATTGGGCCATGTCTCCAGTCCCCAATGGGCCATATCCTCAGACTTCACTGAGCCATGTCTCCAGCTCACACTGGGTTATGTCTCCAGACTGCACTGGGCTGTGTCTCCAGACCATACTGCGTCATGTCTCCAGCCCCCACTGGGTCATATCATCAGACCACACCAGGCCATATCTCCAGACCACACCAGGCCATGTCTCCAGACCACACCGGGCCATGTCTCCAGACCACACCGGGCCATGTCTCCAGCCCACACTGGGCCATGCCTCCAGACCACACTGGGCCATGTCTCCAGACCACACCGGGCCATGTCTCCAGCCCACACTGGGCCATGCCTCCAGACCACACCAGGCCATGTCTCCAGACCACACCGGGCCATGTCTCCAGACCACACTGGGCCATGCCTCCAGACCACACCAGGCTATGTCTCCAGCCCCCACTGGGTCATATCATCAGACCACACTGGGCCATGTCTCCAGACCACACTGGGCCATGTCTCCAGACCACACCAGGCCATGTCTCAAGCGCCAACTGGTCCAAGTCTACAGACCACACTGGGTTATGTCTCTAGACTGCAGTGGGCTGTGACTCCAGACTGCACTGCGCCATGTCGCCAGACTGCTTTGGGTCATGTCTCCAGACCACACTGGGTCAAGTCACCAGCCCACACTGGGCCATGTCTCCAGACCACACTGGGCCATGTCTCCAGACCACACTGGGTCATGTCTCCACACCACACTGGGCCATGTCTCCAACTCACACTGGGCCATATCTCTAGACCACACTGGGCCATGTCTCCAACTCACACTGGGCCATGTCTACAGACCACACTGGGCCATGTCTCCAACTCACACTGGGCCATATCTCCAGACCACACTGGGCCATGTCTCCAACTCACACTGGGCTATATCTCCAGACCACACTGCGCCATGTCTCCAACTCACACTGGGCTATATCTCCAGACCACACTGGGCCATGTCTCCAACTCACACTGGGCCATGTCTCCAGACCACACTGGGCCATGTCTCCGACTCACACTGGGCCATATCTCCAGACCACACAGGGCCATGTCTCCAACTCACACTGGGCCATATCTCCAGACCACACTGGGCCATGTCTCCAACTCACACTGGGCCATGTCTACAGACCACACTGGGCCATGTCTCGAACTCACACTGGGCCATATCTCCAGACCACACTGGGCCATGTCTCCAACTCACATGGGCCATGTCTCCAGCCCACACTGGGCCATGTCTCCAGACCACACTGGGTCATGTCTCCAGCCCACACTGGGCCATATCTCCAGCCCACACTGGGCCATGTCTCCAGACCACACTGGGCCATGTCTCCAGCCCACACTGGGCCATGTCTCCAGACCACACTGGGCCATGTCTCCACACCACACTGGGCCATATCTCCAGACCACACTGGGCCATGTCTCCACACCACACTGGGCCATGTCTCCACACCACACTGGGTCATGTCTCCAGACCACACTGGGTTATATCTCCAGACCACACTGGGCTATGTCTCCTGCTCCCACTGGGCCATGTGTACAGACCACACTGGGTCACGTCCTCAGACCACACTGGATTATGTCTCCAGACAACACCAGGCCATGTCTCCAGCCCACACTGGGCCGTGTCTCCAGAGCAGACTGGGCCATGTCTACAGACCACACTGGGCCATGTCTCCAGCCTCCACTGGGCGATGTCTCCAGACCTCATCGGGCCATGTCTCCAGCTCCCACTGGGCCATGTGTACAGACCACACTGGGTCACGTCCTCAGACCACACTGGATTATGTCTCCAGACAACACCAGGCCATGTCTCCAGACCACACTGGGCCATGTCTACAGACCACACTGGGCCATGTCTCCAGCCTCCACTGGGCCATGTCTGCAGCCCGCACTGGGCCATGTCTCCAGCCCACACTGGGCAATATCCTCAGACCACACTGGTCCATTTCTCCAGACCGCATTGGGCCATGTCTGCAGTCCCCAATGGGCTATATCCTCAGACCACACTGGGCCATGTTTCCAGCTCACACTGGGTTATGTCTCCAGACTGCACTGGGCCAGGTCTCCAGACCACACTGTATCATGTCTCCAGCCCCCACTGGGTCATATCCTCAGATCACACTGGGCCATGTCTCCAGCCCCCACTGGTCCACGTCCACAGACCACACTGGGCTATGTCTCCAGACCACACTGGGCTATGTCTCCTAACCACAATGGGCCATGTCTCCAGCCTCCACTGGACCATATCCTCAGACCACACTGGACCATGTCTACAGCCCACACTGGGCGATATCCTCAGACCACACTGGGCCATGTCTGCAGCCCGCACTGGGCCATGTCTCCAGCCCCCACTGGTCCACGTCTACAGACCACACTGGGTCATGTCTCCAGACCACACTGGGTCATGTCTCCTGACCACACTGGGTCATGTCTCCAGACCACACTGGGTCATGTCTCCAGACCACACTGGGTCATGTCTCCAGACCACACTGGGCCATGTCTCCAGACCACACTGGGTCATGTCTCCAGACTACACTGGGCCATGTCTCCAGCCCACACTGGGCCATATCTCCAGACCACACTGGGCCATGTCTCCAGACCACACTGGGTCATGTCTCCAGACCACACTGGGTCAAGTCAACAGCCCACACTTGGCCATATCTCCAGCCCACACCGGGCCATGTCTCCAGACCACACTGGGTCATGTCTCCAGACCACACTGGGCCATGTCTCCAGCCCACACTGGGCCATGTCTCCAGCCCACACTGGGCCATATCTACAGACCACACTGGGCCATGTCTCCAGACCACACTGGGTCATGTCTCCAGACAACACTGGGACAAGTCAACAGCCCACACTTGGCCATATCTCCAGCCCACACCGGGCCATGTCTCGAACTCACACTGGGCCATATCTCCAGCCCACACTGGGCCATGTCTCCAGACCACACTGGGCCATGTCTCCAGACCACACTGGGCCATGTCTCCAGCCCACACCGGGCCATGTCTCCAGCCCACACTGGGCCATATCTCCAGACCACACTGGGCCATATCTCCAGCCCACACTGGGCCATGTCTCCAACTCACACTGGGTTATGTCTACAGACCACACTGGGCCATGTCTCCAGCCTCCACTGGGCCATGTCTACAGACCACACTGGGTCATGTCTCCAGACCACACTGGGCCATGTCTCCAAACTCACACTGGGTTATGTCTCCAGAATGCGCTGGGCCGTGTCTCCAGACCACACTGGGCCATGTCTCCAGCCCACACTGGGCCATGTCTCCAGACCACACTGGGCCATGTCTCCAACTCACACTGGGCCATATCTCCAGACCACACTGGGCCATGTCTCCACACCACACTGGGCCATGTCTCCAGACCACACTGGGTCATGTCTCCAGACCACACTGGGTTATATCTCCAGACCACACTGGGCTATGTCTCCTGCTCCCACTGGGCCATGTGTACAGACCACACTGGGTCACGTCCTCAGACCACACTGGATTATGTCTCCAGACAACACCAGGCCATGTCTCCAGCCCACACTGGGCCGTGTCTCCAGAGCAGACTGGGCCATGTCTACAGACCACACTGGGCCATGTCTCCAGACTCCACTGGGCGATGTCTCCAGACCTCATCGGGCCATGTCTCCAGCTCCCACTGGGCCATGTGTACAGACCACACTGGATCACGTCCTCAGACCACACTGGATTATGTCTCCAGACAACACCAGGCCATGTCTCCAGACCACACTGGGCCATGTCTGCAGCCCGCACTGGGCCATGTCTCCAGCCCACACTGGGCAATATCCTCAGACCACACTGGTCCATTTCTCCAGACCGCATTGGGCCATGTCTGCAGTCCCCAATGGGCTATATCCTCAGACCACACTGGGCCATGTTTACAGCTCACACTGGGTTATGTCTCCAGACTGCACTGGGCCAGGTCTCCAGACCACACTGTATCATGTCTCCAGCCCCCACTGGGTCATATCCTCAGATCACACTGGGCCAGGTCTCCAGACCACACTGTATCATGTCTCCAGCCCCCACTGGGTCATATCCTCAGATCACACTGGGCCATGTCTCCAGCCCCCACTGGTCCACGTCTACAGACCACACTGGGCTATGTCTCCAGACCACACTGGGCTATGTCTCCTAACCACAATGGGCCATGTCTCCAGCCTCCACTGGACCATATCCTCAGACCACACTGGACCATGTCTACAGCCCACACTGGGCGATATCCTCAGACCACACTGGGCCATGTCTGCAGCCCGCACTGGGCCATGTCTCCAGCCCCCACTGGTCCACGTCTACAGACCACACTGGGTCATGTCTCCAGACTGCACTGGGTCATGTCTCCTGACCACACTGGGTCATGTCTCCAGACCACACTGGGTCATGTCTCCAGACCACACTGGGTCATGTCTCCAGACCACACTGGGCCATGTCTCCAGACCACACTGGGTCATGTCTCCAGACCACACTGGGCCATGTCTCCAGCCCACACTGGGCCATATCTCCAGACCACACTGGGCCATGTCTCCAGACCACACTGGGTCATGTCTCCAGACCACACTGGGTCAAGTCAACAGCCCACACTTGGCCATATCTCCAGCACACACCGGGCCATGTCTCCAGACCACACTGGGCCATATCTCCAGCCCACACTGGGCCATGTCTCCAGACCACACTGGGCCATGTCTCCAGACCACACTGGGCCTTGTCTCCAGCCCACACCGGGCCATGTCTCCAGCCCACACTGGGCCATATCTCCAGCCCACACTGGGCCATGTCTCCAGACCACACTGGGTGAAGTCAACAGCCCACACTGGGCCATATCTCCAGCCCACACTGGGCCATGTCTCCAACTCACACTGGGTTATGTCTCCAGACTGCACTGGGCCGTGTCTCCAGACTGCAGTGGGCTGTGTCTCCAGACCACACTGGGCCATGTCTCCAAACTGCACTGTGTCATGTCTCCAGCCCGCACCGGGCCATGTCTCCAGACCACACTGGGCCATGTCTCCAGACCACACTGGGCCATGTCTCCAACTCACACTGGGTTATGTCTCCAGAATGCGCTGGGCCGTGTCTCCAGACTGCAGTGGGCTGTCTCCAGACCACACTGGGTGAAGTCTCCAAACTGCACTGTGTCATGTCTCCAGCCTGCACCGGGCCATGTCTCCAGCCAGCACCAGGCCATGTCTCCAGCCCACACGGGGCCATGTCTCCACACCACACTGGGTCATGTCTCCAGACCACACTGGGTTATATCTCCAGACCACACTGGGCTATGTCTCCAGCTCCCACTGGGCCATGTGTACAGACCACACTGGGTCACGTCCTCAGACCACACTGGATTATGTCTCCAGACAACACCAGGCCATGTCTCCAGACCATACTGGGCTGTGTCTCCAGACCACACTGGGCCATGTCTCCAGACCACACTGGGTCACGTCTCCACACCACACTGGATTATGTCTCCAGACAACACCAGGCCATGTCTCCAGACCACACTGGGTCATGTCTCCAGACCACACTGGGTTATATCTCCAGACCACACTGGGCCATGTCTCCAGACCGCACTGGGTTATATCTCCAGACCACACTGGGTTATATCTCCAGACCACACTGGGCGATATCCTCAGACCACACTGGGCCATGTCTGCAGCTCACACTGGGTTATGTCTCCAGACTGCACTGGGCCGTGTCTCCAGACCACACCAGGCCATGTCTCCAGCCCACACAGGGCCATGTCTCCACACCACACTGGGTCATGTCTCCAGACCACACTGGGTTATATCTCTAGACCACACTGGGCTATGTCTCCTGCTCCCACTGGGCCATGTGTATAGACCACACTGGGTCACGTCCTCAGACCACACTGGATTATGTCTCCAGACAACACCAGGCCATGTCTCCAGACCAAACTGGGCCGTGTCTCCAGAGCAGACTGGGCCATGTCTACAGACCACACTGGGCCATGTCTCCAGCCTCCACTGGGCCATGTCTACAGACCACACTGGGCCATGTCTCCAGCCTCCACTGGGCCATGTCTACAGACCACACTGGGCCATGTCTCCAGCCTCCACTGGGCCATGTCTACAGACCACACTGGGTCATGTCTCCAGACCACACTGGGCCATGTCTCCAACTCACACTGGGTTATGTCTCCAGAATGCGCTGGGCCGTGTCTCCAGACTGCAGTGGGCTGTCTCCAGACCACACTGGGTCAAGTCTCCAAACTGCACTGTGTCATGTCTCCAGCCCGCACCGGGCCATGTCTCCAGCCGGCACCAGGCCATGTCTCCAGCCCACACGGGGCCATGTCTCCACACCACACTGGGTCATGTCTCCAGACCACACTGGTTTATATCTCCAGACCACACTGGGCTATGTCTCCAGCTCCCACTGGGCCATGTGTACAGACCACACTGGGTCACGTCCTCAGACCACACTGGATTATGTCTCCAGACAACACCAGGCCATGTCTCCAGACCATACTGGGCTGTGTCTCCAGACCACACTGGGCCATGTCTCCAGACCACACTGGGTCACGTCTCCACACCACACTGGATTATGTCTCCAGACAACACCAGGCCATGTCTCCAGACCACACTGGGTCATGTCTCCAGACCACACTGGGTTATATCTCCAGACCACACTGGGCCATGTCTCCAGACCGCACTGGGTTATATCTCCAGACCACACTGGGTTATATCTCCAGACCACACTGGGCGATATCCTCAGACCACACTGGGCCATGTCTGCAGCTCACACTGGGTTATGTCTCCAGACTGCACTGGGCCGTGTCTCCAGACCACACCAGGCCATGTCTCCAGCCCACACGGGGCCATGTCTCCACACCACACTGGGTCATGTCTCCAGACCACACTGGGTTATATCTCTAGACCACACTGGGCTATGTCTCCTGCTCCCACTGGGCCATGTGTATAGACCACACTGGGTCACGTCCTCAGACCACACTGGATTATGTCTCCAGACAACACCAGGCCATGTCTCCAGACCAAACTGGGCCGTGTCTCCAGAGCAGACTGGGCCATGTCTACAGACCACACTGGGCCATGTCTCCAGCCTCCACTGGGCCATGTCTACAGACCACACTGGGCCATGTCTCCAGCCTCCACTGGGCCATGTCTACAGACCACACTGGGCCATGTCTCCAGCCTCCACTGGGCCATGTCTACAGACCACACTGGGTCATGTCCTCAGACCACACTGGATTATGTCTCCAGCCTGCACCAGGCCATGTCTCCAGCCCACACGGGGCCATGTCTCCACACCACACTGTGTTATGTCTCCCAACCAAACTGGGCCATGTCTGCAGCCCACACTGGGCCATGTCTGCAGCCCGCACTGGGCCATGTCTCCAGCCCACACTGGGCAATATCCTCAGACCACACTGGGCAATATCCTCAGACCACACTGGTCCATTTCTCCAGACCGCATTGGGCCATGTCTGCAGTCCCCAATGGGCCATATCCTCAGACCACACTGGGCCATGTCTCCAGACCACACTGGGTTATGTCTTCAGACTGCACTGGGCCGGGTCTCCAGACCACACTGCATCATGTCTCCAGCCCCCACTGGGTCATATCCTCAGACCACACTGGGCCATGTCTCCAGACCACACTGGGCTATGTCTCCTGACCACACTGGGCCATGTCTCCAGCCTCCACTGGGCCATATCCTCAGACCACACTGGACCATGTCTACAGCCCACACTGGGCGATATCCTCAGACCACACTGGGCCATGTCTGCAGCCCCCACTGGTCCACGTCTACAGACCACACTGGGTCATATCTCCACACCACACTGGGCCATATCTCCAGACCACACTGGGCCATGTCTCCAGACCACACTGGACCATGTCTACAGCCCACACTGGGCGATATCCTCAGACCACACTGGGCCATATCTCCAGACCACACTGGGCCATATCTCCAGACCACACTGGGCCATATCTCCAGACCACACCGGGCCATGTCTCCAGCCACATCGGGCCATGTCTCCAGCCCACACCGGGCCATGTCTCCAACTCACACTGGATTATGTCTCCAGACTGCAATGGGCTGTGTCTCCAGCCTGCACCAGGCCATGTCTCCAGCCCACACGGGGCCATGTCTCCAGACCATACTGGGCCATGTCTCCAACTCACACTGGGCTATATCTCCAGACCACACTGGGCCATGTCTCCAACTCACACTGGGCTATATCTCCAGACCACACTGGGCCATGTCTCCAACTCACACTGGGCTATATCCCCAGACCACACTGGGCCATGTCTCCAACTCACACTGGGCCATGTCTCCAGACCACACTGGGCCATGTCTCCAACTCACACTGGGCCATATCTCCAGACCACACTGGGCCATGTCTCCAGCCCACACTGGGCCATATCTCCAGCCCACACTGGGCCATGTCTCCAGACCACACTGGGCCATGTCTCCAGCCCACACTGGGCCATGTCTCCAGACCACACTGGGCCATGTCTCCAACTCACACTGGGCCATATCTCCAGACCACACTGGGCCATGTCTCCACACCACACTGGGCCATGTCTCCAGACCACACTGGGTCATGTCTCCAGACCACACTGGGTTATATCTCCAGACCACACTGGGCTATGTCTCCTGCTCCCACTGGGCCATGTGTACAGACCACACTGGGTCACGTCCTCAGACCACACTGGATTATGTCTCCAGACAACACCAGGCCATGTCTCCAGCCCACACTGGGCCGTGTCTCCAGAGCAGACTGGGCCATGTCTACAGACCACACTGGGCCATGTCTCCTGACTCCACTGGGCGATGTCTCCAGACCTCATCGGGCCATGTCTCCAGCTCCCACTGGGCCATGTGTACAGACCACACTGGATCACGTCCTCAGACCACACTGGATTATGTCTCCAGACAACACCAGGCCATGTCTCCAGACCACACTGGGCCATGTCTGCAGCCCGCACTGGGCCATGTCTCCAGCCCACACTGGGCAATATCCTCAGACCACACTGGTCCATTTCTCCAGACCGCATTGGGCCATGTCTGCAGTCCCCAATGGGCTATATCCTCAGACCACACTGGGCCATGTTTCCAGCTCACACTGGGTTATGTCTCCAGACTGCACTGGGCCAGGTCTCCAGACCACACTGTATCATGTCTCCAGCCCCCACTGGGTCATATCCTCAGATCACACTGGGCCATGTCTCCAGCCCCCACTGGTCCACGTCTACAGACCACACTGGGCTATGTCTCCAGACCACACTGGGCTATGTCTCCTAACCACAATGGGCCATGACTCCAGCCTCCACTGGACCATATCCTCAGACCACACTGGGTCATGTCTCCAGACCACACTGGGTCATGTCTCCAGACCACACTGGGCCATGTCTCCAGACCACACTGGGTCATGTCTCCAGACCACACTGGGCCATGTCTCCAGCCCACACTGGGCCATATCTCCAGACCACACTGGGCCATGTCTCCAGACCACACTGGGTCATGTCTCCAGACCACACTGGGTCAAGTCAACAGCCCACACTTGGCCATATCTCCAGCACACACCGGGCCATGTCTCCAGAAAACACTGGGCCATATCTCCAGCCCACACTGGGCCATGTCTCCAGACCACACTGGGCCATGTCTCCAGACCACACTGGGCCTTGTCTCCAGCCCACACCGGGCCATGTCTCCAGCCCACACTGGGCCATATCTCCAGCCCACACTGGGCCATGTCTCCAGACCACACTGGGTGAAGTCAACAGCCCACACTGGGCCATATCTCCAGCCCACACTGGGCCATGTCTCCAACTCACACTGGGTTATGTCTCCGGACTGCACTGGGCCGTGTCTCCAGACTGCAGTGGGCTGTGTCTCCAGACCACACTGGGCCATGTCTCCAAACTGCACTGTGTCATGTCTCCAGCCCGCACCGGGCCATGTCTCCAGACCACACTGGGCCATGTCTCCAGACCACACTGGGCCATGTCTCCAACTCACACTGGGTTATGTCTCCAGAATGCGCTGGGCCGTGTCTCCAGACTGCAGTGGGCTGTCTCCAGACCACACTGGGTCAAGTCTCCAAACTGCACTGTGTCATGTCTCCAGCCCGCACCGGGCCATGTCTCCAGCCAGCACCAGGCCATGTCTCCAGCCCACACGGGACCATGTCTCCACACCACACTGGGTCATGTCTCCAGACCACACTGGGTTATATCTCCAGACCACACTGGGCTATGTCTCCAGCTCCCACTGGGCCATGTGTACAGACCACACTGGGTCACGTCCTCAGACCACACTGGATTATGTCTCCAGACAACACCAGGCCATGTCTCCAGACCATACTGGGCTGTGTCTCCAGACCACACTGGGCCATGTCTCCAGACCACACTGGGTCACGTCTCCACACCACACTGGATTATGTCTCCAGACAACACCAGGCCATGTCTCCAGACCACACTGGGTCATGTCTCCAGACCACACTGGGTTATATCTCCAGACCACACTGGGCCATGTCTCCAGACCGCACTGGGTTATATCTCCAGACCACACTGGGTTATATCTCCAGACCACACTGGGCGATATCCTCAGACCACACTGGGCCATGTCTGCAGCTCACACTGGGTTATGTCTCCAGACTGCACTGGGCCGTGTCTCCAGACCACACCAGGCCATGTCTCCAGCCCACACGGGGCCATGTCTCCACACCACACTGGGTCATGTCTCCAGACCACACTGGGTTATATCTCCAGACCACACTGGGCTATGTCTCCTGCTCCCACTGGGCCATGTGTATAGACCACACTGGGTCACGTCCTCAGACCACACTGGATTATGTCTCCAGACAACACCAGGCCATGTCTACAGACCACACTGGGCCATGTCTCCAGCCTCCACTGGGCCATGTCTACAGACCACACTGGGCCATGTCTCCAGCCTCCACTGGGCCATGTCTACAGACCACACTGGGCCATGTCTCCAGCCTCCACTGGGCCATGTCTACAGACCACACTGGGTCATGTCCTCAGACCACACTGGATTATGTCTCCAGCCTGCACCAGGCCATGTCTCCAGCCCACACGGGGCCATGTCTCCACACCACACTGTGTTATGTCTCCCAACCAAACTGGGCCATGTCTCCAGCCCACACTGGGCCATGTCTGCAGCCCGCACTGGGCCATGTCTCCAGCCCACACTGGGCAATATCCTCAGACCACACTGGGCAATATCCTCAGACCACACTGGTCCATTTCTCCAGACCGCATTGGGCCATGTCTGCAGTCCCCAATGGGCCATATCCTCAGACCACACTGGGCCATGTCTCCAGACCACACTGGGTTATGTCTTCAGACTGCACTGGGCCGGGTCTCCAGACCACACTGCATCATGTCTCCAGCCGCCACTGGGTCATATCCTCAGACCACACTGGGCCATGTCTCCAGACCACACTGGGCTATGTCTCCTGACCACACTGGGCCATGTCTCCAGCCTCCACTGGGCCATATCCTCAGACCACACTGGACCATGTCTACAGCCCACACTGGGCGATATCCTCAGACCACACTGGGCCATGTCTGCAGCCCCCACTGGTCCACGTCTACAGACCACACTGGGTCATATCTCCACACCACACTGGGCCATATCTCCAGACCACACTGGGCCATGTCTCCAGACCACACTGGACCATGTCTACAGCCCACACTGGGCGATATCCTCAGACCACACTGGGCCATATCTCCAGACCACACTGGGCCATGTCTCCAGACCACACTGGGCCATATCTCCAGACCACACCGGGCCATATCTCCAGACCACACTGGGCCATATCTCCAGACCACACTGGGCCATATCTCCAGACCACACCGGGCCATGTCTCCAGCCACATCGGGCCATGTCTCCAGCCCATACCGGGCCATGTCTCCAACTCACACTGGATTATGTCTCCAGACTGCAATGGGCTGTGTCTCCAGCCTGCACCAGGCCATGTCTCCAGCCCACACGGGGCCATGTCTCCAGACCACACTGGGCCATGTCTCCAACTCACACTGGGCTATATCTCCAGACCACACTGGGCCATGTCTCCAACTCACTCTGGGCTATATCTCCAGACCACACTGGGCCATGTCTCCAACTCACACTGGGCTATATCTCCAGACCACACTGGGCCATGTCTCCAACTCACACTGGGCCATGTCTACAGACCACACTGGGCCATGTCTCCAACTCACACTGGGCCATATCTCCAGACCACACTGGGCCATGTCTCCAGACCACACAGGGCCATGTCTCCAACTCACACTGGGCCATATCTCCAGACCACACTGGGCCATGTCTCCAACTCACACTGGGCCATGTCTACAGACCACACTGGGCCATGTCTCCAACTCACACTGGGCCATATCTCCAGACCACACTGGGCCATGTCTCCAACTCACACTGGGCCATGTCTCCAGCCCACACTGGGCCATGTCTCCAGACCACACTGGGTCATGTCTCCAGCCCACACTGGGCCATATCTCCAGCCCACACTGGGCCATGTCTCCAGACCACACTGGGCCATGTCTCCAGCCCACACTGGGCCATGTCTCCAGACCACACTGGGCCATGTCTCCAACTCACACTGGGCCATATCTCCAGACCACACTGGGCCATGTCTCCACACCACACTGGGCCATGTCTCCAGACCACACTGGGTCATGTCTCCAGACCACACTGGGTTATATCTCCAGACCACACTGGGCTATGTCTCCTGCTCCCACTGGGCCATGTCTACAGACCACACTGGGCCATGTCTCCAGCCTCCACTGGGCCATGTCTGCAGCCCGCACTGGGCCATGTCTCCAGCCCACACTGGGCAATATCCTCAGACCACACTGGTCCATTTCTCCAGACCGCATTGGGCCATGTCTGCAGTCCCCAATGGGCTATATCCTCAGACCACACTGGGCCATGTTTCCAGCTCACACTGGGTTATGTCTCCAGACTGCACTGGGCCAGGTCTCCAGACCACACTGTATCATGTCTCCAGCCCCCACTGGGTCATATCCTCAGATCACACTGGGCCATGTCTCCAGCCCCCACTGGTCCACGTCTACAGACCACACTGGGCTATGTCTCCAGACCACACTGGGCTATGTCTCCTAACCACAATGGGCCATGTCTCCAGCCTCCACTGGACCATATCCTCAGACCACACTGGACCATGTCTACAGCCCACACTGGGCGATATCCTCAGACCACACTGGGCCATGTCTGCAGCCCGCACTGGGCCATGTCTCCAGCCCCCACTGGTCCACGTCTACAGACCACACTGGGTCATGTCTCCAGACCGCACTGGGTCATGTCTCCTGACCACACTGGGTCATGTCTCCAGACCACACTGGGTCATGTCTCCAGACCACACTGGGTCATGTCTCCAGACCACACTGGGCCATGTCTCCAGACCACACTGGGTCATGTCTCCAGACCACACTGGGCCATGTCTCCAGACCACACTGGGTCATGTCTCCAGACCACACTGGGCCATGTCTCCAGCCCACACTGGGCCATATCTCCAGCCCACACCGGGCCATGTCTCCAGACCACATTGGGCCATGTCTCCAGACCACACTGGGTCAAGTCAACAGCCCACACTGGGCCATGTCTCCAGACCACACCGGGCCATGTCTCCAGCCCACACCGGGCCATGTCTCCAGCCCACACTGGGCCATATCTCCAGCCCACACTGGGCCATGTCTCCAGACCACACTGGGCCATGTCTCCAGACCACACTGGGCCATGTCTCCAGCCCACACCGGGCCATGTCTCCAGCCCACACTGGGCCATATCTCCAGACCACACTGGGCCATGTCTCCACACCACACTGGGCCATGTCTCCAGACCACACTGGGCCATGTCTCCAGACCACACTGGGTCAAGTCAACAGCCCACACTGGGCCATGTCTCCAGACCACACTTGGCCATGTCTCCAGACCACACTGGGCCATGTCTCCAACTCACACTGGGTTATGTCTCCAGAATGCGCTGGGCCGTGTCTCCAGACTGCAGTGGGCTGTCTCCAGACCACACTGGGTCAAGTCTCCAAACTGCACTGTGTCATGTCTCCAGCCCGCACCGGGCCATGTCTCCAGCCGGCACCAGGCCATGTCTCCAGCCCACACGGGGCCATGTCTCCACACCACACTGGGTCATGTCTCCAGACCACACTGGGTTATATCTCCAGACCACACTGGGCTATGTCTCCAGCTCCCACTGGGCCATGTGTACAGACCACACTGGGTCACGTCCTCAGACCACACTGGATTATGTCTCCAGACAACACCAGGCCATGTCTCCAGACCATACTGGGCTGTGTCTCCAGACCACACTGGGCCATGTCTCCAGACCACACTGGGTCACGTCTCCACACCACACTGGATTATGTCTCCAGACAACACCAGGCCATGTCTCCAGACCACACTGGGTCATGTCTCCAGACCACACTGGGTTATATCTCCAGACCACACTGGGCCATGTCTCCAGACCGCACTGGGTTATATCTCCAGACCACACTGGGTTATATCTCCAGACCACACTGGGCGATATCCTCAGACCACACTGGGCCATGTCTGCAGCTCACACTGGGTTATGTCTCCAGACTGCACTGGGCCGTGTCTCCAGACCACACCAGGCCATGTCTCCAGCCCACACGGGGCCATGTCTCCACACCACACTGGGTCATGTCTCCAGACCACACTGGGTTATATCTCTAGACCACACTGGGCTATGTCTCCTGCTCACACTGGGCCATGTGTATAGACCACACTGGGTCACGTCCTCAGACCACACTGGATTATGTCTCCAGACAACACCAGGCCATGTCTCCAGACCAAACTGAGCCGTGTCTCCAGAGCAGACTGGGCCATGTCTACAGACCACACTGGGCCATGTCTCCAGCCTCCACTGGGCCATGTCTACAGACCACACTGGGCCATGTCTCCAGCCTCCACTGGGCCATGTCTACAGACCACACTGGGCCATGTCTCCAGCCTCCACTGGGCCATGTCTACAGACCACACTGGGTCATGTCCTCAGACCACACTGGATTATGTCTCCAGCCTGCACCAGGCCATGTCTCCAGCCCACACGGGGCCATGTCTCCACACCACACTGTGTTATGTCTCCCAACCAAACTGGGCCATGTCTCCAGCCCACACTGGGCCATGTCTGCAGCCCGCACTGGGCCATGTCTCCAGCCCACACTGGGCCATGTCTGCAGCCCGCACTGGGCCATGTCTCCAGCCCACACTGGGCAATATCCTCAGACCACACTGGGCAATATCCTCAGACCACACTGGGCAATATCCTCAGACCACACTGGTCCATTTCTCCAGACCGCATTGGGCCATGTCTGCAGTCCCCAATGGGCCATATCCTCAGACCACACTGGGCCATGTCTCCAGACCACACTGGGTTATGTCTTCAGACTGCACTGGGCCGGGTCTCCAGACCACACTGCATCATGTCTCCAGCCCCCACTGGGTCATATCCTCAGACCACACTGGGCCATGTCTCCAGACCACACTGGGCTATGTCTCCTGACCACACTGGGCCATGTCTCCAGCCTCCACTGGGCCATATCCTCAGACCACACTGGACCATGTCTACAGCCCACACTGGTCCACGTCTACAGACCACACTGGGTCATGTCTCCACACCACACTGGGCCATATCCTCAGACCACACTGGACCATGTCTACAGCCCACACTGGGCGATATCCTCAGACCACACTGGGCCATATCTCCAGTCCACACTGGGCCATGTCTCCAGACCACACTGGGTCATGTCTCCACACCACACTGGGCCATATCTCCAGACCACACTGGGCCATATCTCCAGACCACACTGGGCCATATCTCCAGACCACACTGGGCCATGTCTCCAGACCACACCGGGCCATGTCTCCAGCCCACACCGGGCCATGTCTCCAACTCACACTGGATTATGTCTCCAGACTGCACTGGGCTGTGTCTCCAGACTGCAGTGGGCTGTGTCTCCAGCCTGCACCAGGCCATGTCTCCAGCCCACACGGGGCCATGTCTCCAGACCACACTGGGTCATGTCTCCAGACCACACTGGGCCATGTCTCCAGCTCACACTGGGTTATGTCTCCAGGCTGCACTGGGCTGTGTCTCCAGACCACACTGGCCATGTCTCCAGATCACACTGGGTTATGTCTCCAGGCTGCACTGGGCCATGTCTCCAGACTGCACTGGGCTGTGTCTCCAGACCACACTGGGTCATGTATCCAGATCACACTGGGTCATGTCTCCAGATCACACTGGGCCATGACTCCAGATCACTCTGGAATATGTCTCCAGGCTGCACTGGAATATGTCTCCAGGCCTAATGGGCTATATCCTCAGACCACACTGGGCCATGTCTCCAGCTTACACCAGGCCATGTCTCCAGCCCACACTGTGCCTTGTCTCCAGCCCACACCGGGCCATTTCTCCAGACCACACTGGGCCATGTCTCTAGACCACATTGGGTCATGTCTCCAGACCACATGGGGTCATGTCTCCAGACAACACTGGGCCATGTCTCCAGACCACACTGTGTCATGTCTCCAGACCACACTGGGCCATGTCTCCAGACCACACTGGGTCATGTCTCCAGACCACACTGGGTCATGTCTCCAGACCACACTGGGTCATGTCTCCAGACCACACTGTGTCATGTCTACAGACCACACTGTCTCATGTCTCCAGACTGTACCAGGCCAAGTCTCCAGATGACACTGAACCATATGTCCTCTCCCTTCTCCAGCCTCCAGTCTGGGACTCCCCTCTCCACTCCAGTGTCTGGTCTTTGCTCAGTTTTTTGGCCTGTTGGTTAGTGACACAGAGCAACACAACCGTGTGAGTTCACCTCCCACATGGTTCTGAGTTTATCATGAAGGTTCCACCTTTTCAGTCTTACCCTATGCCTGAGGAATGGTGACCCTTGGGTTAAACTCACCACCAGTCATCTCTCTCAAATGAGAGAGCAGTCCCAGGATTCTCTGGGACTATGGCAACTTTTAACGATGAAAGCATGCATTAAACATGGATCTGACAAACATAATTGTATTTGCTAACTGCACAATGCAGTTCTGCAACAAAGAACAAAAACACCAGACAAAGTATGGTCGAGCTTTTGTACTTTCTCAAATGAATTATTAGAATTTAATTGATATTTATTTTTCTACTTTATATTATGATCTACCACAGGGCCATGCATTCAACTGAAGGATATTACTGTGCATTTTGATTAGCCGAATAATTGTTTTAACAGTTCAATATAATTTTCATTTTCAAATGCAATTGGAATTTTTATAGACGTAATTTAAATTTTTTTCATGATCCTGAAAACAAAAACCAAAATAATATGGAGCTGGAATTTAGAATATAAGACCATGTGCCTAGTGATATTATCAGTGGATTGTGAATCTAGGCAATGTTCTGAGGGCTGTACTTAAAATCACACCACCACAGATGGTGGAATTTGAATTCAATAAAAATCCAGAATTTGAAGTCGAATGATGACCATGAATCCATTATCACTTGTCAGGAAAAAGCCCATCTGGTTCACTAATGTCCTTTAGGGAGGGGAAACAGCCATTCTTATTTGGACTGGCCTACATGTGACTCCAGAACCACAGCAATGTGGTTTACCCTTTACAGCCCTCTGGGCAATCAGGGATGGGTAATAAATGCCGGTGATGCTAGCATTTACCAAGCCAATGACAATCTCATCCATGAATGAATAAAAAGAAACAAAAATATTCGCAGAGTACACCATTCTGCCCATCAATAGCTGATCTGGTGTGGCCCTAACTCCACTTTTCTGCTTGTTTCATTTAATCTTTGAGTTTTTTTTTAATCAATCAAGTATCTTTCTTTGAATATATTCAAAGACCCAGTCTCCATTGTATGGAGAAGATTCTAAACACCAATGGTCTTGTGAGGGGGGAGTTAAAATCTTCCCCATCTCTGCCTTAAATTGGGAGTTTTGCTGGCAATTTTTGTTTAACCTCACACTGTAGTCCATCTGCCAATTGTTTACCCATTGACTCAAATGATCCCTATCTCTTTGAATGTTTATTTCATTTGCTTTATAAGTTGCGTTCTTACCTATCTTCATTTTATCAGCAAACTTAGTTTCAACATACTTGTCCCATACCATAAAATAAATCTGGAACTAAGAATCTAATGGTGATCATGAAATCATTGTTGATTGTTGAAAAACAAATCTCCCATGAATCTCTTTCGAGGAAGGAAATCTGTCATCCTCACCTGGTCTGGCCTACATGTGACTCCAGACTGACCGCAGTATGCTCGACTCACAACTGCCCTCTGAAATGGCCTAACAAATCAGTCAGTTCTATCAAACACTACAAAATCTCAACAAAGAAATGAATCTGGACTCGCCACATAAACATAGTGTCTACAAGAATAGGTCAGAGGCTAGGAATCCTGTTGCAAGTAACTCACTCCCCTGAGTCTCCAAAGCCGATCCATCACCTGCAAGACAGGAATCTAATGCAATACTTTCCACTGGCCTGGATGGATACAGCCCCAACAACACTCAAGAAGCTTGACACCATCCAGGACAAAACAGACCACATGCTTGGCACTGCATCTACAAATATCCACTCCCTCCACCACTGCAGAAAATCACCAAAGATCCCTAGACAGCACCTTCCAAACCCACATCTAATTCCGTCAAGAAGGTCAAGGACAGCAGATACAGAGGATCACCACCACAAGGGCTCCTCTAAGCCACCCCCCCGTCCTCACTTGGAAATATATCACGGTTCCTTCACTGTGGCTGGGTCAAAATTCTTGAATTCTCTCCTTAACTGCATTGTGTGTCTACCGAGAGCACGTGGACTGTAGTGGTTCAAGAAGGCAGTTCACCATCTCCATATCAGGAACACCTCAGCCCTGATGACTATGTCACTCCAAAAGTTACAGCTTATCAACCTGAACATTACCCATTTAAAAATCACACAACACCAGGTTATAGTCCAACAGGTTTAATTGGAAGCACTAGCTTTCGGAGTGCTGCTTCTTCCAAAAGCCAGTGCTTCCAAATAAACCTGTTGGACTATAACCTGGTGTTGTGTGATTTTTAACTTTGTACAACCCAGTCTAACACCACATCATGGTGAACATTACCCATTTAGCTTGATTCTACGTTTCATGACAGTCAGGCAATCGTTGATCCATAATTTATTCGCGAGATGGATGTTGTATATTTGATACAAATTTCAGACCATATAGCCAGTGAACCTTTACGGACTCATTTTCAGTCCTTCAGTTTACAGTCTTCTCTCCAACCATTAATTTGCCAATTCAAAGAACATGCCACGTGACTATTTCCCGTATCGCTTTTTGATCCCAACTGCAAATTCCTTCAGCCCACCTGTGGATCCTGATTAATTTAATGGAGGTGGTGACCGAGTGATAGCATCGCTAGACTATTAATCCAGGAGAAGAGGTGGGCGCCGCAGGGAGTGGAGTGTATTATTTCCCCGTCCAACTCTATTTTGATTTAGTCCCTACCCTCCCCTCCACTGTTTTGATCACACAGCATTGCCCTGTGGTTTGAAGGGCAGTGCTTGTCACTGGCCACTTGGGTGTTTTTCCTATCTTCCTGGTGGTGGAAATTGAATAAAGATTCGTACACTTTGTGTCTTTCACAACAAGAAAAAAAAAGAAAAAAAAGAAAAAGAAAAAGAAAAAAAAAAATTAATCCAGGAGACTCCTCTAATACTCTGGGGACCAGAGTTCAAATCTCACTATGGCAGGTGGTGGAATTTAAATTCAATTTTTAAAAGTCTGGAATTAATGATCTACTGATGACCATGAGGCCATTGTCAGGAAAAATCCATCTGGTTCACCAATGTCCTCCAGAGAAGGAAGCTGCTATCCTTACCCGGTTTGTTCTACATGTGACTCCAGACCCACAGTAATGTGGCTGACTCTCACCTGTCCTACGAAATGCCCTAGCAAGTTGCTCAATTCAAGGGCATATAGGGATTGTCAGCAATGTCCATATTCCATAAGCGAATTTTAAAAAAAGTCTCTTGATCTCTCTCAGGATGCAGGGAGATGAAATCTGTTGACGTACTAAGTAATTGGGATTGTGTTCGTCTTTGCTCTTGACAAAGCTTCCTCAGCAAAATCTGAATCAAAAATACCTCATCGTTTCCTGTCTCCGCCATGTTGATGAACTGTCAGAGTTGGAGACAGGGCATAAAAGACATTTGATAACAAAGAGTCTTAAAAAAGGTGGCAGATGTTGTCAGGCACATAGTAGCCGTGTTTAATGTTGGTGTCGATATTATTTCATTTAGAATACCCATTTTTAATATCAAGTCATGAAACCTCACTTTGAATTCAAGCAATGTTCCCTTAGGTCATGATTAAAAGTGAAGTTACAGAAAAGCACCAAATAAAGGTCGTACATTTGTGGCAGTTGCAATTCATTTCA